>NW_024065920.1:440035-899650 GCF_011947395.1 Colletotrichum karsti
TCCGTCGCGCTTTCGATTGGTGTTGGGGGTGGCTGGTTTTCTCCCTACCCCCCCCCCCCCCCCCCCCCCGTCCACCATCACCAAAGCCCTTCTCTTCACCCTACCCCCTTCCTGCTCGTCTACGACGCTCCACGCTCCGAGCCGAAAGACGAAAGAGTCTAAACCGGAATCTCGAGATGGATGGGTGATGACTCGTAGCCCATGTGACGAGACCGGGAAGGTGGAACGGACATGGACAACACCATGTGTGCGTCTCTCTGGGAGGCACCGAAAGAGGAAGACCGATAAACTCCGTCGACGAAGATGAGGACGACGCGTTCATCTCTGGGCAGAACCCATGATGCCTGACCCATGACCAGACGGCCCCCCTCCCGAGTCTCCAGTTCCAGGGAGAGGGCCCCCCGTCTTGCATCATGTCTTGCGGATACATCCACCTTCCTGCCTAACCGTGCCTGCGTACACAAAATTTCGGACCCCAAGGAAAGGACCAGGAGAATCAGACGAGCCCTTCAGATCCAGAGAGAAAAAAAAAAAAAGAGCAAGAAAAGAAAGTTTCGACAGACGCCGTTGGAAGCGGGTGGCGCCGCTGCCGCCTTGCGTCCGCGCCGCTCGCTGCCTGGGCCACGAAACGATACAGCCCCCCCTTCTTTCCCTTCCCTCCAGTGTCCAATCCCGATGGAGCCCTCGTTCTTTCTCCAGAGGATGGGTAGATTGTGACGTGTAGATTCTGCCCAACGTCCCTCTCTCTCACAGCTCGCGCGCGCGCGCAATGAATGATAATGACAAGGTGCGGCGGGTTATGGGGCAAGGGGGTGTGGTGGATTGGCACGAGTAGTAAGTGATGACAAGTGCGCAGATCAAAGCCCGAC
Organism: Colletotrichum karsti; assembly: GCF_011947395.1. NCBI lineage: Eukaryota > Fungi > Ascomycota > Sordariomycetes > Glomerellales > Glomerellaceae > Colletotrichum > Colletotrichum karsti. The sequence continues at coordinate 440,905 of NW_024065920.1, forward strand.
TCCATGTTGCGCATTTCCCCAACCGTGCTCTTCGAATCCACCTTGGGCCCCAGGAGCCAGGAGGACAAATTAGTACCCCCTCTCTCTCTCCGGCGTGGTCATCGAGATGTGATTGATATTGGAGGCGGCGCGGCGCGGCGTGGTGGCGGTGGTGGTGGCCTGGCATTGTCTGAGGCGAACCGCGTGTATGCACGTGGACAATGAATATCACACACGGGGCCGATGACTTGTATAGGATGAACATCATCACAGAGGACACGCTTAGCATGGGAGCCATGATCACGAGAGGGATGATGAACTAGCACACGTTTGCAACAAACCATTCTGGTCCATTTTTGGGTGTCTTTTGCGGAAAAAGCCTAAATCTCCTCTTCCTCGCGAGAAAATTCCAATCTGTGAGCGTCTCTTCTGTGTGTGTGTCTCTCTCTCTCTTCTCGTCTCCCCCAAGAAAACGGGGGGGCCAGGGGCTTTCCTCATACTACGTCTGCCTCCGTCACACGTGAACCTCCCGGTAAAAAAGTAAAGAAGAAACCAAATCACCGTCTCATCCTGACCCCTCCGTGTCGCATATAATACAAACCAGCTTTTTACAGAAACCACAGGGAAGCCTTTTTCTTCTTTTGGGGGCTTTTTTTGTTTTGTTCGGGGATGTTTTGAAAAGTGGTGCTTGAGGGCTTCCCATCCTCTAGCCCACCCTCGCGTAGTGCAATGTTTTGAAATTTGTTTTTGGGTGTTGTTGTCTCTGGAGTACTTCTATGATGCATATCGACCGTGTGTCCCTCCATGCGAAAGAAAGAGATCAGTGACAGCCCGCGTCGGTGATGAGATGCAATATTCCAATCGACCAGAACCAGTTAAGCCGTAGAGTCATTAGTCGGCGTATTAGGAAAGTGAAAGATGGTGGCGAACTGAAAGCGTGATGGAATACCCCATCAGGTCGAGCACTTTTAGTTTCCGGAGCCACCGGGCCCAGGGGTTCGCGGAGACCAGGAAGGTGACTGTGATACAATGTCAGCGTTCAACGCAATCACTTGTGGAACGAGGCACTTACGGTTGGGGAGTAGCTGGGGCTGGTCGGAGACTGCTGCGTCGCGGGAGTTCGCTGGAAGCTCGGGCTCGTGGGCGAGTAGGCATCCGGTGAAGTCGGCGACCACGTCGGCGAAGCAGGAGAGTACGACGGCGACGTGGGACCAGCCCCATGAAGGTTGGGAGATGCCGGGCTGTAGTTGGGACTGGCAGGCGAGTAGCTCGGTGATGTGGGTGAAGCATACTGCGCCGGGGAAGTTGGGGAGTAATGCCTGGGCGAAGACGGCGAAGCCGGCGAGTAGCTTGGGGATGTAGGGCTGTAGTTCGGGCTCGCAGGGCTCGTGGGCCGCAGCATGGGCGACGTCGGCGAGAAGGACGGCGACGAAGGACTGAACTGCGGCGAGGAGGCGTAGCGACCAGCAGCACCGTCCATAAGCGGTGAGGTGGGCGAGTAGCCCGCATTTGGTGACGACGGCGAGAACGAACCATAGCTGCTGAAGGGCGAGGTCGGGGACGTGCTGAAGGGACTTGTCGGTCGTCCAGGGCTCTGGGCTGAGTACGGGTTGACAGATCCGATGCCAAAGCCACCACCGCCGTACTCCGTGCCAAATCCAGTGGGAGAGTCCGAACCAGCACCAACGATGGGAGAGAAGTTACCAGCCGCAGGGGAGCTGAGCGACAAGTACCCAGAGTCCGCCATGGGAGATCCAGAGTCGTACGGTGTTGCAGCACCGCCGGCTTCGCCACCCTTGACGGGCATGCCAGGCATGAGACCCATGCGCGAGTTGTCACTGATGACAGTCTCAAGCATCTTCGGGTCCAGGAGGACCTCGAAGTGACCAGTTCCCATGGGCGCCATCTGACCGAGCATGACGTTTTCAGAAATACCACGGCAGTCATCAAGTTCACCAACAGCGGCAGCCTCGAGAAGAATTTCGACAGTCTCCTCGAACGAGCAACGCATCAGAGCACCAGTGTCTGCACGGTTGATACCGTGACGAGTGACGGCTGAGATGGTACCCCTGTAGGTCATGACATCGCAAAGAAGAGCAAGATGTCTGTGGTTGACGTAGGAACCGTCGAATGCCAAAACCTGTGTCAACTCTCTGACCAGAGCGGATCTTGCTGCTTCAATACCGAACACCTCGACCACTTGCCACAAGTGGTTAGTGTATGTGCGGGTAGAGTCGACACCGTCGACAGCCAAGACCTGGCGCAAAGCAGTTCCTGAGGTGTCAAGGTACCACTCGTTACAGCGCTCATCAGCCTTGGCAGCCAGCAGTGCTCCGTCGTCGGTCTCGATGAGTTTGTTCTCTTTGTTCAAGAAGGCTCTTTCGATACCCTTGACACCACGCAGAGAGAGGGTGTCGAGCAAGTGAGTCTCGAGTCTCTTGAGCATGACGTCGTCCTCCATCTTCTTCTCACCATCCTCGTCTTTATCGTCGTTACCAGCATGCATAGGACGGATGCGAATTACTTGTTCCTCGGCGTTGTTGTCACTGAAGATGACCGCGAGGTCGTTCGGGTACTCCTCCTTGATACGTCGCGCAACATCCTCGACAGTAAGTTCCTTGTCGAGCAACTTCTGTCGGTCCAGAGTAAGACGGAGCAGCCATCGGGACTGGTCTTCCGCTCTGTCGTGCGTTTCGTCGGGAATGAGGTAGTAGGACTCAACCATATCCAAATCATCAGGAATGTTAGTCGAGGTGATGATAGGGTCGTAGTAAATCTCCGTAACGGCCGTGACGGAGCGCAAGGTAGTGTGCTCGACAGTGCTTCGGAGGGCCTTGGCGGCTTCTTGACTGGCGTTTTCCTCGCCGCTCAAGTAGACAACCATTGAAGGTGTCTTGATGTTCTGGGCCAAGTTGAGAATTTCCTTCAGACGGGGTACACCCAAAGTGACGTTCTTGGAAGAGACACCGGCGAAATGGAAGGTGTTCAGCGTCATCTGTGTTGCGGGCTCACCGATGGACTGCGCTGCAATGACACCGACCATTTCACCAGGGCTGACGAAGGCTCGGTCCCAGCGGGCTTCCAATTCTCCCAATACGTGCTCAAAGGCCATCTTGTTCAAGCGCTGCTGGCAAGCGATACGCTTAAAGGCCAGTCTTGAGCGGATCTGGGCCTTGAAGAGGATAGTGGCATTACGGTCGGCTTCCTTGGAGATGTCGTCGTTACCACGAACGATGGTCATCCTGTTGAGCATTGCCTGCACAGCAGGAATGACATCTTGAGGCCTCAAGTCACTTCTCTGGAAGTCTTCGACAGCGAACAGCTTCTTCGAAGTTTCCATCAGACGGACGATGTTGAGAGGCAGTTGCATGGACTCGTCATCCTTCCTCTTGAAGTTGATTTGACGGACTTGTTTGCGATCAGCAAGCAGAGCCTCGTACTCCTCATCCAAAAGTTGCTGGACAGCCGGGTCACCAGAAATCTCGTTGCCGTACTCAAGCCAGTCCAATTCCTCTGGTCTAGTCTCGTCCATGACGTCCAGACGGAAGCGGTTGGCAAACGCCTTGTTGGACATGTTGAGGTGGTCCATTCGCTGCTTCTCGATGTAGATGGCATCGAGACCATCCTCACCGTACAGGAATTGAAGAACATCGCCCAGGGAGTTTCTGACGGTACCGTCATACTTGGCGCTGACGTCTTCAAGGGCCTTGACTAGACGACGTTGAATGTAACCAGTTTCGGCAGTCTTGACAGCGGTATCAATGAGACCTTCTCGACCAGCCATGGCGTGGAAGAAGAATTCGCTTGGCGTGAGACCACGAAGGTAAGAGTTCTCGACGAAACCACGAGCCTCAGGCGAGTAGTCGTCCTTGGTGAAGTGGGGGAGCGTTCGGTACTTGAAGCCGAAAGGAATACGCTTACCCTCGACAATCTGCTGTCCGACAAGTGCAGTCATCTGGGAAATGTTGATGGAAGAACCCTTGGAACCAGAAGAGGCCATGGTGACGGCGTTGTTCAAATCCTTCAAACTCTTCTGCGTAGTGGTACCAGCCTTGTCACGAGCCGTGTTCAGGGCCTTAGAGACCTTGCTCTCGAAGGTCTCACGAATGTTCATACCGGGCAGAGGCTCAAGCTCGTTGGCAGTAGCTTGTTGCGTGAAGGCCTCGACCTCGGCCTTGTGCTCATCGATGTGGACCTGAACCTTCTCAATGGTCAGCTTATCGGGAATCGTGTCACCGATACCGATGCTGAAACCGTTGTGGAGAAGCCAGTAGTTGACGACTTGTTGTACCCCGTTAAGGAACTTCATGGACGCCTCAGGACCGTGCTCGTTGTAGACGATGTGAACGATACCACCACTAGCGGCACCGATGTTCTTCTTCGACAGCAGGCCGTACAGCAGCTCACCGGACTGGATAAGAAGACCCTCGTCCTTAAGCGGGTTGTCTTCCTTCGTATCCGGGGCATTGTGCAAGCTGACGATGTTGGGAATCGCCATGCTCATGATCTGCTTACCCGTCCATCTTGGCCTGGGGCGGATGATTGCTGGCGGAGGGATGACACCATCCCAGTTGGGCACCCAGAGCATGATGTTCATGACCGCCTCCTTGGTGAGGAAGACGTCACGACGGCAAAGCTTGTAAGCGCCAGCAAGTGTATCCTGAACGATACCCATGAGGGGTCCGTTTCTTTGCGGAGACACAATGTTGATCGGAACCAAGCAAAGCTCCTTGACTTCAGCTCTCGTCTCTTCACTTTGAGGGACGTGAAGGTTCATTTCGTCACCGTCGAAATCAGCGTTGTAAGGCGAGGTGACGGACAAGTTGAGGCGGAAAGTGGAGTAAGGCATGACGCGAACTCTGTGACCCATCATAGACTCCTTGTGCAGCGAAGGCTGACGGTTGAAGATGATATAGTCGCCAGTGATCAAGTGACGTTCGACCTTCCAGCCGTACTCAAGTGAAATCTGTCCGGCTCGGCGGTGGTGGCGGAGATCAATTCTTGTACCGTCTGAGCGGATGACGTACTTGGCACCGGGATGCTCGTTGGGACCGTTTTGGACCAACTCGTGAAGCCTGCCGATGTTGTAAGGAGTGACGGTCTCGGGATACGTCAGAGTCCTTGCGATACTTCGCGGCACACCGACCTCGTCGAGAGACAGGTTGGCATCACCAGTGATGACAGTACGTGCTGAAAAGTCGACACGCTTACCCATCAAGTTTCCACGGAGACGACCTTCCTTACCCTTGAGGCGGGCTCGGATAGCCTTCACTGGACGACCACTCTTTTGGAGCGCGCGTGGTTGACCAGCAATGTCGTTATCCATGTAGGTAGCGACATGGTATTGAAGAAGCTGCTCAAAATCTTGGGCGATATGAGCGGGAGAGCCTTCGCGGATGGCTTGCTTGACGTTGCTGTTGGCCCGGATGATATCACCCAGCTTGTACGTCAAATCATCTTCGTTTCTGAGACCCTGACCGGTGCCGTCCATGGAAATACTGGGACGGACAGGCGGAGGCGGAACAGGAAGGACTGTGACAATCATCCACTCCGGGCGGGCGTACTCCAGGTTAAGACCCATGTCTCTCAGGTCGTCATCGCTGACACGGCGCAGGATGTTATGGGCCATCTCGGGCGTGATTTGAGGCTCCTCCTTCTTCTTGACGCCATCCTCACCGGAGGACTCGTACTTCGCAATCAGTTGCAAGGCCTTGTGCCGTACTCTGGGCTGGATGTTGCCACATCCGCCGTGGTTGACTGGGGCCTGCTTCATGCCCAGGCTGTACTCTCCGTCGTCGTTCTTGACTTCCTTGGTCTCGTTTTCGCAACGGGTCTTCTTTTTGCAGATGTTCCAGACGCGGTTGAAGCGAACCTTCGGGTCTCTCGTGTTGACAGCTTGGAGAAATTCAGGGTCGCTCTGAAGTAGCCAGGTTAGCACAATCGAGTCAAGGCGGCTGTCAAACAACGTAGAGCAGACTAACTCTGTCGGCCAAAACCTTGCTGCAATTATGGCAGACGATTTCCAACACCTTCTTGACCTTCTTGATGAAACCAGGGTGGTAGACGGGCTTTGCCAGCTCAATGTGGCCGAAGTGACCAGGACATTCACCCATCGCTTGCGTGCAGGTCTTGCACTTGAACTGACGGTCGATGGACCCCAGAAGGGGATCGTTCAATCCGCCGTCACGCGGCTTCGTGCGCGTCTCATCCATAGTCTCGGGGTAGAGAACATGGCAGACACTCATGTTCTTAATCTCCTCCGGGGCCATGAGACCGAACTGAATCTCCTCCACCGTCTTGATGGGCGCACTCGAGTGCGTGAAGTATAGGTTCGCCATGATGACTGATTTTTCGTCGCGTTCGGGAAGGAAGGTATCGAATGGTAATCGGGAAGTCTGAAGGCGAAAAAGGCGACTGCCGCAGATAAGTCGTTACGCGATCCGGGAGCGTCGCAAAACAGGCGCAAGATGTCGAAAAAGCAAGAATCTATCGCGCGAAACGCTTTTCGCGATGCAAAAGGTCGAGAAAGGTCGTTCTATGATGGCGCTCTTGACCACGCCAGTCCCCGGCCAGCGGCCCAGGAGAAGGTTCCACTGAGCCTCCCGATCGCCACCTCCGGAGCGTGAATGAATCGAAAAATCGCGTTTTTTGCGTCGGTCGTCGAGTCGGAAATGAGCGTACTTTCAGTAGGGCGCGATTCCGACGCGCGTGTGGTGATGTTGATGCGTTGGTTCGGCGTAGGTGTAGATGTGAAGCCGTGGAGGCGAAAGTGAGGAGCGAGGTCAGAAACAAATCTTGCCTTGAGCGGCTGGCGCAGCCTGCCAGAAGACGCTAGCCCGGATTAGGCAATCACCCTCCTTTACGGTCGTTCCTTCCTCTGGCTGGGGACGCGTGCCTAAGGAGGTCTTCAGTACCCACCGAGTACCTGAAACGCACCAATCTTTGGCCAGCAAGTAGGTAGCTGTACTTGAACCCAGCAGACCGACTCCTTGGTTGGCGGGCGCGCGCCGCTGTCTTTTGCTTGAGCCTGTCCGATGAGTCAAAAGTTGTACTATGGATTCTTTCACTGATTCGACCTCGAAGATGGAGACGATAGTCGAGGACAATCGACGCATTCAAGATTTGTCTTCACAGCTTGGCTCGACCTCGTTTCCTCTCACTTGCTCTGGTGGGGACATTATTTGCATTATTAATAAGCAGCTTTTGAAGCTGGATTCTTTCGCATCACGACGAGCACCTCGTCGCGCTAAACTTAACAGGGGTCTGAACGCCAACCGAAGCTCGTCCCATACCTACGCGATCCAACGCCATGTCACGCGTCTACCTTTCTTCATCCTGTTCAAAGCTTGACTGACACTAGATCGTGCCTCCTTGCTGCTCCCTATAAACCCTATCGATCACCGTCTCCTTCCCCTGGAAGATTTCGTTGCGCCCTTCCGTGACGGGATCTTCTCCTCGATCACCTCGCTATCCGGTATCTCTCCGTCCGCACCTGGACTCCTTCTCCTCATGGTTCCGGTAGATACTGCGATAAACTCCTCCTCACTGTCGCTCTCCCCGAGGTCGAAGAGAATTGGCATGCGAAACGCTTCGTTGCCGCCGTTGTTCCCGTGGAGGAAATTGGAGCTGACGACATCAACGTCCTCGTCCTCGGCGTCCAGCCGTCGCTTCTGTAGCTCCTCCTGACCATAGATGTCGAACTCGTCTTCCATCTCCTCGTACTCTTGGTTCTCCTCTACCTGCGCAAAGTCCGGAGCAAGGCGAGACCATTTCTGTTCTGGAATAACGGACCAGATGTATATCCTTCCCGTCTCGAGGCCGCATGTGGCGATGAACGGCCTGTCTGGGTGCCATTCCACGACACCTTGCTCCTCTTTGGGTCCGTCGAGTATCCGAATCAGTCCCGTGCTTCCGATGCCCCTATCCCAGACGTATATTTCGTGGTTGTTGTAGGTGGATGCCGCAACGTACTCGGAGGCCGAGCTGAAGGTGACGTGATTCCAAGACAGCCTGTTGACTTGATCTGAGAATGTGTGTTCCTTCGTAAAGTGTACCGTATCGAGATCGAGATCCTCGGCCGCGAGGTTCGGAATGTGGAAGGTCCTGACGATACGATCTTGCGCGTTGATCAGAAGCAACCGACCGGAGTTGTTCAGCCGCAGCGTTGTTATCACACCGCTGCATGGTTTCTCCGAGTATATTGTCTTCCTGGTCTTCACGTCAATGACGTTCACCCACCCCTTGTTGGTTCCCGCCAGGATATGCTCTCCCGTAGATGTGAATATCGTGACAGTCGTCATTTGCTTCGCGTCTTCCTTCAACTGCTTCTCCGTCCGTTCCCCGTCTGCATGTTTCGGCGCCGACGGAAGGGGGTATTTGACGTCGTTAACGTCCGAGAGGTCGACGAGAATCGGTTGTTCTTCGAATATGGAGGCCACAAACTGGTGACTTGGAGTGTCAGCCGAGCTCTGTTCGGTTCAAGATTTGCCAGACTCACTGGTTGGATGGATTGAGCTCCGCGATGTACGCCGGAGCTCGGAAGCGCACCTCGCGGTAGCGCTTGCCATCTTTCAGATCCCAGAGGATTGCCCTCCATCCTTGACACGCCGAAAGCAGGTAGCGGCCGCATCTTGACCAGCTGAGGGATGTGATACTTCTGTTGTGGCCGCGCATCTTACGCGCGACGCCCATTGTCTCAATATCCCAAATCACCACGGTTCCATCGACCCTGCCGGAAGCCAGGAGATCGCCTGTTCGGTTGAAGCGCAAGCATGTTGAGTGGCCGGACCGGATCGTATTTGTATTGTTGATAGCGTTGATGGCCTCGACAGCGGCGATGGCCTCATTTTCCTCGTTGCTGAGTAGGAAGTTCATGTCGGCAGATATCGGTCAAGTCCCGCAACGTCTGGGACACAGCAACACCACTCGAATCTGCGTGGTTTTCGCTTTGGGTGATAGGGAAGGAAGCTTGGGAGCTCCCAGGTCGCAAAATATTGTTTAGCCGTGCGCATGCGATTGCCTTTGGTTCATCGCGCCTGCAAGGCTGACAGGTGAGATTACAGGGATCAGGCCCGCACTTTTAGGTGCCCTGAAGCAGCTTTTCAGCGACCGACCCCACTGAAGGAATGACAACCCCTCCCCCACCATTCCCGCCTTACAGATGATCTCTACATGGGCTTCAATCCAACGCGTTGTTCACGGTTGAGGCTTGCTACACAAGGCCGACAACGTGATATTCCTACTAGTATTACAGAGATTGTATCTTCTTTGGTCAGGCCTTCTGTTCTCACCACCCCGCGAGCATTCCACCTGCAAACTAGAGTACGAGGACCTGAGCGCTCAATCATGGCGAATTCGAAGTATGCTCTGCCCTTCTTGTGACCAAAACTACGTTTCTAAGTGAGATTTCAAGATTCGAATACGTCAAGGCCTTTGAACAGCCAGACACCCTCTTGCCGAACACATGGATCGTGGTTCGCATCGACGGCAGAGGCTTTACGAAGTAGGTAAGAGACCATCGGCTGAATATCTGAACTTGCCTAAACAAATTTCAGGATGTGCGCAAAGTACTCCTTCGAGAAGCCGAATGATAAGAGAGCCCTTGATTTGATGAACGCCGCCGCCCGGGTGGTGGTCACTGAGCTTCCAGACATTACCATTGCTTATGGCGTTAGCGATGAGTACAGTTTTGTCTTCCACAAATCGTGTACGTTGTTTGAGAGAAGAGCCAGGTATGTAACCTCATGACAAGACGGCGGATCAAAAGCTCACGTAGTCTCAGTAAGCTCGTTAGTACGGTGGTATCAACATTCACAGCAAACTACGTTTACCTGTGGTCACAACATTTCCCTGATTCCCCCCTCTCGCCGCCTCTCCCCAGCTTCGACGGTAGGGCAGTATGCTACCCCAGCGTCTCAAACCTGAGGGACTACATGAGCTGGCGTCAAGTTGACTGTGAGTGGTTCTTGTCACCTTACCAGTGCTCTTACTGAATTACAAAGGTCACATCAACAACCTTTACAACACGACCTTCTGGTCCCTCATTCAGCTAGGAGGTCTCGACAACAAAGCAGCAGAGCAACTCCTCGCCGTAAGCTTCTAGCCCGAGAGGCTTACCTTTTAAAAACACCCAAGTCTCTAACCGTTCCATCAGGGCACCGTTTCCGGCGACAAAAACGAGATCCTCTTCTCCAAATTCAAAATCAACTACAACAACGAGCCCGAGATCTACAAGAAAGGCAGCGTCGTCTTCCGCGACTACGAGCTCGTCGAGCCCGGAACCCACAACACCGCCGAAGCCGCAGACGCCCTCGCGGAGCCGCTCCAGCAGAGCAAGTCGCAGGCCGAGAAGGACAAGAAGAAGCGCGGCAAGGCGCGCGTCGTGATCGAGCACCTAGACATCATCAAGGACGACTTCTGGGACAGGAGGCCCTGGTTGCTGTCCAACAAGCCGGGCAAGACTCCCAAGGAACCTTGAATCGCGGTGTAAATGCCCTATTGTTGGTGGCTGGCCGGTGGTCACCGGACCTTTGTCAAGAAGATGCACTGGCTGTGTTCCTTTCGAGACGAAGAGACTTACGGGATACGGCGACGGCAAATACGAGACGACGGAAGAAACGGGGACAGATACATATGGAGACGGAGTTCAAAATGCCGAATGCTTCAAATTTCCATTCATTGATTGAAACATGACCATGCCATTATGCTGATGGGTATGAGGGTTTTGCACCTCAAATCTACGCCGCGCGTGCTCTATGTAATGCGCCCTTGGTATCTTCGTCTCGGTGGGCTGGCGCGAGACAGTACTTTTAATCATCCCCTGCCTTGTCTTCGCCGATTTTTAAAACTCCGTATCGCTACAGCCTTAATGACTTTGTGGAGAGTGTTGACCGTGTCGTGAGTTTGACGGAGGCCCAGCTGCTCACAGGCAATCTCCGATCTCCTTCAACCTCGAGCAGACCCTCATTTCCCCTTCCTTGCTTCCCTCTTCGCCTTCTTCGCCTCTCTCCTGGCCCTCCTCTCTTCCTTCGACTCTTCCCTCTTCTCCCCCTTATCGGCCTTCTCGGCCTTCTTCGCCTTCTTCACAGCACGTTCCCTCCTTCTCGTCTCCCTCGCCTCTTTCCTCGCCCTCCTAGCCGCCCTCCTCGCCCGCCTCTCTTCCTTCGTCTCTCCCCTCTCCTTCTCAATCCTCACCCCGCCCTCGCTCTCGTCCCCGGTCTCCTCGCTCTCCGGCGTCGACGCCCCGCTCTCCTCCGTCCTCGCCTCCTCCTTCAGCCCGATCGTCCCGTCCAGGAAGCCCCCCCGCACGAAGCTCGCGTACAGCATCCACTTGCCGCCCGACACCTTCTCGACCTGGTTCAGCCGGCCCTGCGTGACCGTCTGCGTGACCCGCCCCTGCTTCGACGTGTCCAGCCCCTGCAGCTGCTCGTCGAAGGCGTTCATCCACCACGTGTCGCTCGTGAAGTGCGCCTTCTGCCCGAGGCCCTTGGTGTTGTCTTTGCGGTTGAGGAGGAGGGGCTTCGCGAGCCCGATCGCGTCGTCCGTCGCGTGGAGGGAGTGGCCTTTGCCGCGCCACCCTTGCGACGAGAGGAGGGCGTGCGCATCCATGGTCGCTCGCTTGGCTTCGATCGATGTTTGATTGTGTGGTATTTTCGAAGAAGGGATATTTGTTTTTTCTTTATTTATCGAGGTTCGTTATTGTGTCATAAGCGGCGGGTGGGAATGCGCATCGTCGAGGTGAAGCTTGGGTTTTGGCAGCTGTAGGGAGGGAGATTCAGCGACGAGCGTTTGGAGATGCGGTGGTCGGTGTACTGGAATTTTTCTTTTCTGCCGTGCTTATCTTATCTCAGCTGCAGCTTCCCAGCCAAACCCCACCAATTGCATGGACCCCGGTCCACGTGTCTCAAGGTCCCTTGAGCTTAAGATTTTGCGAGCTTCACCCAGACAACGAGCGCGCAACCTGAGGACTTTATTCCTGCCTTGGTTGGGGAGCGGTGTGCAAAGATTGCTTGATGAGGGATTCCAGAGCTGATTCCAACGTTGTAGGCGCGTCAGTCAATATTGGGCCGGTTTTTAGCTGAACGTATCTAAAAATATGCACAGGAAGATGATACAGCCAATGCTAGTGAAAATTAGTTTGAACGTTTCTTCGTTGATGTGAGGTATCTGAACTAAACACTTTTGTAGCTCTCCCCTCTATGATTGTACAAGCAAGCAGATGCCCCAATTTTTGATGTCCCGTATGCATCCAGAAAACAATATTTACGCCTTAACCTTCTTGGCAGCAGGCTCCGCTGCGGCCTCCTCCAACGCACGCTTCTCAGGCTCGCCAGCAAGCTCTCTCTCCGCCTTCTCGAACTTGGCCTGCTCCTCGGCAGTCATGTTGGGCAGAAGGGGCTTCTCCTCATCCGAGTTGAGGTTCAGGTGGAAAGTACGGATGATCGAGTCGGCATCGTCAATGGCAATAGGCCTGACGTCTGCGAGCGCCTTGATCTTCTGAGTGACAACCTTGACCTGAGCGTCGGTCATGGTGAGGCCGAGTTGCTCAACACGGCTCTTAATTGCGTTCCATCCGGTCAATCTTGAGGCGAAGTGGACGTATCTGCTCATACCGAAGTCGGCAGGGTTGATAATTTCTATCGAATCATTAGCTTGGGCGCATGTCAATTCCGACTGACAATTGCTTACCGTATGTGCTGGGGTTGTTGAGGATGGCCTTGGCGTGGATACCAGCCTTGTGGGTGAAGGCGCAGAAGCCAGTGATGTAGTTGTTGAAGGGAATGTTGATCTCGACGGACTCGGCGACGAGGTCCTCAAGCTCCTTGAGCTTGTGGAGCTTGTACTTGGACTTGGTGTACTCGGGGGCGGCGACGATCATGCGAGCCATCAGACCACCCAGAGGGGTGATACCGTTGCGCTCACCGATACCGATGACGGAGGTGTCGACTGTAGCAAGAGATCAGTAAATGTTTTCTCACAGAGTTGCTGGATCAGTACTCACTGTGAGTGGCACCGGCCTCAAGAGCGCAGTAGGCGTTGGCGATGGCGCATCCAGTGTCGTTGTGGAACTAAATCACGCGCGTTAGTGCCCGTGTCTCAAGTTGTCGCGGCAAACAGCCACTTACGTGCGTCTCGATGTCGCAGCTGACGACACCTCTCAGAGTGCGGACAAGGTCGTAAACTTGTCTGGGGCTGGCGCAACCGACCGTGTCGGCAATACCGACTCTGTGAACACCAACCTTGTCGACGGCGCTGTAGACGGAGAGCAGATCGACGAGGTCGGAGCGGAAGGAGTCCTCGGAGGAGAAGCGGATCTCGAGACCCTTGGACTTGACGAACTGGATGACCTCAATGGCAGTCTGGAGACGAAGAGGATTAGATCATGATCGTGTTTGGCTCGACAACCAGGGAGAACGTACGTTGATGATGTAAGTCATGTCCTTGCCGTGGGAGTGCTCGCGCAGGTAAGAAGAGGTACCAATGACGACGTCGACACCGTCAACACCAGTCTCGACAGCAAGACGGGCATCGTCCATCTGCTCTTATTAGCCTTCAGGTGTACTTTGGCGCGTGGAAAAACGGTGCTCCTTACGTGGCAGCGGACGTGAGTCAGAATCTTGGCCTTGAGGCCGAGCTTGCAAATGGCCTCGCAGTCCTTGCGCGACTGCTCGGAAGCAGCAGGCGAGGTGAGCTCAATGTAGTCGACGCCGAAGTCATCGAGAGCCTTGGCGATCTTGATCTTGGTCTCGGTGTCGAAGAAGGCGTTGGCGAACTGCTCACCCTCTCTCAGGGTGGACTCGACTGTTGCGTCACTGGTCAATGTCTCTGACACAAACCCGGGCTGCACAATGGGCAGAACATACTAATCTTGTAGCGGTCGACGTTGCTGAGGAAGTCGCCTACGGGCTGGTACGGGTTGCTGTGCTTCTGCTTGGTCTGCGCGATCGAGAGTCAGAATAGAGCGTCATGGTGAGAGCGTTCTTCGGGGATTCCTCACGGGAATGGCAGTGTAGCCGGGATGGTCTGGATGCGAAAAGAGTCAGTCATTGTCGGGACGGCGTCGCGCAGCATCATGCAATACGCACCAGCCTTGTCAGTGGCAGCGCCATTGGTGCCGTTCGAGTGACCATTGGTGCCATTGGAGTGGCCGTTGGCCGGGGCGTCAGGAGTAGGGCACATTTTGTATGATCATATACCGGTCGTCGAGATCTGGAGGTGGTGAATTGAGTTCGAGAAAGGGCAGGTTCCCGAGGTTTGGATGACGACGGGCTTTATACAAGAAAATCAGGAAAGCTTGTTGAGTCACAGGAGAAGATTGGTAACTAGGAAGAGAGCAGCAGAGGCTACCTATATGCAGAGGAAAATTTATGCTGGGAAGCCAAAAAGCAGGCCGACAGAGGCGAGGCGGAACGTAACAAGGTGTGGATTGGGCGGGATGGCCAGTGATGACCGAGTACGGCGTTCGCTGACGGTAGGCTCAGCCAGTCAGTGTGCGAAAAAAGAATTTTTTCCACTCTTTGGCCCCGCTCCAGACACATCCCCGACTGCACCGCGGTGCCATTGACTCTCAATTAACAAATTTCAGGGCCGGCCGGTCCTTACGTCGCTCCTGTCTGTACCCCGCTAGATGCCACCTGAAATGGGCCGCTTTCCGGGCTCGTCATTGGCGGAAGGGACCCCCACACGTCGCGCCGGCCAATCAACCCCCCGTTATCGGAAGATCGATCTCCCACTCTGCTCTCACGCTAGCCTTGAAGCGGTAACACCACATGCTGCAGCTTGCCCGGATTCTGGCCCGTGCCCGGGCAGTTTGCTGCTGCTGCTTCTGCCGCCTGCGCTGTTTGCTGCTGTTTGCCGCATCGCGAGAGACACCGCCTTTCCTTCATCGCCTCGTTCGTGCATGACCGTCGTCGATTGTTCGACATAGACTTGACCGCCGAGAGGGCCTGGGCAGCCCCCCGACGACAAGGGTTCTTGCAGAAGTAGGGTCAACTAGAGGCGCGCCTTTCAACTCCTGCAGCAGCGGGGACCACAGGGACGTTGCATGCCGGACGGAAACTCGAATCCGACATTGGTCAATTGACTCATCCCGTCCGCGAACATGGAGGGCGGTCCGACAAATTAGAGTCTGGATTCTCGAGCAAGCTGACCCGGCTCTCTGGTCCAAAGCGGTAGTTTGGATTCTTCAGTTCATCAGACGGCGTTGGGAGTCGATGGCCTGGAAGCCACGAATGAGCATTTGTAGCGCATGCTCATACAGCGAACAACTCGCATCTGTGCCAACCAGCTCGCACATATTAGACATCAGATCAACTGCCGCCTGCCCGGCCGGTACTAGCAATGTAACCAGCCGCGCTTAAATCAACTCCCAGCCTAGCACATTAGCAGACGCGCTGAGAAGAGAGCTTGCCCTCGTGCCCACCGGTTGCTAAACGGGGTAAGCTCGTATCTAAGACACAATGATGCGGTGTCTGGCGAATGGACTGCTGGGCGGAAAGAGTCCACCGAACCCCCCGAATTACCGTTGCAAGACATTGAGCTGCTCGTCGGATCCTCCGACGGCACCCCGGCCGCATTGCCGACGTCCTCCAAGACACCACTTGCATGCCGGTTACTGGGGTAAACGCTGCTCCAATTTTCCCACCGCGACCCACACTTGAATTACGGAACCCAAGACGACGTCATGCAAGTATGACTACAACGTAAAGCGTCTCCTGTGAAACTCGCAGAAGGGTACGAGACTATGAGTTGGTGAAGCTGCGTTATGGAGATGATCGGTCGAGAAACTAACCGTACGGAAGTTACCGTATATCTTTCCCTCAGTACAGGCAGTGAGATTGACTCACT
The DNA here is from genome assembly GCF_011947395.1 of Colletotrichum karsti. Lineage (NCBI taxonomy): Eukaryota > Fungi > Ascomycota > Sordariomycetes > Glomerellales > Glomerellaceae > Colletotrichum > Colletotrichum karsti. Next base: position 456,730 of record NW_024065920.1, read on the forward strand.
CCATTGTTGTTATGGTGCTTCTTTTGTGGACTCGCGACTACCACATAATTGTACTGAGGGTGAGTACTACTCTCGCCCAGATCCCGCAGCCTCGTACGTCAATTTGGGTTGGAAAAGCATATGCCCAAGTATGGAATGACCGTGGCTTGCTGGAGAGGACGCACCGGTGATGGTACATTGATTATTTACACATCTGTCTTTGAATCTACAACTTCAACCCTGCGGCGATACCCTGGATGCCACAACGCCATTCCATGCTCAAATCCGATTGAGTAACCAGGTGAAGAAGACGCGATGATAGCTCGCGGAAGAAATAGAAACCACACAGTATAACAACATGTCCGCCATAACGTCTCCCAGACCCATTCACCGAAAGCAGCCAAATAAGTTCTTGCTCATTTTGGGGCATCTTAGTGGAGTCTAACGCCGAGCCCGAGCTGAGCATGCCACATCGCCGGTTCACCGCCCAGGCATTGGGCCATGTAATCATGAGTTCCAAGAACCACGGCTGCTTCAGCCCCAAGGAAGCTCAAACCGCGCACACCCCCGAGACGTCTCGATTCCTGGATAGATCTCTGAAGTCGTGTGACTTGCGAGTTATCGAGGATCCGGTAGAGAAATGCCTGATGTTCGCTGTCCTGGGGAGGCCGTGGATCAGACGGCCTAGATCTTGATACTTTTGCTTCTTGCTCAAATCGAGGCGGGTACTGCTGGCGGTACCGCTCTTGCTCCACGCGAGGAGGAATCAGGCCTGGAAGAGGGTTGAGCAGCGTCGCTACTAGCTGCTTAGCTAGCAGCTGTGACTGCTGAGGGCTCACAAGAATCTGGCCCCCCATTCCGAATCGTATCAGTTCATCAAGCTGCCGTTCGATAAGAAACAAGGCGTGATGAACTAGCATCGGCCCCGGAGCTGCGTAATTTATGCCCGTTTGTTGCTGGTGCTTTGGGACTGGCACCGGTAAAGTCGGAGCTGATGGCGTCGAAGGATTTCGTTCATCCAAGGATGGGTATCGCGTAAGGCGTCCCTCACTGTTTTGGTATACTGATGGGCGTCGATCAAGACAATACATCAGGAACACCTCGTGAAGCCTTCTGAGTTCAGCTTGATCCCAAACATTCTGGAGGGTCAAGGGAGGGCAACCTACAGTCATGGCAGAAGCTCTGCTATTGACCTGGTTACCTTCTCCAATCGATGAACCTGATCCGGAAGCACTTGAACTGAATGATCGATACGGAGGAGACATGGCAGCTTCGTCGGTTTCGATGCGAGACTCCTAGTTTCTCACAACGTGGGCAAGCACCGTCATCTGCTCAACTTCGTAGTCTTCACCAGTAGGTAGCTTTTGGCCCTTAGGCAACGCAGCAGCGACGTGTACCTCAATGGTATTAACGATACCGGCCTGGAGCTGGGCTTCGAAGACCTTGGCGCCAAGCGGAACAACCTGGTTGTGGCCGACATGGACCGGAAGGATGGGATGTTTGTTGATGATTACCCAAAGCCTCCACTGGCGTCCCTCTTTCTCAAGGAAGGCGGGCAAAGTAGGAATGATCTGAATCCTTAACTGATTGGCAGGCATGTGGACCGTCACGGATTGCTGTGCCTCCTTCTCCATGGGAGTGACGGTGATTTCAAACCGGCGCTCGACGTTGATCATGGGATGAGTCTGGACCTTCAAACTGCTTATCAAGGCATCGGCAGCTCCTGCGTCTCAATTAGCATTGTGATCGATGTCTCCTCCAGCAATACGTACCTTTGCCTGGGGCACGGAGCCTCTGATCCCAGACAGGCTTAGGAGGCTGCTCGATGCCATTCGTCTGCTGCGGAACACCAATAGGCTGGAATGTTGCATTGGAAAGGCCTGTAGCTTGACTGGCGACGGGAGGGGGGAAAGCCGATGGTGTGTTTGCCTGACCAGGTGTCACAGCAGGAGAGGGACGCATAGCATCTTCTCTCTTGATGTTATTGGCAGCCGAAGGACTCGGAGATGCCGCGGAGGTGCTCCGGATTCTATCCATTGCAGCCGGCATGGCAGGAGTGACAATTTGACGGGCATTGCCGTTGGGGCCGACCTGGTCGCTTGCCTGGGAACCTGCGGAGTGGGCTACCAGAGGCGCAGGCGAATCTGCCGAATCACTCTTGCCCCCCACGTGAATAGTGATCTTCTTAGAGGTTGGGGGCTGCTCAGAAGAAGGCTGCTGGACTTTGAGCTTGATCTTGGGTTGTGCCGGCTCAGAAACGACCGCCTTAGCCTGACGCAGCTCGTCCATGAAAAATTCCTGAAATTGTGTTAGCTCTGAGGCCCGCGATTATTGTGAGGTGCGTGGATATATACCTTCAATTCCTGGGCAAGCTCGTAGATCTCACTTCCCTCTTCATTGTAGAAGCAAGCGTTCTGCCACAACAAACTAGCGCTCTCCTCAAAGGCAGCCCAGTTCTTAAACTCGCTAGTGCCAGTTGCCTCATTGCGACCCTTGACGCCTTTTACTGATTTCTGAAGCTTCTTGATGGAAATGGGCTCTTTGATCACCCGGTAGTAATCTTTGAGGGCGCGAGGAGGGAGATTGACAAAAGGCTCGAAGTATGGCTCTTGACCGCTATGAATGTGGTTAGCATTGGTGCGAACGGTTGTTTGAATAGCTTACTCCTCCTCGCGCTTCCGAAGCATTTCTTCGACAATCTTTTCCTGGGCAGCCTGGAAACTGAGGCCCTTGTATGGGACGTCCTCATACTCGGCATCCGGGCGACTGGGCGTAGCAGTCCGGCCCTTGGATTTGCGCGGCGAGGCACCCTTGGGAGGTCTGCCCGGACCTCTGCGACGAAAGATGACAGTTGGGGGCTTGGAGGACTGGCTGGCCTCGTCGTCATCGTCATCTCCCTCTGCATCATCATCCTCTTCTTCTTCGTCTTCTGCGTCCTCATCTTCATCTGCCTCGGCGTCCTCTTCTTCCTCATCTTCCTCGTCAGCATCTTGCTGCTCGGGTTCGGGCTTGGCGGCGCCTTGAGACTTGCGACGGCCAGTCTTGCCAGGGATCGCATCATCCTCGTCGTCCGTCTCAGCCTCATCGACAAAGCTGCCATCGTCAGGCAGAGCAGTCGGGACTGCGCTGTATCCGCCTTTATTGTACGCCGGGTTTGTCTTGGTCATGAAATTACTCAAGGCTTTCCGGACTCTCTCGGCATCTTCGAAAATCTGAGTGTGGCGAGGGTAGAATTCCTTCGCATTGGTGACCATGCGCTTGAAGTAGCTTTCGAGGTCGGTGAGAGTGGCAAAGTCTCCCTTGACAAGCTTTCGCTCGATCATCGACAACGAGATGGGCATGCGCGTTTTCTTGTAATATTCGGGATTCGCCTCCTTTGGGAGCAGCTTCTCAAAACAACCTGCCACCTTTCGGCCACTAGGTACAGTAAAGGTCAGCATCGATGAATGACAGGAGAAATATGCCAACAGCCTTTCCAACACCATGGAAAGCCATTAGCCAACTGCGACGGGCCGCTATTGACAGTCTTCCCAGTATGCACGCAGAAATGGAAGTAGGGGGTAAACTCACTTCTTGTCTGCGGTCCGACGAATCTGCTCGAGGAAGAAAAGGCCATGCTCGGTTGTGGATTCGACGGTCTCTTTCTTGGTCAAGTCGAATCTCTGTTAAGGAGACAAGTCAGCCGGGTCCTGAGAATCGCTTCGCTGTTGATAGAGGGGCATCGAAATGGGTGGATGCCGGAGGTTTAGGCAATCTGGGGTAACGAAGAGTGGGATAGATGATGCAGCCAATGCAGACGAAATGTTCTCGCGCAGCTGGTTGCTCTCAAAGACTGTGTGTGATTATGGAGGGCGGGCACAGAAGGAAACATCTGCAAGGCGAGAGACCAAGGGCGTTGAAGCTGGCGCCAACAAAGAAGACAGGCAGTATGGGGAAGATCAAACGTACCTCGGAGAGTCTCTGGCGCTTTGCTGCGCGCTCATCAGCTTCGGTCGCGCCATTAGCAGCGACCGACTTTCGCTTGTTGTCCATCGAAAATTGGTGGACAATGGTCGCGGCAACTTGCGCTTTTTGTTCGACGAGTCGCAGGCAGGTGCTGTATACGTTGCAAGCGCAATGGCTGATAGGATATGGCGCGATGCGATGCGATCGTGGTGCTGCGACGGCTTTGCGAAGACGCGTCGTTTGGAGATCAGTCAGGAAGGTAGGTGGGTGAGGTAAGGTCCGCGAAGGTAAGCCGTGGCAGGGTTGGTTGCAACAGGGCTGCAGGGCGCAGTGTGTGTGGCTAGGTGCCGTGTTCACGCGCTGAACCTGGAGGCTGGCTGAGAATAGCTGAGGTGCAAGCCAAGCACTTCCTTAGAACGGGAGCTCAAAGCTGGCAAAAGATAAACAACTGACAAAATGAACTGTTTCCCCGAGCGATGAGCAGATATCTTCTTTTTTCCCTCTTCCGACGCTTCGTTTTTTGAGATGGATTGTATTTAGGGAAGGCAAGATTGACAAGCTGTTTGGGCAACCAGTGGACGGAACGGAACGTTGGTCGCAAACCAAGGAAGGTACGTATCTGGAGCTGACAGACGGTTGTCACTGGTGCCTCAGGTAGCCATCAGTTTTGTGAGGCTTTCCAGGTTCATAACAGCACCGAGTAGGTTGGCTCAAGACCGCCCGTTAAATGCAGTGAAGAGAAAGTGGAGAGGAGAGAGTAGAGCTGCAGGGGAGCCAGAAATTTGGCGCTAGAAACCTCGATCCGGACCAGGCCGTTGACGGGTGGCAGGCGGCTGATACGATCTGGGCGGAGTGAGAAATATACAGACATGAGGAGGAGGAAAAAAAAAAAAAAGAAGAGGAAGCTCACCGCTCTCGGCGAGGTGGTCGGTGTTGGAGGGGCGGGCTGGTGCACCGGCGGCCTGGAGGTACTCTCTCTGCAAAACACTGTGTGCCAGTACACCTAAGCTTGCCAGCCCAGACCGAGAGCCAGGGGCGGAAGTTGCCGGCTCGGACCCTGGGGGCCAAATGATGGCAGCGCCGCTGGGGTCAGAATTACTGAGATCCGACTTTTGTTTACAGGCCATAACTTTTCCCACCATTTGAATAATAACCCCTCGTTCTTGCGCGCCAGCCTCCTCGTTCCGCCATATCATCGAACCTCGAGATCGGCTCCCCAGCTCCTCGTCCTCCGTCTCTCGTTGCTTCCTTTCTATCCGATTCGAGTCATTGGCGAAGCTGGGAACTGCGTGTTTCAGCGTCAATTCCTCTCTACCCCGCCTGCATTTGTTGTTTACCAACCTCGCCTTGCATCTGTGTTGGGAGTGGTCGCCTGACACAAGTTTGGCACTTGACTTTCGCTCGCGTCCTCAGACTCCCGTTCCCGTGTCCGAGAGTCGAACATCGCCAGTCTCGACCGTTGTCGCCCATCGTTTGATTCCGCCGCCAAGTCGAGAGCTACCCCGCCGCTCCTCTCGCCTTCGTGGTACCGAGAGTCGACGCCACCCGTTCATCCCACCGACGGACACGCAAACGCAGACACAGACACCGCATCCGCCATGGATATCGACATGAGCCGCCGCAACAAGGCCCCACGCCCTCTGTCCGACTCGGAGAGGGCTCGATTGGACGAGTTCATCGACTCAATCCACTACTCGGCTCGGTAGGTTATCCCATTGTTCTCCTGCCTGTGCAGTGCACCACCAAAACATGGAGTGGACGTCGCTAATTTGGCATGTGTCTCTAGATACTCTGATAGCGAATTCGAGTACCGCCACGTACAGTTGCCCAAACCTATGCTCAAGGCAATCCCCAAAGATTACCATGATGCATCCCACGGAACACTGAAGCTACTCTGGGAAGAGGAATGGCGCGCACTTGGCATCACTCAGGTATGAGATTTCCATCACGAGCCTGCGGGCTGTTTGTAACAGGCGCTGATACCTCGCAGAGTTTGGGTTGGGAACATTACGAGGTGCACGAGCCGGAGCCGCATATCTTGCTGTTCAAGTTGGTCTACCCTCCCCCTCTACTGACCGTTCTTGGAAGAGGTTTTCTCTAACGTGTCACCAAAGGCGTCCCCTCAACTACCAGCCACCTCAGTGATCTGTGGAACGAGGCGATATCCCTCGTTCTCCTGCAAACGCAGAACACATCCCCGCTTCCCGCCCCGGAGGCTATTACTGTCTGGGCAACACTCGACGACACGAATTACGGCCAATGATGACGGACGCTTTCCCTAGATATTCAGGAGAAGACATTGAGAGATACTAATACCTCGTCTTTGCGGACCACGGCAAGTGGTACAAAGACGGCGCATACCATTATGGTTATTGCATTTATTTGGGCGGTTCGAGTCATCGGGTTTTGTTAGTGTTGGGCTGTTCTGTTTGCTGTCTGCTGATTGTCTTGGAACCTGGTTGAGGATATGTCGGATTATGAAGGCGGTCTATCGCCAAGTGCAAGTGGCCAGCGCATTGCCTATGCTATGTGGATGGTGCTGCTGAGCTTTGCCACGATGACCGCTGATGGCCGTCGACGAGAGCACGCCACGTCTGGGAAGCAGGAAAAGACGGTGCGCTGATTGTGTAGATGGCCCTTCGTTGGCTATCGCCTGAATAGCTCGGCTAACGACAGTAATGAGAACAGAGCTTAGGGACACACGCATGGTCACTTGAACTTGGTGCGATCATGCACAGCTTCCTATTGTGTGCGACGGGCAGACATTCCATGAAGTTTGAGTATGCGTTAGATGTGAGGCACGCAGTGATGCGGACGTAGACCATGCCCGGGCAGAATTCTTACGACGTCTACTTCCATGATGGCACTTTCGCGAGACATGCAGACGGGATGTCGTACATGAAGTATAAGATGCTCTTCTATAGCCTCTGCGGCGTCGTCCTAGGTGAACATCTACGCATATGGGGTGTGAGAGGTTACTTTTGACTTCTTGCGATGACGGATATCCGTGGGCAAATAGAACTTTACCTTGAGCTTGCAAAATAGGTTGTTATGTTATTTTTTGACATCTGATGTCGGCATGTGCAAAGCTACAGGGAATACCCGTAGCCACGCGTATGACACAGGCTCCGAGGTCTGGAATTGGAAAGTTGGGGGCACTTTGGGCTGCACCAAGCCGGAACGAGCTGGGTGACTGCGGCGGCATCCGAGAGGCGATCTGGAGATTGGCGCCAGAGTGGTTCCAATTGGCTCCTGCATCTGCTGATTTTCCACAAGAAGGACACCTTTCACCAACGCCAAATTAGCCTTTTGGCCCCAGTAAGACAGCCCTGGAAGTCAAGTACCTTTCCGGTGTTTGCAGGCGCACGAGATACTTTGATGTGCTGGCCGCAACTGAGGATCAGCTAATTCTCGCCAGATAAAGTAGTACGATGTTAGACGGCATCCAGGGCCAAGCTCCAAATTAATCAGCTTTCGGAGGGTGGTCCATTGTTGCTGCTTATTTGCTTCGCCTTTGATATTGAGGACAGATTCCAGTGACATGACTCTGGCCACTTTAGCCAGGAACCAAAAAGACCGACGATCCCGTGTTCACCATCGGAGACGTATCCGACTTCCTCTTGAACAGATCACCTTTTTGTGTTCATCACTCGCTTCACCAATCCGTCATTACATTCTTTGACGTTCTTCCAGGGTTTACGACACTCTGAGAAGGAGGATTACAACATCAAGAGCTTTTGCCAAGGCGACGACGATCCGCCCAAGACCCACGCCCATGCCACTCGCATCTTTCATGTCAGACTGAGACAAGAACTGGGGAAGAGTACCTGACCCATTTACACTTCGTCATTAACCTCCAACGCCCCTGGCCGTTTCGAAGAAACGAACCTCTCCCAGCTTACTTTCGCCTTGCCTGAACTCTTCCGCACGTTTACAACGCTTGCACAGGCGCCACAACATAGACTACTTCGGATCCACGCATACCACGCTTCCAGCCCGGACACTCTGGACGTTTCAGCCGACCTTTGGAAACTTGTCGTCCGCTGATTAACAACCACAACCCTCTTTCTCCTCCGCGACCACCTGTTCTTGTCGTTGAGTTGCGTATTAAACTGTCCGGTCGGCCCATCCCCGCCTGTCCGACCCGATCACCATGAAGTCTGCAAGCAGATTGTTCTTCCTATCAGTCTTTGCGCTTTGGGGTTCTCCAGTTCAATGCGAACGCGCCCAAGATGATTGTGCGGTATGCCGCCGTTTTCTTACTTCTCTTGACGACCTGCGCCCTCGCAGCGGTTTCTCAGTACCGGTTCTCAGTTTCTAACGATTCGTACCAGATCTCCCCCAAGTCAATTGTTTCTGACGCATGCGCCTCTTATTCTACCCTCGACGAACTGAACACCAAGGTCAAGCCCCTCGTCGACGACCTGACAAGCTCGACCGACTTCTTCTCTCACTACCGATTGAACCTCTTCCACAAGAAATGCCCCTTCTGGAACGACGAGAATGGCATGTGTGGCAACATTGCCTGTGCCGTGGAGACGCTTGACAACGAGGAGGACATTCCTGAGGTGTGGAGGGCGAGCGAGCTTGGAAAGCTGGAAGGACCTCTAGCGAAACACCCTCCGAGAAAGGTGCAACACGAGCGCCCCGAACGACCCCTACAAGGAAAGCTGGGCGAGGATGTCGGCGAAAGCTGTGTGGTTGAATACGACGACGAGTGTGACGAGCGCGACTACTGCGTGCCGGAGGATGAAAGCGCAACTTCTAAGGGGGATTATGTGAGCCTCCTCCGGAACCCTGAGCGCTTCACTGGGTACGCGGGAGTCGGCGCTGCCCAGGTCTGGGACGCCATCTACCGAGAGAATTGCTTCCAGAAGAGCTCGTTCCCTCACTCGGCCTCTCTGGGTCAGTCACAATCTAGCCCCAAGGGCCCTGCGGTGCAAGACTTCAGGCAGGTTCTCGAGGCCGCTGGGCGACAGCAAAATCTGGAGCAGATGCGCGAGAAGCAGCCCAACGCACCCTTCGCAGCCCAGACTGGTCTGGAATCGGAGGACGAGTGTATCGAGAAGCGCGTCTTCTACCGCGTGGTCTCGGGCATGCACGCTAGCATCAGCACCCATCTCTGCTGGGACTTCTTGAACCAGACTACCGGACAGTGGCAGCCCAATCTGGCCTGCTACAAACAACGACTCCACACCCACCCCGAGCGCATCAGCAACTTGTACTTCAACTACGCCCTCGTCACCCGCGCGATTGCCAAGCTTGGCCCCTACCTCCAGGGCCGAGACTACACTTTCTGCTCGGGAGACCTGGACCAGGACGCCGCCACCCGAGCCAAGGTCCTCGAAGTCACCGAATCCGCGGCTAGTGTTCCGCAGATTTTCGACGAGAGCCTGATGTTCAAGAACGGCGAGGGCCCCTCCCTCAAGGAGGACTTCCGCAACCGCTTCCGCAACGTCAGCAGAGTTATGGATTGTGTCGGTTGCGACAAGTGCCGTCTATGGGGTAAGCTGCAAACTGCCGGCTACGGTACCGCCTTGAAGGTCCTCTTCGAGTTCGACAACAACAGTGGAGATATCCCCGTGCTAAAGCGCACCGAGCTCGTCGCTCTCTTCAACACCTATGCCCGTATCAGCAGCTCCCTCGCCGCTATTGGCAAGTTCCGGGCCATGGTCGACGCTGAGGAGGCACTCGCCTCCGCCGCCGCTGCCGCTGCTCCCGAGCCTACCAACGTGATTCCCGACCGGGCAAAGAAGCCACACCACGTGGTCACGTCGCAAGATGCGGAAGTCGAGATGGAAGACGACGACTACCCTGAGGAAAAGCCCCGACAGAAGACGACCGGAGAGCTTTTCCAGGAAGCCTTCGACGAGGAGTTTGGTCGCTTCCTCAAGGCCACCAAGTTTGTCATCAGGCGCTGGCTCGGATTCCCCAAGACATTGTGAGCATTCCCCCCTTCCCTTGAAGCATTCGCAAGTACTGACAGGGTATCCCAAGCTTCAACATCTTCATTGTCGAGCTGGCTCGCTTGTACCAGGGCTTCGTCGGTCTCCCGGTCATCGAGAGGACCTGGAACTTTGAACGGCCCAACCTGGATGAGTTGTAGATATCTCCTGACCGTCGTTGATTCTTAGCATGGCCTTTTCTTACACTGCATAGCCGGGCGGGGGCAACAGGCGTTGTTTTTTGCTTGCTTTCTGACTACGGGACACGACTGCGCTGGTGTCCATTACCAGACTGTATATAAGATCTAGATACCATTGCCTAAATGTAGAGCAATCGCGTTGTGTCATGTCATTTCACGTCTACGCTACTTTTCATGCGGTCTCTGATTTTACTTGCCATTGACAACAATACCCTGCCACGGTTTTGTAGCCCTGGTATAGCGATGCTCACTTGTGGTGACGTGGGTACTGAGGTAACTAATGTCACAGGACAACAGACCGCTAGGCTTTGGCCGCATACCTCATGCGTATAATCCGTCTTCTTCGCCAGCAGAAGCGCCCCTGCCCCCGTCCCTCAACGGGATGTGCGTGACGACGTTGCCGATCTTGGCCTTGACGCCAGAAACCCGGATCTCCCACTTTCTGACCTCCCGGAACGCCGGGAGCTTCAGCATGCCGTACGCTTGCAGGCACGCATCCTCGGGCGGCAGGCCGAACGTCCAGCCGATGCTGACGTGGAAGGCGTCGTGGACGAGCTCGGTGGCGCGGGCCCCGTACAGCGGCTGCTGGCCGAAGCGGAGGGCGACGGCGTTGCACTTCGTCAGCAAGGCGCGGAGCTGGGGGTTCTTCCCGTCACTGTTGCCGTCGGTAGCGGCGGTGGTGCTCCTTGAAGCGTGGGGATTCGCGACGCGGAGGATGAGGAAGGCGCGGTCCGAGTCTGGAGATTTGAAGAAGCCTATCCCTACTGGCGAGAGGACGAAGGAGCCCGCGGCGGAGGAGACGGAGGCGGTGAGGGCGGAAAGGAAGTCGTCTTTCTGAGGCGTCGTGAGGGAGAGGGGCCGGGAGAGGGAGACGTGGAGGGGCAGAGGGGCGTTGAGGTCTGATGTCAGCAGCGGGTGAAGCTTCTGGGTCCCGAGTAGGGGATCGAGCTTTTCTAGGAGCTCTGCAAGAAGCGCATGCTGCGATGCGTCGGGGTGCCCTGGCGAATGTGTCAGTTGACTAAGAAACGAAAGCTGATGTTGCTTGGAAGGATATCTTACACTCGACATAGACATGAGAAGGCCAATTGCCGGCGATGTGGGGAATGGCGCGCTTCCGTCCTTGGTGAAGGGAAGGGTCATCGGCGGTGCTGGTACGCACGGTGGAGGCGTACAGATCGTGGAATTCGTCGGGGAGAGGGGGTAGTGCCGAAGGGTCGGGTTTGGCCTTGTCTTTGCCGGCGGTGCCGTCCGGCGACTTTGTGGCATGGGGGCCGCCGTCGGTGGCCTTGCGGCGTTTGGACGGGGGTGAGCCGGCTTCAGAGGCCGAGTCGGACGAGGAGTAGTCGACAAGAGCCATTGCCGGGGCGGCAGCGGCTGGGCGCCGGTTGGAAGTTGGAATTGGTGAAGGGTGGGTTACCGAACTAATGAAAGATTGTTACATCCCCTCACTGCAGCCTGTCGACATTCAAACGGCTCTACGATGCCTGGGACAAACGAAACGAGGAAACTGTCAGCCGCATAGAAGGCTGGCGGTATCGCTGAGTTGGGAAGCCCATGCAGTCGAAGCTTTCTGGCAAGATCTCGATCCCAAATACGTGATACGCAAGGTACGGGTGGCCCAGGCCTCCTTCTCCATATCGGTACCTTACTGAGCAATGCTTACGCACCTCAGTACACGGCAGCCTATGAGAGCTGAAGCCTCTCAATTCCCCTGCCCTATCTGGAGGACTGAAAGAGGCCTCGATAGCACGACTCCCGACTGTTTTTCTCTTAATCTTTCGCGAGCTTATAGCTAGGCTTGGGTCTCGGACATGAAAGTCACGAAAGCGGTGGTCGCATAAGGCGGCGTAAATGAGCGGGCGCATTGCTCATTTTCACCCGTAACTGACAAGGAAATGCCGACGGGGGACAATTTTAAGCTTATGGTTCCCAGTGGTTGGCGGTGAAAGACCGGGCCCAGTCGGTCGACGTGTTCCGCAAGGAATCGGAGCAGGCATTGCCCTGACTTGAGGGGGAATGAGACGTGGGCCGGACCCTTCCGGCGAGCCCCGGAGGCGCTCCGGGCGGACAGCTGGCAGCATAGAACGGAGGCTACACGGAGCCTGGAGGTTGGGGGCATGTGAGTTGGCCTTGGTGGATGGTAATTGCAAATAGGTGCATGGTGAGACTTATCAGTGGCCTGTTAATTTGCTCGTGGTATCAGCTCTGTAACGGTTGGTGCACTGGAGAGGTGGACTGGTAAATGGGATGAGGGCTACGCAGTGCGAATAGCGTAAGGTAGTTTGTGGTCCCCTGGCTAAAGTGGTTTTCTGTTGGTTTTTTTTAGGTTTTGCTGATCGCATGACGTAGAGCTCGAGAGCCAATGCGAAGCCGGCTAGACGCAAGACAAGACCCAAGAGGCCCGCGTGTCCCGCTGACGGCGAGCCGGTGGCTGAGCTAAGGCAATCTAGCGGGCGAAATGTTTCGTTTGGTCTTCCATTCTCTCCCGTACTGTTGGGTGACAATTTGGTCCCTGGATCCCCGAGGATGCCGTTGTCTTTGGTCTGCCGGGGGTGGTGTTTCCCTCAGCGGAGCCGTTGAGGGGAAATGGTAACGTGATGGGCGAGGGGACATGTCTTGCGTGCGGATCGGGGCCGGGGACTTGACTTGAACCCAGAAGATGGTGAAGAGTTGATGTTCTTCACGTAAATGATGTTTGCTCATGTTCAAGAGAGAAAGGCAATTGACATGGCGGGAAGTTAAGATACCCACGAAATGAAGCAGTGACAAGCAAGAGCTCTCTTCCAAATGCATCACATTGCCGTTGTAAGAAAGAGTTCCGCCCATCCATCATTTCAAAGAGCAGGTGCCTACCTACCTTAACTTATCGTCCCCGTCCCCGTCCCCGTCTTCCCACCCACATCATCCAGTCCCTTGGTGCATGCAGTGACTGGACCTGGACCGCAGCTCTTGCCCCTCTCCCCTCCTCTTCGTCCCCTCCCCCTCCTCCGCGAGGTACTCTGCAAGTCCCTGCCAGTTGGAGAAAAAAATCAGAAGAACACCACAAAGACGTCTCACCAATAGCAAGCCGGTCCGTCGCGGCCAGCGCAGGTCCCATGATGGTCACTTTCCGGACCGGGCATGTTCCCAGCAGCCCGTCTAAGAGGAAGGTACTTGCCTACACTTCCTGATGTCTGCATTCGCATCTTCGCCCACACTCTTGCCCTACCTTACGCAGCACGCAGCACATGGATGAGGGTCTTAACGGGCCTGGACTGACTGTGCCTGTCGTCGCCATCATGCTCTTTTGCCCACCCTCATGACTCCATGCCCCCGGGTATACACCTCGCTCATCCCACCAAGCGGAAGAACGGACGACGGCTGGAAAACTATCAAAAGGGCCCTCACACCTCACACCTCACACCTGCTGCCGTCCCCGGTTTTTGCATCCTCTCATCTTTCGCATTTCTTCTGTCCTGCATTGCCCAGCTCGCCCGCGCTGCGACACACGACACCGAATAATCGACGACTCGAAGTGACGAACCGACAGCAGAAACGACATCAACATCGACGTCGACAACCATGGACGACTTCGACAACAAGCAGTGGGTAAGTCTTAGTCACCTGGTTTCATTTCCACCTCCAGAGCAGGTTGCTGTCATGGTCTCTGTCATTGCTCATTTCCTTTCCGACCCTAACATGGCCATGCCGTGCCAACCCAATCGTCATCGCCCGCGTCTCTTCCAGACTTCCGTTCCTTCGCATCCCCACATTTCCAACCCGTCAGCGTCACATCTCCCGTCTTATCGCCCTCTGTTCTTCTGTACCTCATTCACAGAATCACACACATTCCGTCACTGCCGGCCCGCCCAGCCTACTCCTCTTGTCCCTAAACGTGGTCGAAGCCGATCGTCCCGTCTCGCTCCCATTCCCTCCGCTGTTAGGGCACCAAGGCCGTGCTCAAGCCAGGTCTTGGAATAGAATCGATACCTACACTATCTAAGCCCAAAACCTACCCAAGCTACCCCTGTCAACATCAGTGAGTTGTACGCAAGGTACGGACGGGTCCTCCCCTGTACTGCACGGTTCAGCCACCAAGCTGCGCACAGCGGCTGGAGGTCCCTTCTTGCGTCACTGCTCATCCAACTTGTCGGATTTCCAAGAACAGCTACAAGCTGCCTGGTCTGGCATCATCCAGACTGCAGCTAAGCCATGGACGACGTAAATAATACGGGCCCCTCCACTTGCACATGCGCGTCCTTTTCTTGTCGTTCGACTTCTTGTCTACTATCGTCCTCATATTTGACCTTGCCTCCTCCATCTCTGTCTGTGTCGATTATCTTACACACTCACCTTTCACCATACCCGTAACCAATCCAACCTCGAATACTCGACTTACACCTTGATTTAGGCGAAAGCTTACTTGCTTGACCCCCTAACTGCACCTGAACCAAGCCAGGAAACCGGTCCCGGAAGTTCATTCATCAATCCGGATCCATTGCTTCGAACCTTCTCGCAGAAGAAGAAAGGAAAGGAGCCCGTCCGATCTAGCAACAGTCACCGGAGTCATAAGAGTGCCTCCTCGTATCCTACTCCGCCCACGTCTGCAAGCCCGACTCGGTCCAGCTTTCACGCTTCCAACCCATTCTCGCCTACGTACAACAAACACGCATCATTGCCCTCCCCGAGAGAGCCCACCTCGCCGCCGATCCACAAACCTTTGGGTCGCAGTACCAGCGTTCGCAGTAACAACGCCAACCTTCACAGCAGCGGCTACAGAGGCTCTGGTCCCCCGAGCACTAGTGTCACTCGGAGTTACAGTGCCCGAAATCGCTCCAACGAAGAGGCAGGATTTCGTGCCGAGACCTCCTCTGTCCAACGCAGCAAGAGCGTAAACGTCCACGGTTCTGGCGGTCTTCGTCGTTCTGGTTCATTGAGCCAAAGATACGCTGGCGACATGTCTCATCGACCTCTCGACATGCTTAAGAAGGAGCAGCGTGCAGCGGACCGCTCCCCGCATCTCCGGACTCGCAAGAATGGTCCCATGACCGATACAATCGACGGGCTTGACACCATTGGCGGTGTCTATCATCACGGCGGTCCGTATGACGCCACCTTGGCGTCTCGCAATCGCAACAAGATGTACGCCCCCGTTGAGGCCGTGAAGGAATCCAACATGGAGGCTCTGAAAGCTACGCCACATGAATACGTCCAGGATTCACTGAGCAAGCATGTTCCCTTGCAAGGAACCGGCACTATTCCTGCCGGCGCCAGTGACATGCGCGGCAATGTTATGAACTATGAGGAAGGTGCTGATCTGATGCGCGAGCCCGATGCGCAGGGCGGTGCTTACAAGCGCTGGGACGGAGTTGTAAGTTCACTTCACCTTGACACTCGTATTGTTTACATCATATCTGACTAATAACAGCGGTACCACCCTGATGATCTTAAGGGAAAGGGTGAGCCTTCGTACACGTACGAGAAAGATCTTAAGGAGAAGAAGCGTATGCGCAAGGCATCCCTGGGCAACAGCCCTTCCGAATACGAGATGCGTGCCGGCACCAATGGCCAGTCACGCAAAGACAATGGGGCCATGGTACGCCAGCGAAGTGTGAGCAACGCCGCCGACGGAAGACCCGGACCGTCGGAAATGCCCGCAGGTCAGTCGAACAGCGCCGACCTTCAACGTCACAACAGCACCGGCAAGCGTCTCAGCGAAGGCCTGAAGAAACGCTTCGGAAGCATCCGTCGCAAGCACCATGCAGCGGCCTAGATGACGGTTTTGGCTCATTCTTGCGCTTACACCTCATGTAATACCACGTCGTTATGACGTAATGTCTCTACTAGACCACAAACTGCGTATTGTGGGACACTTAATAGTCGGTAAACCAGAATTTCAGCGAGAGTACGATAAGGAAGACATATGGGGAGGTATAAGTCGGACACGAAAATGGCTTTGTTAGTGGGGTGGCAGAATTGTTGGAGCCTGCAGTAAAATATCTAAGTAACGCGTCACGAAATTTTGGACGCGAACGAGCAATGGCATATGATACGGCGAGTTTGAAGGCAGACTCGGTAGCCTCGGAAGGCATTATGAGCAATAGCTAGAGTAGGATGAGCACATCACATCCATCTCTCATTGAGGTTAGGTTTCTAGTTTCGATAATAGTACACGTTAACTTAAATCGCTGTTGACTTCATACCTTGTTAGCTCATTCAATTGGACTGGAACCTGGGTCTCCCATTGTGCGATAAGATCACCTACGACGATGGTCGTTCGCAGACATGATGGTGGAGTAGGAACTTTGAGCCGGATGAACCGGGTGGCATCAAGAACACGATCTCTGAGCTGCAAATCACCTCGTGTAAGCAGGAGTGCAAGGAAAGACTGTCGCGTCGATTCGAAAGAATTAGAGCCCCCGGTTGATTGACTATACTACAAAAATGATTTTTGATCGTTCTACTTCCTCCTCATGCTTCGGAACCGCTTTCGAGGCCGATAACCCCTGAAGTCCGTTCCCCGTCGACCTCTCCGTCCCCCGGTTTTTCTCGCATCCACCTCAGAAGTAACTCATACCGCTCCAGCCGAGGATGCCCTCCAGCTCGCCCCTGACCTCGAGGACGTCGCCGTAGCCGCCCTTGCCGGCGACCTCGGACCTGCGGCCGGCGCCGAGCTCGTTCCAGCGGGAGAGCAGGGCGCCGTCGACGATGGTGCGGCCGGCGCTGGTGTCGACGCCGGGCGGGCGGGCGTCGAGGGGCGGGAGGCGGTGGGCCTTGGGGTTCGTGGCGGCCGCGTGGGGGAGGGCGGCGGCGATACTGTTGGCGAGGGAGGTGAGGCGGCGGTAGGCCTGCTCCGAGAGGGGCGTCAGGGCGGCGAGGGCGCCGGTGGGGGAGGCCAGCATCAGGGTCGTGGGAGAGTTCTTGGACGCCGAGGGGCCGGCTGAGGAGCGTGGGAGGGAGAGGGTCGCGGTGGGGTGGTTCGGCGCCGCGGAGAAGGAGGCGCGGTTGAGGAGGAGGTGGCCCTGGAGGGATTTGGGATCTGCGGACCGTGTTAGTATTGTGAATGGTATAGAGAAGGCGGTGGGGAGTTCTTACGCTCAGGATCGAATTGCATGGCGTGGATGACGCCGTCCTTGTCGCAGACGACGATGTGAAGCTCGTCTCCATCGACGAGGAAGTCCGCCGTCAGGACCTCGAATTTGCCGGTGCTCTTGCCGAAGAGCATCATCTTGTACGGCTCCTCCGCATAGCCAACGAACCATACACCTTTGAAAGCGTCGGCCATGAGGCAGTATCCGGTGCCGCGTACCTCTCGGACCGCGGTGACGTAGCAGCTCATGTCCATGAAAGCAACAGGGAGGAGAGTACCGTCTTCCTTCAGACCGCGTACCATGCATTTCTGTCCTTGGGCGACGAGCATGAGGCCCTGAGAGCCGACTTCGCACAGTGCGGTGACGGCTCCGCGGGGGATCTCCTCCTTGGCTACAAGCTTCAGCTTCTTGTTCGTCTCGGGACGCCCTGGCTGGGGAACCACGGGGACAACGTCGTAGACGAGGATGCGACCTCTGATGGGCAGATCCTCGCCGCGGTTGATGGCGGTGCCGATGGCAATGAGCATACGGCGTTCCTTGGTTTCCTCGGACACTTCGAGATGCAACGTCTTCATGCACATGGCGACCTCGTGTTGCTCAAGCTCGACCGTGTCAATGACCGACCATGTAGCAGGACTGAGGAGCTTGATGACGCTGCGTTCCGTCTGAGGGAACGTGGTGATGGTCTCCTTAGCCCATTCCTTGTGGTAGTCATCGTCCTTGGGAAGCTCGAACGGCTGCGCTACGCTGCAGGCCACGGCGTATGTCTCCATCGGGGGATGGTAGGCAATGAGGCCGATGGCGTCACCCACCGGGATCTTGCGAACGGAGACACCCAGATCGAAACTCGTATCCGCCGGCAACTGTGTGACACGGGTGTGGCCTTCTGAGTCGGCGTAGATGAAGCCGCGTTCGCAGCCTTCGGTGTGGAAAGAGCTCATGCCGCGGACACCGATGCCTTGCAGACCCATGACTTTGGGGTTGCTCTTCGACGACTTGATGATGAATGATGGCGACGCCCCTGGTAGGAAAACTGTGCTGTATCCATTGATATTGCCGCATGGTCGGAGAGGCACGAAACGTGGCTGTTCATTGGCGTCGTCATCTGCTACTTCGACGGGACTCTTGGCCAGGTACGGGTTTGTGACCTTTTGGAAATGCAGAGTCTTTGCAAGGCCCTCGGATTTATCCTCTGATTCAAGGCGTAAAGGTTCGTAAATGGTGATGTCGTCATTTGCATGGCGGAGCTGTTTAGGAAGGTTAGCAGAAGAACGCGATGTGTTGCAATCAGCATACTCACAATGAGATATGGAGAGGTTGTTGTAGAGTCGCCGAGGTTAGCCACCAGAATCTCTGTCAACGTTTCCTGCACGGTGCCACGTCTGACGGCGTAGTCGGCGGAGAGGAATGGCGGAACATAGGTCAGTCCGGCGGCGACATAGACCGGTTTCGACAGGTTGGGAAGGGTGTAAATCTGCAAGTTGTGAGTATATCGAGACAAAACCCAAGTGAAGTACGTACGTAAAGAGCCCCCGCGGCGCTAAGCAAAAACATGAAAATGTTTTGACCTTCTGGCGTGCCCTTGTCCGTCTGAATAGGTGCGAAGAGACCTGAAGTGTCGGTATACAGACAGCCAGCGAGCCATTTGGTTGAGAGAATGGTGTCGTCTTGCTTTTCGACCTCTTCCAGATCGTTGTTATTGTCTGTTTGAGCCACCATGATGCTCGAGTCATCCCGAACCAGCAGAATGTACGGGTCCGCAATGCTGGCGCTGATGACTCTGGGTTCCGCTCCTGTTTCTTCGTCCAGCATTGGCAAAATCTGGCTCAACCCCAGATCTGTGTCTTGGTTAGCATTCATAGATGCAGGCGAAATCCGAGCAACTTACCTCCATCATAGCATCGCACTTCCGATTTGAGCACCTGAATGATGCGCATGTGTTTCCCCATCGTGCCCGCCTCTACCGTAAAACCCGCCGCAGGATCAAACTCCGTTCCCGTCAACGCTTCAAAACCAGCGCCTGTAAGAGCATAAACGTCTGACGTCTCGTAGCCGTCTAGATCAACCTTGGAAACAATCATAAACTTGTCGTATATAGATGAAGCATCGAATTCGCTCCCCACTGCAGCATTTGCGCCTTTATCGCCCTGTAACGACTTCGGGATCGGCTTTTGGACACACATGGTCCAAAATCCCCTTGCTTCCGGGAATTCAAAACTGCCAATCACCTTAGGTTGGATGTTTTGATTGATGATGGCGATGGCACCCGCATTGCCTTTGCCCACAGCGGCGGCGAGCTGTAGGTCTGCAACCACACCGGCAGAGTTCTTCTCTTCTTCGCTTTCCGGAATGAAAGCCTGTTTGCCCGTGGTCATATCCTTCACCGGAGCCAAGCTCAAGAGAGAATCATGAACGCGAAACGATATTTCGCCGCCCTTGGGAACTCCGTTGGCTGCCACGCCGGTTTGAACGGTCGTTGTGGTTTCGCCGTAGAGATCATCGTCGTCATCCTCTTCCATGTCTTCATCCTCCAGATCATCCGCGAAGGAATCGTCCACCAAACGAGTCTTTTTGCGAGCGCTCTGTGCTTGCTTTCGAGTGACTCCCACGACGAGGGAGTCACTGCCCGTGCTTCCAACGAAGAACACATTTTTGCTGATTCTATTGATTGAAGAAGCTCCGCACGGCACAATGTTGCCCCCGGCTTCCGCGGCGACAAGCTTAACACTGACCCCCGACACTGTCCGCCCGTCGATCTTGAAGGCGATGATTGCAAGGCGGCCGTCGCTAAGCACCATGAGTAGCTCTCCGTTCTCAGGAGACATTTGCTCAATGGCGCAATTCTCGAGTCGCAGGCCCAATTCTGATTGATCGGCGAGAGGGAAATTGGTTGTCTCTTTCGTGAACGGATTGACGGCCACACCATTGGGCTTCCCTGACTGGTCGATATGTATCAGCTCATTGGTGCCGACGAGCAGCGCGCCTCCAATGGGGCCCGGTAGAGCAATGACTTTGAAGAGATCTTGAGGGAGGTTGTTGACTGAGAGAATGGCCGTTGACGCCCGTTGCTGCAGGTCGAGAGTGAAGACCTTGTAGGAGAAGTGATCCTTCCGCGGTAGGGTGTTGGAGCGCCGTTGCGTCGAGGAGATGATGCCGAAGGTGGGTTCTCGGTACTCATGCAAGAAGGCGAGGTGCACAGGATGAAGGAGACTGGGATCAAGCTGCGGAAGAGGGAGGACGTATGATGTTGAGTATGGTACATCTGCTATGTTGCTAGTTCCATTTGTGGCCGCAGCTGCTGACGGCTCTTTTGCCGGCCGAGGTCCATCCACATCTTCATCCCAGTCATCCATATCAATGTCCTCATCGTTTTGCTTGAAAGGGAGAAAGGCAACGTATCTCGGCCCGAATCTGAGCGCGGCGCATCGAGAGCCAGGGTCGGCAGCAAGCTGGGTTTGGTGATTGCTCAAGGGGCCATCGAATGGCGAGCCCTCAAGCTCTTCTTTTTCGTAGAAGTGGATGGAGACGTCCTCGAGTGCGTGTTTCTCAGGGTCCCATTGCACCAGACTCAGTCTGGCCACTCTTGTAGCAATCAGGAGAGCCTCGCCTCCAGACTTTGAGTTTGGTATCTTGATTCTGGCAAGTCCCGTCACAACGCCAAATATTGGGTATTCAGCGACGAGCACAAGCTTGGTGTTGGTGGTTCGATCGGCGCGGATCAGCATGCCGTCGCCGCCTAGGAAGGAGGATTCGAGGCCATCGTCGTCGTTGAGTCGGCGGTCGTATTGATTGTCAGTCCTCGAAGTCTGTCTCTCTCGATTCTGCGAATGGTCAATTTCAGAAGAGATTGCCTTTGTCGTGAAAATCTGTAGTAGAGAACCTTTTGCGACGACCAAGTTATTGCTTTGCGCGGACAGGAACGGAAGGCTCAGACTGTACTGCACACCAGTAGGTGGTGTGAGCTCTGTATAGCACTGCATCAGGACAGTCTCAGGCAATCGCCCTTGGACCGCCCGCTATCATGAGTTTCGAGTAGGATGATGCTTGGGGAGATGCGTGTCGTGGGGTATCGCAATGCTTCTAGAACGCCAGCTTCGCGACGACTTCGCGAGCTCCAAACATTAGCAGGCCCTTGCTGTTCCTCTGCCGTTGCTGATTGGCAGGAGATGCTATTTCGGAATATCAGCTTATCCGAAGTTTTCATGCGCAGGTGGATACCTGGACCTGGATGGGACGAATGTGGAGCTCAGACCTGGTCCCGGCCCAAGCACGGGTGCTCCTGTGTCGCGACTGAGGTCAGGATCAGAAGGCGCTAACGAGGTTATTGCGTCACCTTTTACTTGCCTTTCCCGTAGCTCCCTAGTCCCGTCGCTATTTACTTCTGTGGTAGCTCTGGAGCTCCCCCGTCTGGAATGGAACGAGCTGTGAAACATTGACGATACTCATCCACAGTTTCCCTTCACCTCTGTTCTGCGCAAAACAACACACAGAATTGCTGTCAACACTCACATAACCTTTGTTGCGGCGATGCCAATCGCAATCGAAATGGCCAGCGCGGGCCTCCTCCAAACCAGTTTGATCTGGGTCGCCTATGCCGTCGCCGTCGTACTCTGCCTTCTGGCAGCCATCATCACCACATTCACATGGCAGGCACCTCGGGAGCGATCTGCCATAGTCAGTGTCGTTGCGATCGTCAGTCTGACAGCTCTCTTGGCAACCGTCCTGCTCCTTCCTGTCGACATCGCCCTCATATCATCAACGACTCATGCGTCGCTCGGAATCAAGAAGGACTGGGCAACAGAAGAACGGGTTCACGATATCTTGCAGACCCTGCGAATCGTCTACTACTCCCTGTACAGTTTCGACGCTCTTCTGTGCCTCATCATCATTCCGTTCGCCTACTTTTGGTACGAAGAATATGACGAGATCGAAGTCGAGGAGGGTCGGTCGTTCGGCAGCCGCTTTTTCAGCGCCTTCAAGTACACTTTGGTCTTCGTTGTTCTTGTCGTGATACTCTTCCTCATCGGCTTCTTTGTTCCAGCTGCCGGTAACGACTCGGACGCCAACTGGGACCTGGACTACTTCAAGCGAATCCTCATCCAAAACAATGGACAGAAGGCACTGGCCTTCGCCCTCGGCCTTCTCGTCACTCTGGGCACGTTGCTCTATATTGTCTACACTGCGGCCGGTCTCGCCCTTCTGCCGATGTCTTTCATCAAGTCTGCCCCCTCGATCTCAGCGCCGCAGCTTACGGAGAACACGGCTTCCGCACTGGAGCAGAATCGCGAGCGTCAGCGCCAGTTGGAGATGCGCAACGCTGGCCGACCTGAAGGCATGTCTTCCAAGGACAGGAGGGAGCTTGAAGCCCTCATTCGCGAGGAGAGAACCCTGACACGCCGGGAAAGGCTTGCGGCCGAGGCGTCCGGCGAGGGCCACAGCACTATTTACAAGGTCTGGCTCAAGATCTGCGCTGTCTTCAGGCCTATCAAACTGCTTGGTGGCGTCCTGATTCTTCTATTGTCCATCATTATCTGGGTCTCGATGTTGATTACGGGTATTGACAAGGCCAAGAACTCTCTCTGCAAGGAACGCTGTGGTTATATCCTTGGCCACATCAACATCTTCCAGCCCATCAACTGGATCTTCTTGCAGTCCGCCAAGGCTTTCCCGGTCGACTACATCCTCATGGCCCTCCTTGTTCTCTTGTTCTTCAGCAGTTCAATCACGGGCATCGCCACGGTGGGCATTCGCTTCCTCTGGATTCGTATTTTCCAGATCCGCAAGGGAAGGACCGCGCCCCAAGCTTTGTTGATCGCTACGGTCATGCTAGCCCTCATCATTCTGGCCATCAACTACGCCATCGCCAACATGGTGGCACCTCAATACTCGATCTACGGCACCCAGACTTACTGCACTGCCCCCCATCATGCAGGCGAGACGCCTGATTGCAGCGACAGGCCGGACTATCTGATCCAGTGCTCCGAGCGTTTGGATAAGGAGGCTCTGAAGGTCTGCACGCCTTCTATCATGGCAGAGTTCCTCAACCGCATCACCATCACGTGGCCCTTCTTCGGTGCGCTGGACTTCTGGGCGCAGTTCGCTTTCCTTGGCGTATTCCTCATCGTCTTCGTGACAGGTCTGTTCAGGGCCCCTAAGCTGAACATGTCAGAGATCGACGAGGATGCTGAGGCGGACGAAGAGGAGGGTCTGCTGGCCAGCACTGGTCGCCGGTTCGGCGCTACGTGGCAGGATATTACGGGACGCTCCAAGTCGAAGAAGACCTATGGTACGGGAGAGAGTAACAACGGTGGAGGTTCTGCGCAAGCCTAGGCTAGGCCGGACAGTCAAAAGGTTTTTCTTACGTTGAGCATACGCTAGGATTGTAACACAAGCACTTTGTGAATTTGTATTGGGATTGGGCATGGCACACGGTGGCGGGGGAAACGGAGTTGGTATCATTTCTTTTATTTCCAGAATGCCAAAAATCGTCATTGTCGTGTTCTCATGATGCTCCTAGTGCGACCCTTCTTTTCTGTTCTTTCTTCGGCTTGACGAAGTGGACTGCCTTATGCGTGCGGTCATCAAACGCGGCAGCCGGGCCAACGTGCATCTCATGCCAGCAGCGAGCACAGTAGACGTCCTCACAGCCCAGACATTGGAGCGTGGCATCTTCTAGACAGACGGTGCACCACGTCTCGGCGTCCTCATCGGTGTACCCCGTCTTGGACGTCAACCTCTTGACCGCTCGATCGGCCGGTTGGAACGTAGGTACCGAGGGCAGCCCCATGCCGCCCTCCGACGGAGCACCGAGACCACTGAGGGCCGCCATGCGCGCCGCAATGTCGTTGTCAAAGTCTGAATCGGCGGTGTGCTTCGGGGCCCCCGACGGGACCGACGGTAACGATAGGTCGGGCAGGCCGCCGGCGTCATCACCGCTTGACTTGGGCGCCGTGATGGTTGAAGGAACCGATGGGAGTGAGAAACCTGGATCGCCGCCGCCTGATTCATCCTCTTGGCTCCTCCTTGAGTTAGTCAATGCCGGTGGCGGGTCAGGTGACTCCTCTGACTGCGAATTCAGTTTCGCCTCATCGAGAGCCTGAGAGAGCAGAGTCTCCACATCTCGACTCATCTCCTCGCCTTCAGAATCATCCTCATCACGAGACCTGTTAGGCTTTTGACCACCCGTGGGCGGTGACCTCTCCTCCGGGGCATGCGGCGCGGGCGAAGCCTTCGATAGTTCTTCTAGAAGGGCGTTCACCTTGGCGGACTCGGCCGAGGGATCGAAGCCCCAGTCTTGCGGGTCGAGATCCTCGCCGCTGAGCAGGTCTTCGAGGGTTTGGTCGTCCGTCTGCAGGAGGGGATCGACGTCATCCTCCGTCGTCGGGACCGACGACGGGGCGGTGGTGGACGGTGTTGCCTGGGACTGAGGCGGTGCTATTGTCGCCGCCGCCGCCGGGTGGGGTCCGCTGGACGGGATCACCGGCGAGGATAAGCTCGCGGTCGCTCCGTGGTCACCTGCCTGCTGACCGAGAACCTTTGAGGTCTGTGACTGGGACTGCTGCGGCGGCGCTGGGGCTTTGGGTGGCTCCTCGCGCTCGGGCGTGTTTCTCAGAGAGCGAAGTCGCGCGGCCAATGCATCCTCTCGTGAGGGGGGCTTGGCGGGCTCGATGCCCGTCAATGAGACGTTCAAGGCACTTTGGTAGAAACATTTAGCACTCTCTTTTTCTTCCGTGCTCTCGTAAGTTGGAAGGGGACCTATTGGTGGGCTCGGTATATGATTACTTTGATGATCGGTCTAATGAGACGCCGGAGCTGCCTCCCTTCAGCGCGCTCAGGCGACTCAATAGGCTCTTGTCGGGACCACTCATGCTCGAAATTGAGGACGCTCTGCTGCTGGGAAGAAGATGGGTAGGATCTCGAGTTGTTCGACTTGTGTAAGACGATAGACTGGTGGATCGAGAGATATGCGGTGATCGACCCTTGTCCGCAGTCAGTCTGACTGTGTGCGTGGTGTGATTGGTATGCGGACGAGACCAATAGTTGCGCCCGACTGCTGTGGCAACTGTGTAGTTGAATTGGGCAGGTCACACTTGTGGAGCAAGGCGAACCGCGAGGCGTCCAGGGGTTCGGGCGCACTTCATTCAGACTGTGGGGAAGTGCATCCAATATGTCCGATTACCATGTCGGATCTGGAGTGAAGAGGTTCATGAGGCAACCAGATCTACCATGTGGTCAAAAGGGTTGAAGAAGCCGCCACGCTGAAGTAGAGTTTGGGCCGATTCCCCAGCTGTTGGAAATAATCGTGGAAATGATGGCATTTGAGGCGTTATTGTTGCACAGCCATTCCTTAGGTTACCCCCTGACCATAACTGCCACCGATACTAGCCACCAAATAAGCTTAGAATAAGCGAGAGTACCTTGGGGTGCATTAGGCAGAAACGACTGCGCCGAATATTCTGACCTCCACTGTGTTTGATGTTGTCTTCAATTGATGGGACTTTACAGTTCCAACTGGCTTTCGAATTGTTTCACTGGATTTCTCAAGAGAGGAAACATTGCTCAAAGAGAAAACAGCCTGGGAGGCAAACAGTGAGCGTTTGACGGGACAGCGAACTAACTAAAAACCAAACGCGATCCGCAACCCCTAAATTACTTGTCAGCAAGGGTCTTGGCATTTTGATCTTTCAGTGAGTGGACTGCTAAAAGAACCGATTGAACATCGTCATAAGCCAGCCCTTAGCGGTGAACAGTCAAACGGGCGACCTGATCAACAATATTTCGGTGGCGGTGCTTCCTTCCACCTCTATGGACAGCGTTGCTTGCAGACGATAAGAGCCTAAGGTACTCCGTACGGTTTCGGCGAAAAACGACGCCTCAAACCGGTGCTGCCTACCCTGGCGGAGCACACCTGCAGGATCGTAACCATTATGAAGACGAACTCGGGCAATTGAGAAGGATGTCCCCAGCTGCTCAGCCCAGGGCTGACTATTCCGTCATGCAAGGAGATCTTCTCGAAGCCGGCCAAGATTATAAGATCACATCACTCTTCCTTTCTTACAATATCCTGAGTTCCCTTTCCTTTGGTCCTAGACTTACTTACCCTCTATTACCTAAAGTAAAGCACTTACCGCATAACTTGGAAGTGTTTGCATCATTGTCGATCCACACCGGGCACACCTCAAAAGCACCTGTACCACCACACCAACGAATCCTTCACCTCATTGACTTCATCGCGCATTCGCCTTCATCCCTCGGTACGGCCTAAATTGTCCGGGCCGCTGATCCCAAAGAATAGCGCCACGAACGGATTCACCAGTCTTTGCAGTGACGGAAGGGTAAACAACCCTTTGAGCATTTCAACCGAAGCCTCCGGGTCACCCTCGTCATAGTTTTTTGGTGGCAACCACTGAACTAGCACCACATCGCATCTGACGGGTTTCCTGGTGACTCCGAGCATCCCTGCTTACCCGCCTGCACTGCGCACCTTGGCGCCTGAGACACCCGACATCAGCTTGAAACCCGGGAAGAGACAAAAATCAATCCGCTCCCACCTTTTCTATTACACCGAAGGCCGACTTTTTACACTTTCACATCACCTACGACCTTCCCACTCAACTTCAGCCACTGTAATCAAAGTCGCACAAGACTTTTGAAGGCATTCCCATTGCATACTGATTTGCACACGTCGTATTTGACGATCGGCGCATATCCCACCCTACCGAGCAAACCGATATTCGTACACGTCCAGTCGCAAACGAAATGAGAGTAGATCTCACAGTAGTCGCGCTGACGCTTCTCGCGCCAGTCTGGGCCGCAGCCCTCGAACCCGGCCTCCACAGCTCCGATGTCTCCTTCCTCGCACCAGTAGAAGAGCGCGACAACGCTCACGAGGACGAGAAGCTGTGGAAGCGCAAGGGTGGCGGCGGAGGCGGCGGCGGTAGAGGAGGAGGCTCTTCAGGTGGGTCCGGCGGAGGTCGCTCTGGCGGTGGTTCATCTGGTGGTTCTTCCTCAGGTGGCTCTCGCTCAGGCGGCTCCTCAAATTCCGGCTCTGGCTCACCAGGTTCTCGTACAGGTGGTTCTAGCAGCGGTGGTAGAAGCGGCGGCAGCGGTAGCGGTACCGGCGGCTCTGCCCGAGGCGGCAACCGCGATTCTTCCGGCGGATCTACCAAGACGGGCAGCGGCCCTGCGCCGGCCTACGGCGGAGCATACGGCGGCGGTGCGAGGGTTCCCTATGCGGCCGGAGCTTCCAGGGGTGCCGGCACCGTTGCCCCGTTCCTGCTGGTCGGTGCCGGTCTTGCGTTCTGGCCCGGTCTTTGGCTTGCGGGCGCGCATATGTATCCGTACTCTCACCCATACCGATACTACAACGAGTCGGCGCGTGAGAACCAGACGAAGCCGGTCATGTGCGGCTGCGCTGACCACCAGCCCTGCGCATGCGATGAGAACAACAGCACCGAGTATATGAACGCCCTCCTCGGTAACGGCAGCTACGCCGCTCTCAACAAGTCCGTCGTCAACGTCGCCGACTACAACGGCAACAGCACCATTCTCATCAATGGCACCTTGCCTAACGGCACGACTGCCTCTGGTGGCAGTGACGACGTCGGCTCGTCTGCGGCGTTCCGTGTTGTGGCCGAATCTCTTGGCTTCTGGCCTGTTGCAGCGGTGGTTCTGGCTACAGTCCTTGTAGCATGAGTTGTTCTCACGAGTAAAATGTTAGTTACGAATAGGGGGCTTTCTGTACTTTGGCGTTATTGATACCCGGAAGACACATCGGTGTCCTTCGCAAAATTAGACAGGCATACGGCAACATGGGCACTAGGACGAGGCCATAATACATTCAATACGTTAATCTCTCGACTAAATGACGCCATGTGATGAGAATTCTATGCCAATTTATTTGGCAAAAAAATGCATGACACTCAGGCCGCGGCTCTCTCAGCCCTCCGTCTCTCACACCACTCACCCAATTCCCGCCAAATCCTCTCCTTCTCAGCTGGCTTGAGCGTAGCAGCGAGACCGCTCGTGCTCGTAGCAACAAACACCCTCGCACCGCCCCACGCCTCTGGTCCCTCGACAACCCCCATATTCTCCCCCTCGTCCTGCCACCCGTACCGAAACTCCTCCTTCCGAATCCCCCTCCCGTGCCTCACCCTCCACACGCTCTCCCAGATGCTCTTCCCCACGACGCAGACCGTCTCGGGCCGGCACCCCCTGACCTTGTCCTCGAGCGCGCCCACGCCCTCGTCCATCTCGGCCCTGCTGAGCTCCGCGCCGTTGCGGCTGGGCCGCGCGACGATGTTGGTGTTGCCGAGCCCGTACAGCGCCGGCAGCTCGCGGTCCTCGGCGGGCAGGCACAGCCGCGGGGTGACGCCCGAGGAGAAGAGCAGCTTCCAGAAGAGGTTGGACGGGTGCGCGTAGACGTGTCCCGTGCGCGCCGTCTCGAGGCCCGGGTTGAGGCCGACGAAGAGGATCAGGAGGTCCGGGGCGAGGATGTCGACCAGGGGCGGGAGGTGGGCGTAGGTCGAGGGCGGTGCGTAGCCCGTGGCCTGGCGCTTGCGTTTTGGTTTTGAGGGGGTTTTCTTCTTCTTCTCCTTTGACGCGGAGGCGGAGGAGGAAGGGGAGGCGGAAGGTGATGCGGAGGTTGAGGGCTTTGAGGGTGTCGTCGTCGATCTGGCGGCGCGTGTCTTGGTTACTCGGGTCGTCGGTGAGGCGACGGGGCCGAGTGGAGTCTGCTTCCGGGGGCTGCGCCGGAGGGGAGACGGTGATGTGGCCGAGGGCGCGGGATCCGGTTTGAACATGAAATCTTGGAGTTGCAGGCGGCCTTGGAAGCTCGCGGGTTTGCTTTTGGGCTCCCCGTCCTCGAAGAATGGGGAGTCCATGGCTTTGTTGGATTTTGAGCCTCTTACTGTTCCCCTGAGGGAAGGTGCGATCCTCTATCCCGGATGAGTTGCGAGCTCTCTTGGTATTTGAGAGATTTGGTTCTAATATTCAGAAGTAGTTAATCAGGAGTTCGACGTGTTATGAGACTTAAATAAAGGCAGGAAACTTGTCCAGTTCAGGAATCCAGAGGCGTAGATGTGTGGCTGGCTTCTACAACGATGTGCTGAATCGGAGTGCTTCAAGGCGAGATGAAGTAAAAGCAAGCTAGCTCTCGCCACAAGTGAAGGGAACTAAGTTTGCTCTTTCCAGACCATTTCGGGGCGTTCGAGCCACTAACGAGGGGTTAATTTGACCCACAAATGACCAAGCATTCAGGGAGGCGAGTTACAGTTGTTCACACGCATGTCGATGCCAACTAAACGGATTTCGAGGTGAGAAACAATGCAACTCTATATTCAACGGCTGCGAAACTCGCAAACTCCTCGACAAGTGGTATCTATCATGCAACCTGGTTCCAGACCCGTATGTACATCCTTCACGCTATGCTCTTGGAAAATCCCGAAAACCTCCCCATAATGAAATGCTCTGTCCATCCCGCAAACCATCCGTCTCACAGGACAATAATGTTGTCGACCCTCCGCCCCTGCGTCTCAATGAAGTACTTCCTCCGCACTCCGACCCCGAGGGCATTGCCAAACTTCTCATACGCCTCAGGCCCACCCCCGCGAATCATGATCATGGCAATGGGGTGCGGTCGCCGCAGCCCCGATGGCGTTGTCTGCTCAACGTCTAGATGAGGCTTGATGAGCTCGTACTCCCACAAATCCGGGGCGCTGTAGACGTAATTGTTGTCAAGCTCCTCTTCGTCAACGATGATGACGAGCTGTAAGGCGCGCGACGAAGGAGTGAAGGAGGGAATGTTGGCCAGCTTTTCGCTGAACGAGCAGCCCCCGCGACGCATGACAATGACTTGATGCTGACGGGGCGCCTCGTCAGGGAGTCGGCTGTCGCAAGCGTACCCGGCGAGATACACAGTTTGCCATGGCAGATTTGGCGCCTCATCATCTGTAGGAATGGAGGAATCCGGCGTGTCGGGCAAAGGAACTGCACCTTTGCCGACGGATAGAGATC
The DNA here is from genome assembly GCF_011947395.1 of Colletotrichum karsti. Classification (NCBI taxonomy): domain Eukaryota; kingdom Fungi; phylum Ascomycota; class Sordariomycetes; order Glomerellales; family Glomerellaceae; genus Colletotrichum; species Colletotrichum karsti. The sequence continues at coordinate 486,883 of NW_024065920.1, forward strand.
CCATGAAGCTCTCGACGAAGAACTTCGTCTGGCTTCCCACCGGACGCGGTGCCGGAGTGTTTGTGGGATCAAAGACCGACGTGACGGCGCGAATCATCGACTTCAGCATCGACCTGTAAGCTGTATTCATGCTTTTAGTCGACGATTGATCCCCTTGTAGTTCGGATTTGGTCTCCTCGGCCAGTTGTACTTGGTCCTCGATATTGTCAATGCTAATCTCCAATCCTTCCGCGGGCACAGGCTCGCTAGCATTATTGACTTTCGGCTCTCCGTGTACCACGATGAGCTCGACGAAGCCATTGTACCGCACTCGGTTGAACAATGGGTCGGATATGCCATTCAAAAGATCTGCGTCGATATGAACGGGTTCGTCCCGTCCAAGCGGCATGTGGTTGACTTGTGTCACACGCCAAGTGTGATCATAGGCAGCATCGTAGGAGTCCTCCCGGACGAAGTGTATCTTCAGTCCATTCAGAGCAGCTATTCTGACACCTACCGGTGTCTTGAAGGCTGCTGTGTTGGCAAAGAGATTGTTGAAGGCACTGCCAACACCGCTCTGCTGAATGCTGGACGGAAACTCGATGATCAGCGTTGGCTTGAAAGGCAACGCTGCGCAAGTTCCATTATCGGGTATCAGTGACCGAGGAAGCGTCCAAGGGAAGAAGGCATGATTTGCCTTGTACCGGGAGATGGAGCTGTCACCTCCTTTGCCTGCGGGGACCATCTCAATCCCACTGTGTGGGTTAGAAATGGTATGCAAGTTGACAAAACTCGCGGCATGGAAGACATCTGGTCGGGCAGCAAGAACTGAGCCGGTCATTGGCACCGGTTTTGCAACCGGGCAAGTATTTGTGAAGCTATCATCGTAGTAGACGTCGATGTTTTTGACCTGTCGCTGAGGCTCCTGTTTCTTCTTGGGTTTTGTCCTCCGTCGAGGTATAATGAGCGGATGAGCCTCGGTGGTGAACACGTAAGCTGCGTCGAGCTTGTTCAGAGGATGATCTGGGTCGAAGAGGAGGTAGAGATATTTGGTGGTCTCGCCAAGGAAGAAGCTCTGCATGCGATCGGCCTTCTCTCCAGTATCGACGTTTTGAAGACCGGACCAGCCACATTTCGTGTAGCACAACCTCCTGATGTCGTTGAGAACCATCTCTCCAACGTGAATATACCAGGGATCATTGGTTGCACGGTAGAGGTAATAGTTCGACTCAATGAATTCTGGTCGGCCTGGCCACCAACCGATTCCAGAGTCAACCTGTCTCTCGCGAACCGACCATCTTTCTGGCAAAGCACCGTAGCGCGTCCATAAGGCAGTGTACAACAAGTTGGCTTCCTCAGCTTCTTCCACTTCGCCTGCCATAGCAAGAAGTCCAGGGTAAAACGCCGCCAGACTGTCGATCCAGCTCGTGAAAGCGTATCCACGGGTTCTGTGCCCGGTCATATAGTACGGGTGGTGCGCATCGTTATACAAGTGGCGTTTGATCGCTGCATGTGCGTGGTGCCATGCTTCCAGGAACGCTCCCGCAGAGTTCTCCTCCGGAGTTAGAGGTGTATCATGAAGGGTGTTAGGATCGAGCCATTGCCGATCTGTGGGGGGCTTTCGCGTTGTGATATTGGGCAGCTCATGGCCCGACAGCAGGATATGGCTTTTCAGGGCGTATTCAAAGAAGCTGTCAACACCAGCGCCGATTCCGGAGTCGAAACTGACCCATTCGCCCTTTTCAGGGTCGATTGCGTTGCCAACGAGACCAATCTCGCTCTTGCCCTTCCAAACAGCCCAGAAAGCCCTCTTGGCAAGCTGCTCGAATCTCGGGTCGTCTGTCAGGCGGCTAAGGACTGTGAATTCCAAGACCAGACTTCCTGCACCAGCGCTACATGTGTCGGTTTTTTCGTTCGATGCTCGAGGTGAGTCGGGATCGTCACGCGAAACCTTGTGCAGAGGAGAGTTGACGTAAAACGGTATGCCATGTCGCAGGTTAACTCTTGGGTAGGGCAGTCCAGTTTTGGTGTAAAAGGCAGGAAGAAGCCGTTCTGCCAGGTCCAACGCCAATCGCAAAAGCTGTCCATCGTATTTGAATCCATTGGGCCATGATATCGGCGGCAGCTCTAACGGGTCTGCGTCCTCGTCTTCGCGGTCGATGTGTCCCGGGTTGTAACCTGGTATGGGCAGCTCACCGACGGCAAACAAGTGCGCGCTCAACAATCCACCAACCCCGCGGATGACGGTCTCGAACACTTGGACCTTGCTGTCAAGATCGAAGCCCCGCGCCCGCACTCCTTCTCCAGACGGCCCGGCCCTGCCATCCCCGTAGTATTCGACGAAAGTCGTCACACTCTGCTGAAACTCTTGCAAAGCCCATATCGCAGTGTCCTGATCGGATGGTGTGCCCGCGAGGATGGCTAGGGTCGAAAGGCTGTCGATAAGGGTCAGGGAGTAGTTCCCAAGAACGTCGTTCAGGTCGTAGTTTGCCGGATTCGCGGGGTCTCGGGTCAACGGGGTACAAGAAACTGGTCGCAACTGCATCAAATAGTTAGCCCCGCTTATTCAAACTGGTGTGGTTTGGGGAGTCGACGAACCTCATCCTCCGGAAAGGCGATGCGCATGTAGTTATCCCAGCCATGGTGGAAGACCTGAGTTGTAGCGTTCCGCAGCTCGGCAAGCTTGGAAGCACTAATGGCAGACACGGCGGTAGACCATGATAGGCATAAGTATAGCAGAACGAAAATTCGCGATAGCATGATGCTGCTATCTCTCCGAATCGAGGTGCTGGACAGGATTCCCATCAATCAGCGGGCTGCCAGCGGCAGATGCCTCGACTTATGAGCGGGTCGTGACGTGATTCTTCATGGGAGACTTGGGATCAAATAAATGACGCGATTGCAGAATCAAGAGAAAAGCATCGAGTGTCACAAGATAAGATAGACTGCAGAATAGAAAGAAGCGTTGGGTTGAAAGGAAAGACGTCCCTTCGCATAGGTCTCGTGCCTCCTTGAATTTCGAGGTGGGATGGGTTGATGCGGCCGGAATGCGAACGTCTGTCCTTTGACAGCCACAGTAAGACAGCTTTTGTGTCTCCGATTGGTGGAGCGATGATGCAGCCGTGGCTAGAGTGTGGCTAGTTCTTGAAGAATGGACTCACCCGACTGCGATGGACGGAAACCTAGAACCCACCTGACTCAGCACATGGAATCTTTCGCTGCCCATCGAAATTGTGACAATCTGCGATCTTTCCACATGAGACGAACGTGCTTGAGTCAGAGCGAGTCCGAGATGTTGTTTTCTAGAAAAACTACCGAAGGCAAGAATCCCGCTCCCGTTACCTTGACTCATAGGATCCAGAATGCATAATCTCAGCTCAGACTCACGTCAATACAGACACCAAAGCACCAGCCTGCCTCAATAACATCGGCCAAAGTCAAAAACACCATACCTTTAGGTTGACTCAAGATTAAGAATGTATCACGAATAATTCGTCGCGGGCGAGATATGCTACGTTGACGTGAGACGTAGCAGAGAAGAGTGAGGCCACAGGGTCTGCAAGTCATGGGGAGGGATGCCACCTTCCCCATCTTGGTCGTCTATGTCATTGTCATCGTCAACGGCAACTATGTCTGCGATACTCGGACATGTCGGAAGGAACGACACCATTCTGCAAAGTCTAAATAATGAGGATGCGATTCTTGCATGTTTTGGGAAGGAGGCTTCCTTGACTGCTTATCTGGCTTATTGGCCAATCTTATCAATGAAAAGGCAAGAACAAGGTGCGGCCAGTGCGTTCGGGCGCTAAGAGAAGCTTCCTGACACTCCACAGCGCCAAATCCTTCAAATTCAACTTCACAGCTGCAATAACGTGTTTCGAAGCGCTTACGACGACCACAACAGCCGCGCTGCATAAGCGCAGACATCATCCACGCATCACGAGGTCCCTCAATCCGGTTCAATCGTTACTCTGTATAGGCGCCCCAGGGACATTCCCTCCAAGTACACTGGCTTCACCCCTTGGGTGCTCTACGGCCAAACGTCGCTTCGCAACAATGCACGTCTCCACGACCTCGAGCTAAAGTACCTCGACTATCCGAGGCGAATGCGAATTTACCAAAAGACTTTGATGTCTACGTCAACTTCTTCTCGGCTGCATCCGCATCAGGTCAATCTTGCCGTCTGCCTGTGACGTCTGCCTGGTACGGTTGAGTCACGGTGCGCAGACCCCGGGGGTCTGTGACTGAACCAAAGCCGGCCGCAAGAACGGGCCGCGCACTGCCTACCCACACTGCCAGGTTATTCCAGAGACCATGACTTCAACTTTGGGCATGCAAATCATGGGCTCCATTATCGGAAAATGACCACTGGTAAAGTCTGCAGCGACGTTTCAGCACATGAACCGTTGATTAACTACTTCAGTCCAGACTCTCAGGAACTAGCTCAGATGGACACAACCAGTGGATCTCTCGCCTGTACGTCAAATCAGGGCTTGACAGGAGAACAGATGGAAAACTTGGCGACGTTTTGATAGGCCATCAAGCGAGGCCGCTTGAGCAGCAAACTCGCAACAGGGCTCTTGGCAACAACCGTCATCACCTTACTGCAACGCCCGCAGTCCAGGGTCCGCACTGCCACCCCGTGTCCGGAGTTTCAAGCAGCAAACTGGGCAGCGTGTTTGCTGTGACCTACAGACTCTCAGCCATCAGCCCCAAGACTTTATTTTCGGCCTTTGGCTTTGCTGTGGTTTGCGAGACGCCTCAACTTCTTCAGAAGATCAACTTGACGAAATCAGGCTTGCATGACAAACGATTTCTATCACTGCGGCGGTCGTCGTCGTCCTGAACGTGGATCAAATTCTCATAACGGGCGCAGAGCCTTGTCCCCTCAGAAGAGCCGTATCAGACGTATGAAGACAAGCCATTTCAGAACCAGGGCTGTTTCGCCGGATTCCAAATCAGGCAGGAGAACAGCGATTTGTACGGGTTGCCGTAAACAGCAAAGCTTTACAATACGTACCTTCACTGACTTTAAACCCGATACTCTGGATCGAATTCTGCAAGAAAACAATAATGAGCTGGCGCCTGCGTTCAATGCTACAGACAACAGCGCATTTCCTTTGTCGTGGACATGCTACTCCACCAATAGAAGGTCAAGGCAACACGCCTACTGGTGGAAAAGCATGACGGAGGAGCTCAACCTCCCTGATACAACGGCGCGCGTTGATTCAACTGGCTCCTGTATGGGATTCTGCAAGCCCTCTGCAAGGGAAAGGTCATACCCGGCAGGCGGTTCAGTTCAGCAGTCTTGATTCGACAGAAGGCGGTCCCGAGAAGTCGGTATGCCTCATCACTGGCTGGAAACCGCATAAGTAGTGGCTTAGCCGCTGCAAATGAGAATTACCGGCCACTTCTTGGCCAGCTCTCTGCTCGTCTAGGGATGATCTAGGAGCTCATTCCGGATCCATGGCAGATGTGGCAGATGGCATGATCTCCTTTCAGGCTGGCACACGCGCTTCGCGCTTCACGAACTCGCCGTCGGGAGTGGGAGCGGTTGAGAACGCCGCAGAGCGAATCAACTTCAATCAAGTGCGCAATCTCGATTCTCGAATGGGCAAGACAGCCTACGATCGCCCATTCTGATCCTGGTTCCAGAAGTCCCAAATTGCTGGTGTCCTTCAGTGACTTGGCCACCATTATCCGGGGACGAGAGCGGATGGCGTGACGCAACGGACGAAGAAGCAGAAAGATCGACAGGAAAGTCATTGGACTGAACGATGTTGACGTGTGCACTCGACAAGGTCTACTGGCCTAGACACGACACACTGCAACAAAGGGCTACATCGCTTCGCGGATGGCAGCTCAGCCCGATGGACACCCCATTTGACCAACGCCCATCGGCTACACTACCCCATGGCCATACAAGCGGGGAATCAGTCGGTCCCCATTTCCGCTCTCCATCTCTCGGCAACCCGTTCGTAAAACACAGCGTTGAGAAGAACAGAACGGCGGACACCATCCGAGTAGATTCAATCACGAGGGAGCAGCATGTGAAGTTTGAACGGGGAAGGGAACAGCTCGCGGTGCGCCTGGGTCCGCGAAGACCCGTAGGGGGACATGGGGAGAAGGCAGCAGCGGCTCCTCAATTCCTCACAGAGCCACTCAAGCTTGGGTTTGCAAGGTCGCGAAAATGAGGCACTGCTTTTTGATTTTCGCCCACAGCAATTTACCGAGTTTCTGGGACAATTGATGAAGTGTCTCTGCAGAGCGGAACGAAACTCCACAACTGGCGCAAGTATGAATGGGACAGTGCGGAATATCTGGCCCTTGCTCTTCCTGCCTCCCCTCCCTTGTTCAAGGGTCAGGTCGGGATACGCACGCACCAGCGCCCGCGATTCACACCGAGCCCCGAGGTTTGATTTGCCAGCAGGGGGTGTTCATCACTCCGTCACCGTTCAAGCAACCCCGGTCGTTTGGCTTCACGCTGAGGTCCTCTATTCCCGGGACCTGGGAGACGAGAATCAATCAGAGGCCTGCAATCACATCCCCATCACGACCGGTCAAGAGCCAGAAGAGTGGAGGGGGGGAAAGAGGAGCTTCTCCCCGATCCGTCGGCCGCTCCCTGGCAACTCTCAACAGGGACTCGACCCTCTTGCGATCAGATGAGGCCACGGATGGGACATGAAGACGATTGAGATTGTGATATAATGCGCTTCTTGGCGCATTCGCGGTTTCAATTCGACCAGAACGTACGCGAAAGGTGTTTAAGACTGGAGACTGGACCGCAAATTCTCTCGTCTGGAATCTCTGGATGATGCTTCCGGTCCAGGGAAGAGGGGAAGGAGGCGCCCACGAACCTGGAGATTGGGCAACCCCGTTGCGCATCTCTCTCTCTCGCTCCAGTCCTCGCTATCTCGGACTTTGTCTTCAGCGGGAGAGCCATCACCACTCACTTAACCGTCTTACGTTGGCCGGTACGGGACGTATCCGCAGCGCTGAGAAGTGATGGACAAAAGAAGTCGACAAACACACAAACTCTTAGAGATGTATACGACGCCTTTGATGAGCCCGCTCGAGTCCTCATATATTCGTGTGCATAAGGTATGTGTAAGACGAAGCGGACTCTCCGTCGGTGTTTATCTTCTGTTTCACATCTCTATGCTACTTTGCTATCCAGGCTATCTGGATTTCATCATCTCATCAGTCAAAAGACCCGGTATTCCTCACAGACTTCCCACTTCACGTGAGTGAGGCAACCCCGGGAAGCCGAGAAGTCGTCTTGGCGGGAAGGACAATCACAGTGCGCGGAAGCCGCACAGCGGGGCCGCCGGCTGGAAGGGGGGTCCACCGTCGTTTAAAAGTCCATTGATCAATTTCTCCACCGAGGAGGGTATCGCCAGGGAACCGGGGTTGGGTCACTCCAGTGTCGTTGCGCGCGCGGGCGGACACGGGGACGCCCCCGGGGAGAAAGAAAAAAGGCACCACCACCAGAGGAGAAGAAAAAAGGGCCATCACAGGACGAACGAACCTGACAGGGCAGAGAGGGTCGAGAGTCGAGACGGATGGGACAGCGAAAAGCACCGCGCATGAGCAGGGAGCGGCGCGCGCCAGCCCTGGGGCCCAGCTAGACACAGGGTCAAGGTGAGGAGAGAGAGGGCGAACGAGGGTCGTACTGTTCGCCGGTCGTCGCCCGCTGGAGATGTGACCCTGATCCCTCTCTCTTTGCCTATCCTACTCCCCCAGAGAGCCAGGTTTGGTCAATTACTCGTCAATTTTATCCTCTATCGTTGAGTGATTGACGTCCCTCCACCTACCTCATCTCTCCCTCTGGCGCTGGCGCGTTTTCTGCCTTTCCCTTTCCCTTCCTTGCCTTGCCATGATCCCTCCCCCTGCCTCGCCAGCACCGCACCGCACCGCACCGGGGATCCGCTATTTTCTTCTGCCCCCAAAAACAGAGAGGCAGAGAGAGCCCCGGCTCCCAGCTTTCCAGCCCAGCCCGTTTCGGTCCTAGACCGGGCGGGTTCGACTGTGAACCGCAATGAATGGGCCTGGCTACGAAAAGGATGAATAAAACCCTCGATCACTAGCTGGGGTCCCCGGGTTGCTAAAGTGTGCGGAAAAGCAGCACGTCGCATCCGGGCCAGAAGGGCCGCGGACACGGTTCTTTGTCGTATGAGGTGCTTGAGTCTCCCCTCTTCTCCTCCTCTCCATCGGCCGGGGTCCGGTGGGAGAGAGAGAGAGAGACTGGGTGATGGAGCAAAAAAGATGTTCGCAACAAGCGTGTGCGTGTGTGTATGGGCGCCAAAAAAAAGCCACAGCCGAAAGAAAGTCCCTTTTGTTTTCCTGGTCTCTGGGTCCTCGGCATCGGTGGCACGGACGGGGAGGCGCGCCCGTTGAAGAGGCGAGGGTGCGCGGCATGGGCAACAACCGGCGGCGGCGTTGCGGCGTGGTAAAAGGGGACTTTGGTCTTGGTGGCATCCATCCGTACCTTTATTATTGCCATGATACTCCCGCGTGGTGAAGGGTGAAGGGTAAGAGTAGGGGGAGGAGATTGAGAAGGGCAGCAACAAGCAGCAGCAAAAACGGCTTTTTTCCTTGGCAACCTTCCAATGAGACGTACACGGATACGCCGTATGGTGGCGGTAAGGTGAATTGAATGAATGAATGAATGAACGAGCAACGAAACTAAGAACTGCCTTGCTTCATCCCCGGTCCCATCATGAGACTTGAACGCTGTTACGTTACCGTGACATTGACGCCGGCGACCGCGATGTGGTTTGAACCTTTGAAAGGGCCGCGAGGAGGAGGAGGAGGGCCAGCTGCCCCATGTTCCATGTTCGCCATGCCTTGTGGTCCCGATAACCTGGGATATTCTGCCTACCTCTGCCTACCTCTGCCTGCTGTGCCTGCTGTGCCTGGTCCGAATGAGCCCATCTCTCCGCCAACGTGACGGTCTTGGGCAGCATCGAGCTTCGAGGAAACCCACATGCGATGTCTTCATTTCCCAGTCCTTGTCGCTCTCCCAGGCAAGACGAGACAGACAGGACAGTACGTGGTGATTCAGATGTCAAGATGGGGTACTCATATCACGATAGAGGGAGACGGGCGATCAGGGGGTTCGTTTTGTGTGAGCGAATTTGGAGTTGATCCTTGCGGTGATGAATTCGTTCAAGGTCGAAAAGTAGAAGTATGTACAAGAAGTATAATGTAAGATGCGTAAATATGATGATATGCATAACCCAACAGCAGAGCAACCAACCGACCGACCCCTTGTGCCGCCCGCCCCCAAAAACCGGGTATACCGAATACCCCAACAGAGAGAAATGAGTGGTGGTATCTCTTTTTGTGCGAAAAAAAGAAGACATTGGAAACAGTCTATGCGTTCATCCCGAGTCCCTTTGGTAGCCCAAAAAAAAAACAAAAGCTCCGACGCCCATGAAGTTGTTGATATGTAATGTAATGTGTCGAAAAGAAGAAATCATCGTGATCTGCTCAGTGGCATCTACCGTAGCTGTCGTGAAATGCTTAAGCAGCTCGCGGCTTCTGAACACGGGCCTTGCCGGCGGCCTTTGTCGCTGACGGCTTCACGCTCCTTGTTACGCGTCCACCGCTCGCGAGTAGCTCCTCCTGGGTTTGCTGTTGCTTGGCGCCACGTGTGGCCTTTGCTTGCGCTTGTTGAAGACGCATTTGCTGCATCTCGAGGCGCGCGTCCTCCTCCTCTTCAAACTCGGGCTTCAGATTCCTGGTTTCGATGATATCATTGATCAGATCAGACCGCTCATCTGCCGTCATCTGTATCGCTTCCGGTGTCGGGTTACCCGCGGCGGAATGACGGCGGGCGTTGACCTTCCTGCGTCTACGGACGTTCTTGGTCGGGTCCATTGGCGAGGGCTCGTATTGACTGCTCGCCCATCCCAACTCTACCGCGCGAGCCTCGATGTCGCCTTGGCCCCAGTGTGCGGCCTTGCCACCACCTAGTTCTCTGAACTTCATGTACACCATCTTGAAGAACTGCCCCTCGCCCCAAAGCAAGGCTTCTTTCAGTCTTTCGTCCTGTGTGCGGGTCAGTCATTGTTTCTCATGATTGTGATGGGTATGCTTGGCTTACCTCTGATGTCGGCCAGCCGAGATATTGCGATCTTCCCCTTTGGACCATCATCTGTAGGCGCTCGATGTTTGACGTTGTGTTGAATGCTTCGTTGAATTCGCCTTGGATTACTTTCCACATGCCCTCTCCCTTTCGTGTTTCCAGCTCATGTCGCCGCTCGAACAGGAACCGTTCGAACGGAGGGCAGTTGGGCTTGATGATAAGTTCGCCTGGTTGCTCGTCCGTTGTCGGAGGCAGAGGGGTTGACTGGGTTGCGGGCTTGGGAGGTTCGTCGGGACGGTTCCTCATGCGAGCCGGTCTCCTCACACGCGGTTGACGGTCGCGGGGGTTGCTGGCTGTACGGTTGATCTGGCTAGGGTAGGGGAGCCCGAAGCTCGGCCTCCTACGCATCTTGTCCCTGCTGTCCGAAAAGTTGTTTGACGGATACACGGGTGCTTGCGCGGCCAAAGGAAAATTGTGGGGAGGGGCAAAGGGATGCTGATGAGCCATGGCCAAGTCCGGTCCGGTCATCATCGGGCTCGGCTCGAAAATGGAGGCACCCGTGGTCATCGGGTAGAAAGTGTTGTGCATTTGGGGAGACAGAGAGCCTTGGTCGGATTCGTGCTGTTCAGAAACACCATAAGAGCCGAAGTACGGGGCAGGGGCCTCGGGCATTTCGTCCTTGATAGGAATGTAGTTTTGCTCAAAATGACTTTCTGCTGTTTGCATGGCCGGTAGTGGAGATGGGGCCTGGCTGTGAGGTGCGCTCATGTCGAAAGTGTTGGACCAGTTGGCGGGGCTCGACTGGTACATGGGCGCTGTCGTGGAAGGATGATGTTGCATCATCTTTGCGGTGTCCTGAATAGAAGGGGAACTGACGCCAGACACTGGGGTCAAAAGATGAGGTTCGGCTTGCTGGGGTTGGCTGAATGTAGTCACCTTTGAGGCGTGTTAGATCTCGTGACACGACTTTGATAGTCCCATACGTGGCTGGGCAGGAGTCATGTTCGGCAACTTACAGAGTATGGGGGTTCAGGGTATGCCGTTGTGGCGGGCTGGATAGATGGAGAGCAGCGCTCCCCGTATCGGTCCGCGTGGTCGATGTAATGCTGGTCTGACATGGTGGTTTGGATGTCTAGTGACGATGTTCGACGCGGCGGGAAGGGGGATGGCGGACAGAATGTGAATTCACGAAATCCGAAGAGGCGTCTCTTGGCGATTGTTTAGATGTTGGTGGCGCATGTATATAATTCTGTGTTTGGTGTTGTAGGTTGATGTGTCGTCTGTGATGACTCTGAGGTGGGAAGGAGGGGGAATAAGAAGGATGGGAAAGCAACTCGAGTCAGCCTTCTTGTACCGGGGGGAGTATGAGGTGGAATAGATGAGGAGAGCCTCGCGAGGACGGGAAGACGGCCACGGCCTATTAATGACGAGGGAAGTAGACAGCGATGGTGGTCGATCAGAAGAGTCGGATTCTGCACACCTAGGCAGAGGACAGGGGAGCCCGCTGGAAGGGACTGCTTGACTGCCCATGGCAGGGGTATGGAGCAAGTGGGAAACCCACCTTTTGGGACGGAGCAGAGTGTAAGGTAGGCGGCGGGCACCATGGCCGGGGGTGGTTGAGAAGGTGACCGGGGAGACGATGCTGGAGGTACGGATACACGAGATACAAGCAGATGGTGTATACAGATACAACACACAACACACGGGCCAGGAGTTGCATGCGGGGACTCAGACTGGGCTTGTTCAGTCGCAGGCGATAGCCGCCCGGGGCTGCTGTGTGCGGATAGGTAGCGGTAGATGCGGGTCGATTTGGACGCCTGAGTGTGTGTGAGCTGCGGACAAGGACGACTCAAACTCGAACTTGACGGAGAGGAGCTTTTTGGGGGTGGGTGATGGGCCAGAAAGAGAGATAGGGCAGGGGCGTGTCTACATCTCCATGAACGAGGGGGGATTGACGAGGTACGTAGGTAGGTAGGTGGAGGAAGAAGGAGAGCAAGGGTATTCGCCAGAGAGCTTCTTAGAGGCTACCATTGACTGAGATCCCAGCCCAGGAGCAAAGAAAGACGCAAAATGCAGGTGCAGGTGCAGATGCGGCGTGCGGCCCATACCAGCCAGTCCATAGGCTCAGAACACGAGTACACCAGTTAGGTAGGTGGACTCCCGTCTGTCCAGGGGAGCATCTACGGCGGAGAGTAGCAGAACTTCTACCAGATACCTGCCTTACTCCAGTACTACGCAGCATTCGACACCTCGACTCGACTCGACTCAACTCGTCCGGTTTACTCGTCCTCCGGCTGCTGTGTCTCAAAACGCCTAAACGGTTGACAGGTGTGGGACCGGTGGGGAAAGAAACGACTGATGAACATGGCTCAGCACAGCAGACTTAGACCCGGTCGCAGCGACCATCTCGGATACTGGCATACCAATGACGCTCTCAATGATTGGGAAGGGCAAGCCAGATAGTTATCCAGTCCCTTTGGGGGTGGCAAAGCGCGGGAGTTCGGGTGCATTGCAGCGAGACAAGAGCAGACCGCCGCACGGCTGACCGTCTGTTCTGGTGGTCTGGTCTGGTCTGGTCTGGTTCTGGTAACCGGATCTAAGCCAGCATCGAGGCTTTCTCTGTGTCTGCCGTCTCTATCGCGGCTCGGCTATGCTTTGCCTCGTTTCGCGCTTCCAGGCATACATGGCCTATGAATATGGACATCTGCTCTCTGCCCATAATGGGGTAGCAGCCGTGCCTCTCTTCGGCTAATGCTCGCAAACAAGCTACTCAGGGCATCCAGGCCAGTTCCCTCATGGGCTCGACGTGAATGGCGTGAATCCGGAGGCTGATGGGGCCTAGTATAGATTAACCCGCCATTGGGGATGGATATGCTCAATCTTGATGGGGGTGGCACGCCCCAAACCTCCAGAGGGCGCAGAGAGTGGGCATATTCGCGGTGCGAGTGCGGCACACGCTCACACACACCTCTACACCTCAACACCAAGACTGCAAGGCCCTGGATCGGACGGGTGCACGGTATATGGAGTTTTCTTGTAGGGCAGGACACGACAGGGGTTCGGCACTGGGCACTGGGCACTGGGGGTGGTGAAGGTTCGGAGAGAATGGACCAATTTCTGCGAATTTGATGCTGTGATCTTCCTTTGCCGTAATTAGTCTGGACAGGGTAAACAAGATGAGCGGCCGTTTCTTTATGGAAAATGCCCAAATACCAGCGTCAGGACTAGGCTTTCTCTCGCCGGGGGAGAAACCCGGGAACCAGGTGGGCGAGGCCGGAAATGTTGCCATTGGATCGCGGTGAAACACGGAATAACACGCTGAGAACGACGCCGATTCGAATACAGGTACGAGGAACAAGACGATATGCAGTAAAGAAGAAGTGGTGCAGATGAAAAGATGGGGTTGAGGTTGACGCGCCTCGTACTAATTGCAAACGAGCGCGGTCTCCGTATGCCGCATATCTGGGTTCACTCCGCAGATTTCGTAGTGTAAATAGAGTCAGACCCGATGCAAAGGACTGGAAATCTGCGGCAATGTGCCTCGAAAAGCAATTCTGCGTCTGGGCTGCCGGCGATGCACTGATGGACAGCACAGCACAGCAGATGCAAGATGCAAGAGATATTCGTAGAGTGGCTGGCGATGGTGCGTAGAGGCGGAGAGGGCATATTGTGACATTGGGGGCTATTCACTGATGCTCCTCCGTACGGCCTAAACGTCGCGCACGTACTGCCTACTGACGGACGCACTTACGGCCGTAGACCCACGATAACCCAGATTAGCATGGATCGCCATGACGGGGTCATCCCGAGAAGCCGCTGGCACGGGATACCTAGTGGAGAACGACTTCAAAGTGAGGAAAGAGGAATTAGAATTGGGTTCGGAGACGGAGCGGCTGGACCCTCAAGTTCGAGTCGGTCGTTTGGGACGTGATAGGAAAGTCGAGCGAAGTGAAACATGGGAGAGAGTCTAAGGAACGTGATTGCAAAGACTGCGGAAGAGGCGTGTAGAAGACAACACGGCTGGGGAGTATCCCACACTGTGCCGATATGAATGAATGCGTTCTTTCTGGTATGAAGATACGGATATCGGTGTTGGTGGATAATAATAAGGAAGTTCCTGCTGGAGATGAAGTGGTTGTGGAAATGAAGTGGGAATAAGGTGATGGCAAGGGAAGAAACAGCCACTAGAGACCGTTGACAGGGTCTCGGTCGCTTAACGAAGGGACACAGAGGAAGGGAGACATATGGATGAAAAAGAGAGAGAAAAAGAGGCACACACACCTCAGCAAGTGGTGGGAGGGACGGCTCTCGAAGATTTCGGGTCGGGCTCAGATTCAGTTCAGACTCAATTTGGGGGTGGATGAAAAAAAAAACAAAAAACGACAAGAACGTGGAGGAGGTGGTCGGGGTCGGGGCCAGATGGCAGTGGCAGAGGGCCAGAGGGCCAGAGGGCCAGAGCAAGAGGGAAACGGCCGAGTGCAATGACCACAGACCCACTTTCCCGTGTGATTGGTGATTGGCAGCCCGCAACGGCTTCGGGGAACGCACCGGGGGTTTGAAAGCACGGTGTGGATCTACACAAAAAAGACCGGCCCTTGGCCCCATAAATTCCCGAATGCGGGTAATGCCTGGCTCTTGGCACTTAGGAATACACAAAAGATACCCAAAGTCATTAGATTATTTGCACTTCATTCAAAGTATCTCCTATGTCTCTTACCACCTCTTGGCTGCAGGGACGAGACTTTTGACGGCAGGCACGCGGTAGGCGAAGGAGGAGAAGACAAGGTGCTATGTAAGGTAGCGAGGCAGCTTTCGCAGCCGGATCCACCAGCGACTGAGGTAGGTACGGATACTGAAGTATACGCAGTATTCGTACCTGGACAAGTTGACACACATTCATCACTGGGCTGCTTGCATGAGGGCTGAGGATGCATGGATGGCATGAGTAGCTATCCGTACCTTGCGCTTGGTGAGGTGGGAATACCATTCTTCTCCGGTCTCAATGTCAATGTATTCGTAAGTTGTCGACCATAGACGACACGACACCACCTTCTGACTTTTACCTTTCTCTTTGCCGAACGGCACGCGCCTTACTGCCGTGCATGCTTATCCTGTCTTGTATGCGGCCTCGTCATTGGATGGGTACTTCTAACGGGCGCCACAGAGACGCTCTCACTTTTCACTATGCAACTTGGAAGTTCGGGATGAATGCGCAGTATCCGCACTCGTTGAGAACTATGAAGCGATGCCTCGATTAGGGCATTGCCGGGACGGGAGGTTACAGTAGCTTTCCATCTCCGACAACTTGCAGAATGGGTGACCGATGACCCTCGATTGCGCGCATTCAGATCGCAACGTTGAATATCTCGACAGAACCTCTCCTCATACACAAAAGAACCCTGAGGCTGCTGAGATGAAATGCCAAGACCAGTCGGAACGCAGTGGCCACTGCCCAGGACCAGGCGCAAATCTCTCAACCCAGAAAACAGCGGAGGCTGGTCCAAGCGGGTGATGCGGCAGCGGGACTCCAGGCAAGCCGAGGACAGGACGAGTCGACTTTCTCGAGTCGAATCTTTTGTCAGTGGACTCGGCCGGGATACCTGACGACATGGGCAAGGCATTTCGAGTCTGAACATGGTCTGAAAAGACGACCGCTTCCCACAATTCTAGACAGTGGGACTGAGGTGGGAAACCTACCTTACCTGGCCGGTCTGGAGTCCCTTGGCCTTGCACCTTGCACCTTGGACTTGCTATCCTACCTTCCTTTACCCGGGAACTAGGTAATAGGTATTCGTCGTCTAGGAAGACCGTCCGGCTCCGATTTTGTCTTCGTTCTAGACAACCCTGAGCATGAGCAACCTTACCCTACCTTACAGCATGGTGCCCAACCCGACAATCTAAGGAAGATCCTCACGTCAGGTCATTACCGGAACGAAAAAAGCAAAGAGCCCATGACTTTTCCCTGCCGGTGCAGCTTGTGCTTGCGCAGTGGTAGTCGTAGTGGTAGCCCAGCTGAACAACCGACGGGGCATCCGCATTGTCTCTCTCGCCTTTCACGTCCCCCATGACATCGAGTCTCCATGTTCATGCCCACCTGCTGGTCTCGGCAACCAGGTTTTCACTCAACTCGCCGTCGATCGAGGCCCCTAGATGACGCCAGTCAATCAGAGCCACGATACGGTCCATGCCCATGCCTCCCGGCCCGGGTCAGGGTACCGCATGTCTAGGCACGGCGGCCGACTCTCCAAGAAACGGAGCACACAACGTAGGCGAACAAACGGGTATTTGGCGGATGCGGATAGAGGCGGGAACCGTCCGTCCGATCTCACGGGCCCATATCCAAAGGATGCCGCTGCCCGCCGCCGCGATCTGAGATCCACGTTGCGCGACGAGAGGGTACGCAAACTCCTGCCACTGGTCATCATTCCGCCCATGTTTTGACTGCAATGCGGACGGCACATGTAGCTCTGGTCTTCTATCCGTTTGGACGGACAAGTTGATGAATTGAGAAGCCGAAATGAGGACGACGGGGAGGGGGGCTGATACTGAAGAAACGGTTGATAGCACGCCCTTCTCCACACGCCAGCTCTTCACTCCATAGCTAGATACATAGTACATATGCAACACTTCGGCCCCGGAGAGAACCTCATCGAAAAAGGGAAAAGCAGGGAATCATGGTGTGACTTTTTGCCTGAGACGCATGCGACTCTGAGACCCTCGACCTGGCTCTAATTCAGCGAGCAAAGAACAATGTCCATGTACTGTACCCGATGATGATGTCCACGTAGCTCAGCTATGGAGGTGCAGAAGCAAAGTAGGGCGAATGAGGAATGGAAGAAAGAGAGAAAGTGAGGGGGGCCAGAGAAAACCCCCAGGCGTTTTGCAAAGAACGCTACTCGTCACTCGACCACACCACCCATGATGCAAGATGGAAGCGAACAAATCAAAAAGTGCGAATAATTTGCAGGGACATGGGCAAACCGAACTGTCGGGTCGAAGCAGGGATCAAATGGGCAGTGAAATGGAGGCATCGAGCCACCCCTCTTGACAAGTGCGTGCCAGTGCTCAGTCCAGTCTGGACACCCCTCCCCCTCCCCTGTTTTACGCCTTACCAATTGAGGACTTGATTTCGGTGTTCGTCACAAGTACTGCGGTACCAATGTATCTTACGCGCGCGTCTGGTTTTGATGTGATTGGACTGGAGCGGAAGCTTAAGCGAGGCTCGACCTTTCATTGGCACTAGAGCTCTATCAAGGACGGCTTTTCGACCACCACCAACAACAAGTTCATCCAACAGACGAACACCATCACCATCACCACCAACACCAACACACAAAAATCCAGTTTGTCGGTTTTTTAACCGCGAATCCCACGCCCACACACCACACACCGGCGTTTCTTGTCAAGTTCACACGCCGTCTCCGTCACTCCCGTCTCCGTCTCTCACACACCATGCGGGCGCTGCTGCAGAACCTGCCCTCTCCCGTCTTGGTGCTCTCGCCAGGTCACCGGTTTCTTCGATCCAGCCCTTCGCCCTAGATGCGGGTACTTCCTATGACGCATCCCTGAGGGGTCAAGCTCTGGCAAACGATGTGTTGGACGAGCAACTGAGGGATTCCGTGCCGCCTTTTCGTCCCGGCCCTGCCTCGTGGTCCTCGATGGTTCCTGCAGATCTGTTTCTATGGATAGATGCCGAAACAGAGGGCTGAGTCGAGGACTGAGCCTAAGCCTCCTAAGCAAGAGTCTCGTCTGTGCCACAACGTCAAGACTCCCGCGACTCCCCTCCTTCCACGCCGCCTCAGCCTCATGGGGTACCGGCTCTGGCTCTGGCTCTGGCTCTGCTCATTGCAGTGAAGCAAGCACGTCGTTCGTGGACCGTCCTTACCCATGCACCAAGGCCGCCCGGTTGGTCAAGCGACCAAATGTCACGACAATCGAGATGCCGCATGAGAAATACCACAATCACACCAAGGCCACCCGGCCGCAAAATGACAGACCCGCAAAGGCCGAGTCTGCCCCCGTCTTTCGGTGCGTTTGGCCGTCATTTCCTCGACCGGGGAGGACTTGGCCGGTGGTCATCAGCTTGACGGGCAAGCGACTGCAGATTCAGCCTGCACTTCTCTGCAATCTTAGCGCCCAAGCCGCATATTGTGTGGCCCCCATTGGTCGTCGTCGCTCAATTTCTATGCCGGTCGCGTTTGTCACCGGTCCGAGACGCGTTTACGAGCCTCTCTTCCCACGACCTTGTTCGACCCGGAGCAAACACTGCCTTGCATTCTCTTGGGAAAACTGTCTCCTGACGTTGCATTGCACGAATTTCATGCAAATTGAGCGCTACCAGCTTGTCGGGTCCTTTAGGCGCAAGCGACATTTCGTCAAGACCTCAACTGGACGCACTAGACGCCGGTATCGATTACATTCACCACATGTTCCTTTGTCATTGACTTGAATAAGCTGCTAGTCTGACTTCATCGACAACAACCAACCGTGGTTGGCGGCAAGAGCTCGTCTAGACAGCCTACCATGGGCCTCTCTTGTGCCGCAAAGTTCGACATCACGGTCTTCGAACGCGCTAGCTTCGTGTATTGCATCGCCAAGCAATGCCATGAGGTTGAGGGGCCTGGCCAAATGACGAATTGCCTTGGAGGACGCTCAGACTATGGCGATCTCGCCGCACACCTGGTCTTCTCCGTCCGAGATTTCCAGTGGGAAATGGTCCGATGACACTCGTCGACGCTGCACCGTGCAACTCCGAGACTCCACCGTCCTCCGCAGTCATCGAAGTCTAAGGGACACCCCAAAGCATTGACTGGGCTGGCAGTTGATCCCTGAGGCACGCAGAGAGCATCTCGGGGGTAGCGGAGAGATACGCCCTGAGACTTTTTGCACCCTCCTGGGCTTCTCCATGTATCATGCGGCCCACGTCCGGGTGAAAGACAGCCTGTTGTGGTCTTCAGGGGGTTGGCTTCGTCCCAGCTAGAGGCGTGCAAACTGAAGGACCAGTGGCAGTCGACAACTAGCGACTTGTGATGAGCAGTTCCCTGCGTTGAGGAAGGCGTCGACCGACACACAGCTGCTGCTTCTGGCAGAACTTGCAGCCATGACAGTCTTGGGTTAGACGGCCTCGCCTTGCTCTCGACTCATCATTATCTGCCATCAGCCAGCGGTCACTAGCCCTCTCGCCCATGCGGGTAGTTTTGACGCACACGATCTCTTTTCAAGACGGCACGCCTCCTCGTGGGCCCCTTTTGGATTTCCGAGCCAATTGTGCAAAGACTTGAGCAAGCCGCCCGTCTTCAGCAATGCTGGTCCCCGTAGACTGCTGCTACCCATCCCTGACACCCACGAATCATGGGCAACACATTCAGCCGAGCCGTGATGAGTGTTTGCGAATTCCAGGGATCGGTTCCAATCGAGTCCTTGCGCGAAGGGGGGCGTGGGAATTATTCTACGCCGCGACTGTCTCGTGGGAGTAATGCCACTACTGGACTAGTCTGTGGACAAAGGCGAACGTTAGGCTTCGCTGGTTGCGTCCGTAAGAACGTTTTTGACTTGTTCGTATCTGGAACAGTGGCAAAACGGTCCCGTGGTTGAAAGAACTTCGATCTGCCCCTCCTCTGGAGCCAAGCTTTGTGGGTGCGTCGAATGTCGAATGAGACAAATGGCTTGAAGAGATTCGCAGAGGGGGGCACACACACCACCACCTGCGTGATGGTGGCATAGGGAGGGGGCAAGAAACGGCCATCTTCCTCCGGCAAATCGTTCTCAGCCGCCCCCAACGTATCTTTGTCGAGCCTCTATTCCCGACCGTTGAGTAGGCGGCGGTACAGCCAACGGCCGTAAATCGACATCCTTCGTCTGTTTCGGAAGCCGCTGCTGGTGGGCAGATCCTTCGCTACGCCTTTGTGGAGATAAATCAGCACTCTAAAATCTGCGCAACATTTCCGAATGGATGGTATACGGTAAGTTTTCCTGAGCATTGGCCAAACCGTGACCGCGAACCAGTGTCGATTCTGGACCGCTCCTGGCATCGCCGGCGATCGTTCGGTCTCCAGTACAGGGCCATATCAAGCTTTGCCTTGATGGGCTGGTAGAACTTGGCGACAATGATACTTGAAGAGAGGCACTGCATTTCGTGAGGCGTTTTTCGACTTTGAATCACTTTCTTATAGCGCAGATTTCACATTGTTTTGACGCGGGCCGTCACTCAGGAGGCCACAATAGAGGCCCGAAATCGCGGCCAAGCGCACGCGAAGCCACCGGCCCGGCCGATTCAACGGGAAACCGGCGAATGGGAAAAAGCCGCATGGTCATAGTAGGCCTCTTTGAGACTTGAAGCCATCGTTCCGTGCATAGTCTGGGTGGAAGACACCTATTCGCGACGAGTTGAGTTGCTACGGCAGCTTCTAGAAAGTCCCAAAGCCGATAGTATGATGTCGTGCTCTGCAAGATGCCATGGCTTTTTGCACCCCCAACGTTTCGGCCGCAGCTCCGGAGCTGGACTCGAAATGAATCGTTTTCACTGGTGTTCTGGATTTGTCCCCCTCCTTGCCGCAAATCTCCTCCGCAAAACCTGCGGTCGGCCGTTTCGAAACCACAACCAGTTTTCATCCTCTCTTCAGCCGCTCTGCAAAGATGGGGCACGCAAAGATGGCACTGCTCTGATCCTCTCCGCTACTTTATTTTCACTCTCCCAATTCATTCGTCGCGATGCTGGTCAACTCTGTGGCGGAGCTTTCACCGCGGAGGCTGTGAATGGCTCTTTTGCAGGGGGTGGAAAAACCAGAACCAACACAACCGAGAAACAAGACCAACAAGCCCCCAACAACAACAATTTTGCTGGACGCTTTTGCGCAAATTCCAGGTTCTCGAGGGGAATGGATCATCGTCATTCGACACAAACAATCGTACGCCCCAAGCTCCAAAGTTCCCCATCGTCAGATTACCACGCCCCTCACTCACGTCTTGGACCGTTCAACTTCACAGCCCCCTCTCCGTCATTACGATCGAGAATAGCAAAACGCAACAAGAAGAACTGTCCGCAATCTAAGGTTGTTCCCGGCCGCCACTCCCGCCTCGAACCACGCGAAACACCTCTCATCGCCCTTGCGCGCTGTCATCCGCAGCCGTCGAAGATCACACACACACACACACACACAGCCTCCGGATAGCCTCACCCTTCTGTCGACCCCATACCCGACGATGACTCCATGTCCAAATTGTCCTCTCTCTATCTCCCCAAAGCTCCCCATCGACGCCTCGCCTCGCCTCTCGAGCCAAACAAGACCCCGGCCATGCCACGAGCTCCCCCCGAACAAACGAGGCAGTGACGTCGACCGGGCCCCCCTCCCCATGAACAAACCATACACCGCTCGACAAACAACAACACTCCTCTTCTGCCGTGGTCCTCCGCCCATCGTGATCTTCCCCGGGACCAAGCATACACCGCCACCGGCCCGAGAGTGAAGAAAGAGCCAAACAAAGGGCAAAATAGCATCACTCCTCCCTGCCGTCGCAGAAAGTCCCAATAGTCCAGTCAGCAGTCAGCCTTGCCTCGCCTCGCCTCTTTCCACGCCCCTCACTTCTTCCCCCATCGCGGATCACGCGTTAACGATGAAACAAGCGCCCCAGGAAGACCCGAAATACCTTCGAAGAAGGCGCGATACTTCCTCGCGTTGTACATCTACACAACCATCGCGGGCAAGGGGTCGGTTGGACCTGGGACCTGGACAGACAACCGCAGCACCGGGTCCGGAACAGCCTCTCGTTGCCCCTTCTTCCGCTTCCGCGAACGAGAGTCCCGCCGGTAAGAGATGTCGAATCCCACAGCCCACGCTCGATGGAGAGCCATCGTGGACCCGGCCGTCACGGCGGCCCGGAGGCTCCCCTCCCCCCCCCATTACCCGTTCTCTGGCGAATGGGATCGGCGTCCCGCGTGCTCGGAGAGTGAGGCCAAATGCTGGACGCCCGATATCGACGCTGGTTCGACGGCGGCGAGTGACTCTGCCCTCTTCCAAAGTTATCCGGCATCGTATACTTCGTCCGGGTCCTCCGCAGGCCCCCCCCCCTCTCTTGCAAGAAGATCGTATCCTCGCGAACTGGACAAAGTAGCATGTGAAGAGTCCGAAATCCCCTCTTTCTAGCCTAGAAAGGACGAATACTTCCAGATCATGATTTGCCACAGCCAAGATACACACCCGCGCGGAGAGACTCCGGCGTGGTTGGTCGCGATGCCGCGTTGCGACGGGGACCATCAGCCAGTGCGGTGAACACCTCCCAAACCAGTCTCAAAAGGGTGATGGACGATATCTAGAAAAAGACCTGTCAGGCCCTCATCGCCACAGTCTTCCTTCCCCCCTTCCCCCACTATCCCTGGAAAAAGCCTAGCAACTCGCGCAAGATCCAAAGTGGTGATCCATCCATCCATTCATCACCCTCTCTTACCCCCTTGATCGCGATACCGCCCTTGAATCCGGACCAGAATAGGTCTGCGTGGAGAACGCTGCAGCCCTACGTTGGGGGACGGGGGCGTTGGTTACCAACCATGTCTCTGTCTCTCTCTTTGCCCCGTGCTTGTAATGTCGACTGAACCAAGAGTCAATCAAGCGGCGTGACTAACACCCTACCAACCGTTGACTCCTCCCTCCCTCGCTCCCTTCGCTGTCCGTCATGATATCAGACATTCGGAACTCCGGGTACCTTAGTTGGTTGGTCGCACAAACTCACGGGTTTACCCTCCCGAACTCTGCTGCGTCTTTGTACAATTCTTCATCGACGTCACGCGAGGGGGACACCAGGTACCAACCCTATGTTTGTGACTGAGACAAGTGTAGTTGGGTTAAACGTTGGATGATGCAGCCAGTCTCAGTGTTTGAGGATGAGTCAAAGACATCTTTAACCCCCTTGACACAAAGAAGTCTAGCAGAAAGTCTCACACATCTGACACACGAAACACCCCGACGAGCGGGAACGTACAGTCGGCATATTGGTATTAAACATTGTGGTATTCAGCAATGCTAGGACTAACTACAGCGTCGAAGAGTTGTGTACCCGTGGAAGAAAATAGCCCTGCTCCCGCCGATGCCATTGCTATGCGGATCCCAGAAGAAACAAACGTGAAAAAAGCAGAATATACGGTAGCCCCTCCCTGAATAGTTCCAGAAGGGAAAAAGAGAAAAAAAACATCGAAACGTACAAGACAGACGACCGCCCAGCAACCCGACGTTGACTCATCATGTCGTGGAGAATCATTTGTGCTGAAAACGCGTGATTATAACCGGCACCAACAAAGCTAACAGACTGAGGCATGTAAAACCAATGCTTTGCGCGGGTGCATGTTTTGGGAGGGGGGGATTGGGTTTCCAGGAGCAATAGCAGGCGTATAAACGTAGCAGGGCCAATGTGCTTTTGAGCACCGATGATATGTTCGGGGGTACAGAATAACCGCAAAAGATAATGTCGCTCACCTAGGGGTGCGGAAGAATGGCCGAGAGCTGCACACCTAGTCACCGTATCCCCGGACCCCAAAAGGGGGCCCATCGCAACGTCTTCCGAGGGGCGGTCACTCACCCCAGTTTGACATGCTGCAGAGTCAAGCTGTGCGCAGCTTTCGAAACGCCGCCCCCAATCCACCAGGCGTTTGTAACACGCGTTTTCTCATTCCTGTTGTTCTGAGAGGTTAACCCCGTCTAATCCAGGGGGCTTCCTATGCGCCCTCAAGGGGCTGGACGAAGTTGTAGTTGAAGTCCAGTAGGCCATCCAACATCCAGTGTTGCGGATCGAAAAAGTCGTAATTTGTCGTCTCGCCGTAGTTCATGCCGCTTAGCATGTTATTCGATGATTGGTTGTTCAATCCGCCAGAGGCTCCCGGAGTGAGGGCGCCGTTGGACGCAAGCATGCTGTTTGCCTGTAGTCCTTGGGTCGCCGGCATGAGTGTGCTGTCCAGATGGGTCGATGACGCCGAGGACTCGTTCGCTGAGTCTGGATTAGTAGGCTGTTTCAGGGCTATTTGGGGTGGCACGTAAGTCAGTCATCACAGTCACACCGAAGCAGAGACCTGGATGCAATGGCTAGGACCGGGGAGGGGTAGGGGTAGGAGCTGCATTTACCATCGAGTGACCCTCTGCCTTGGGCTTGGTACTCTTCTCTCCATCGCCAGACTGAGTCGAAAACGAGACTCATGCTGTGGCGGCAGCGCACCTTGAGCTGGAGTGTGTCGTCGATGAGCAGTGGAGAGTCGTCGTTGTCAAACGATGACTGGTTGTTGTTGTCGAGGCGGGCTCCGTTCCACATTTGTACCATCAGCTCGGCTAGGCGCCATTGGAGATCGTTGTTCACGACACTTGTCGCACGAATGGCGTTGATGGTTTGGTGGAAGAGGTTGCGGCCGCGGTCAAAGTCGATTGTCTTGGAAAAGAACGACCGCATGAGCTTCAGCAGAGCGAAGCCAGCCGCAATCAGCATTTGCTGGATGTAGTTTGTCGCGTAAAGAAGAATCTGACCCGGCGAGTTCTGGCCAGGTGAAGTAACCTTGTCAACCTCCAGAATGTTGTCAAGAAAACTTGTTGTTGCTCTCCACAGACCCATCAAGTCATCGATGTAACCAGGAGTCGTGCTTGAATCAAAGAAGCCAGCTAGCCGCAAGTGAAGAGCGGCCGCTCTCATGTGGAGATTGGCAATAGGGCCCAGGTGTTGGGAGAGAATCGAGGCTTGCAGTTCGTTGAAGTCCTTACGATAAACTCTCATCAACATGGCTCGATGCTCGTCTCCTGCAACACCTCTGGGATCGCTGGCGTTACTATACATTTCCTTGGAGACCTTGTCGCAGAATCGTTCAATTTGAAGTCTAGCCTCAAGTTCAGGAGTCAATCGGAAAGGCCCGTCCTCGCCCCGGCGGACGGCCAAAGTCCAGTCGTACAGTGTTGAGGCCGGTTGGCCGTAGCCAGTGCCAATGCTTTGGGCGACAATGTTGCAGACAGCCCATGTCTGTACACGATCGTGTAGCTGCTCTTTGTTAAGATCCACAGAGACTCGGGAGAAGTCTTGACTATGGTTGGGCCTGTGAAGGCCAATGCCCGTCGCGACCTTCATCATGACACCACACAGAATATGTGTGGGGTCAGCGCTGGTTGTGCTCGTTGGCAAGGGCCATGTGCACAGCAGACACAGAGCCTTGACAACGAAGTAGCTGCTCGGCACGTCTCCAATGGTAGACCACAGCAGCCTTGTTAGAGGGCCCGATATCGACGTCAACAAAGTCGGGTCTGCGCTATAACGCCGGGCAGCGACCGAAATGATGGACCAGAAGAGAAGAGAGTGCTGTTGAAAGTACTGGTCTGGTGACTGTTGAGGGTTGAGGAATGGGAGAAACGGGTGGTAGTATGCGAAGAACTCGTGGAATAACTGGTTCACCGAGTCCTCGGTCAAGCGCACATTCTCCAGCTCATGGGTGTAACGTGGTAAGCTGTATGACCCTCCCCTCTTGAGGTGCAGAAGCGAAGAGACAGCCTCGTCAGAACCCATCAGAGAAGGGTTTCGCGTGTGTGTGTAAACGCTTGTCGCAATGGGGGACTGAAGATCCTCCTGGTCGTCTTCGACAGTGTAGCCCTGATTTTGGGCGCGCGCAATGTTGCGGCGCAATCTTTCGATCTCCTTCTCCATCTCGGCGTGCTTGCTACGCTTGCCAATGCGCTTGAAGTTGGACTCAATTTTGCAATCGAGCTTAAGACGATTACACCGCGAACAGCTTTGGAAGGGATCTTGGACGACGTCGCATCGCAACTATTCAAACGCGGCTGGGTTAGTCAAGTGACTCTTTCATTGGTTATGCGGTCGAATGTGACTCACTTTCTGCTGGCGGCACTCATTGCAGGCGCGCTTCACTCCCGGCTGGCGTTTCTTGGAGTCAGGCTCCCCATTGTCGTCGTCGTGGCCGGCATTGCTGCCCGGACTACTGTCGAGTGCCATGCTACTACGCTTTCTCTTAGGAGGGCCGATGTTTGCATGTCTTGCGCTCACGGGACTCGTGGGCGAGACGGGCGTAGCCCCGCCGGCAGAGACGATGGGCGGACCGTCCATGCAGGGCACCGGAGGACGGACGGTGAGTCGCGGTGAGACAACCTAGACAAGACACCAGACAGCACAGGCGGGATCGGAGGACCCCTCCCGGGCCGGGCGTGGCGTGAGGTGCGAACGGAGCTCGCAGGAAAGAACTCGGCAATCGGAGATGTCTTGGACGGTGAGCGAGGACTCGGGCTCACTGGGGCGTGCGGTCCGGTGTCGCGACGAGCGTGTTGGAATTGTTGATGTGAGGGTGGGAGCTGGTGCGGCCGAATGCGGAGGGCGGGGAAGTTTGCAATTTTGACCTGAAGGGCGAGGCAAGATTTGCGGTGGATAAGGGACTCATTCTGTCTCTGGGCGAGGCGCCGTGGGTGTGCCTGCCCGGCCGTTGGAGGAAATGGCTGGGGGTGGAGGTCGTCTGATTGGATGTTTCCTCAAATTGTTCGTTTTCCCCCGCTTTCCATCTTCTGCAGCAGGCGGGGGTTACGAACCCGTTTACACCTGCCAACTGCCAAAAACGGCATGGCGTCCGTCGGAGTATTCGCACCCGACTTTCACCGGATCACTTTCCCATATCGCCCGGGCGTGGCTGGTGGTTGAAGCCAGTGCACAGACACGTGTGACATGCCCTGAAATTCCCGGGAAAAAGGTACAAGCATTGAGATAGGACGTCATCTGTTGAATGGGCGCATTTTGAGCTCCGATATCGTTATCCAATTCCTCCAGATATCCACTCCTCTTTGGAGAAGAGTTCCACGAACCCGCTGACTCTTGTACCGACGGGAGTGCCAAGAGGGAGCAACCCCCATTGATGACAGACAGAAACCAAAAGTGGAAACTGCGGGTGAAAATTGGTTCTTCCAGCAGGTGTAACACCAATGACTGGACGGGTGGTTGGAGGTAAGTGGGACCTTTGACTAAGCCGATCCAAACCTCCAGTCGCGTCCCGTCCTGTCGCTTGCCGTCTGCCGAAGATAATGCCAAAGTTTGGGCAAGGAACTCAAGATTATTAGCCTGCGCAGAAATTCGATCAGATGAACTGTTCAAAGTTATTCGATTCTCAAAGAATCTGACTCGCGATCCCTGAGATCTCAGACTTCAGCAAACCTTTGCGAGGCCCCTTTCCTGGAGACGCCTCGACCTCGAACTCGCAGTCGAGCAAAAGACCTCAGCATGGTCGATGCACAAGACAAAAGCGCAGCCAAACCTCCGCGGAAAGTATCTCTGGCTCTACCGCCACTATACCAAGGAACTGGATCATATACCGAGGCTCCTCGAGGATCTCGCGATGTTCAGTTCGCACTGCCCGGGTCACGACCGAAGCCAGGTAAGTCGCTGCATTTCCGGCACCCAGTCAGAGCTGACTGACCACTACGGCAGTCGAAGTGATTCAAGTAGACACCACGGATGTTCCTCGGCCGTTTCTTGACCCAGCTGTATTCAAAGATTCGCAGAAAAAGACCTGAAGGAAAGAGTTGAAGTCATTCAGCCTCAGATGGGTAGGGGTCCTTACCGTGGACCCCAGCTTTCTTTGGAGCCACCCTCGCTCCAATCGCCACCACGTCATTTTGGCGGGAAGCTCCGTCTCCTCAGCGCTGCCTTTGTTTCTAGCAATCATTGCTTGCAGTTACAAACTTCGCGCAAGCAACTGCCGAATGGCTCATTGGCATTTCAAACTGCTCATGCATGTGCGATCAAAAGGGTAAGTTGGATGCACAATGCAAGATGGTTGACTCTCACCAACTAACAAGTAGCAGTGCGCTCATTACCTTAGCATTGCATTGCTATGAGAGAGCGGGCAACGGACTAGAGTTGCAATCCGACGTCTCTTCGGAATCCGGCTGCCTCCAAGGAGGCTTGAGCAGGGTCTCCTAGCGGGCAGAGCTAGCGTCAGGACCAGATGCTCGGAATTGGGGCATCACAATGTCTTATCCTGGGTAGATCTCAAAGTTCCTACACAAGTTGATACTGGACAGATTCTCGGTCAGCAATTGGATAATGATTAGATAAAACCCAATTGCAACCTCGCTAGCTAGAACATCACGTTTCAGCAGCACCAACCGCAGGAATGCCAACATTAGGAAATCTGTTTGAAGCGCCCCTCCGTCAGCAAAATGCGGGCTACCGGCCGGCGATGTGAGCCGATAAGTCAAAAAGAGGTATCCACCTCCGAGTCCCTGTCCGAACCACCCCGGCTCCAACACCCGTTTGGGCTGCGACGGAGGGGAAATGTCCACCTGGCAACATGATTTGAAAGCACGTTGGCGAAGAAGAAAAGCTGAAGGATTCGAAGGCCAGCAGCAGCTGGTTCGAGCAGTCGCAGTCTCAGAGTTTCTCGCCGTGCCCACTTTCCGGGTGCGGGGTTGCCGGTGCACTAGCCATGGCTTCGAGCATCGGCATGTCGAAAGCGCAAGGGTCCAGAGGCACAAGTGTTCCACGTCGATCGGTGGCTACTTCGGAAAACGCTATAAGAATCCTGTTGGGCTCCTCTGTCGACCAGGCTGAGAGACCAAATCAACTCTCTTCATTCTCGCCCTTCTTTCTGCTTGTCAGGATACTCTGTCGGACTCTCACATTCAGCTCCCCCAATAGAATAAGGTTCAGCCATGTCATCTCACACTAATGGCTCCTCGAAAGAGGACTTCACCGTGCCTTTCTTGATCGACGGAGAGAAGTTTTACCCCGAAAAGACGTTCGAGATCGTCAATCCTGCTACCGGCAAAGCTGTTCACAAGTGCGGTAGCGCTACCGAGAAGGATGCTCTGACTGCAGTCGATGTAGCCGCAAAGGCATTCAAGACCTGGCGCAGGACGACGCCTGTCCAGCGCAGAGACATCTTCCTGAAGGCGGCCGATATAATGGAGAGCCGGAAGGACGAACTGTCTCAAATCATGCAAGAAGAGACTGGTGCGGCGAAGCAATGGGCGGACTTCATCACCGGCCTTGGCTTCGGAGTTATCAGGGATGTCGCCGGACGGCTTGTAACTGTCGAGGGCTCGCTTCCCGGAACAAACGACCCCAACGTCTCTGCCATGGTGCTGAAGGAACCCTACGGCGTCGTTCTCGCCATTGCCCCATGGTGAGCCAGACCAATTCACGGTTTATTGACGTCACATCTAATTTGAGACCAGGAATGCTCCGTATGTCTTGGCCGCGAGAGCCATCGCATTCCCAATCGCTGCCGGAAACACCGCCATTCTCAAGGCGTCAGAGCTCTCGCCGCGAGTTATGTATGAACTGGCCGATTGTTTCCAACAGGCCGGTCTGCCCAAGGGTGTCTTGAACGTCATTGTTCACGAGCCTGCCAACGCCGCAGCCATTACGACTTCGCTCATCGCGCACCCTGAAATCAAGAAGATCAACTTCACGGGCAGCACCAACGTCGGCCGCATCATCGCTAAGCAGGCCGGTGAACACCTGAAGCCTGTGTTGCTGGAGCTCGGAGGCAAGGCGCCCGCCATTGTGTGGGAGGATGCCGACCTCGATCTGGCGGCGAGCCAATGCACCGTCGGTTCGTTCCTCCACGGTGGACAGATTTGCATGAGCACGGAGAGAATCATCGTGCACAAGAAGGTTTCAGAGCAGTTCCAGGCTAAGTTGTCGGAGTTCATTGACAAGATCTTCCCTTCTTCAGCAGATGCGCCGGTCCTCATCAACCAGCTTGCCGTCGAGAAAAACAAGAAGCTGCTCAAGGATGCGATCGGCAAGGGAGCCGCCGTCGTGGCGGGCAACGTCGATGCCGAGGAGGTCTCCAAGACAAGAATGCGCCCGATTGTCATCAAGAACATCAGCACCGAAATGGACCTGTACAAGACCGAGTCTTTCGGTCCATCTGTGTCACTGTTCGAGGTTGAGACTGAAGAGGAGGCTCTGGAGCTCGCCAACGACACCGAGTACGGCCTGACGTCTGCAGTCTTCACGGAGAACCTCCGCACAGGTCTTCGTTTCGCGAAGGAGATTGAGTCTGGTGCTGTTCACATCAACAACATGACGGTTCACGACGAGAGCGGCTTGCCTCACGGCGGAGTCAAGTCCAGCGGCTTTGGTAGATTCAACTCGGTGGGACTGGACGAGTGGGTGAGGACGAAGACCATCACCTTCCGGAACTGAGCTTTATCATCAATAGCGTCAATACCATTGTTTAGACTGGTTATTAATTCAACCCAAGACCCATTTTGTCGATTAATTCACTAAATCACGCCGCATCTGTGCTAGTTGCGCCTCCAGCCCCGCGCACACTAGTTGCGTCCTTGCCGGTAAGGTCTAGGTCTTGCCCATCAAGGTGAGTCAGTCCGTCAGTTCACGTGGTTTGCTGGTCAAGCGCTCCTGAATATCACGCGGCAACGTTTCCGAGAAGTGGCCCATTGAGGGTCATCGAACGACGATCCTCTTAAGATCAACAATTACGCCCACGTTTTTGGCCACTGCAGATCTGTAAACTATTGTTCACCAGTTGCTGAAGAACCACGGCAGCCCACGTTCGACTGTTGATCTCGAAGCTACCTCGGCATTCCGAAGATTTGATGAGTATTTGCAATACTCGACACTCGGAAGCCGTTGAGTCGTGTGAAAGTGTGCAATGTCCCTCAACCGATGTCGTTTTTCGGTTGTAGTTGAGATTAGAGTGCCACGCTAGTTGCCGACGTGCAGGTCGCCTCTCCAAGTTACACAACGTCTTCGGGACATCTCCGCCAAGGATCAATAAGACTTCACTATAGGTAGAGAACCCGCCCTGAATCGGCTAAAGCAAGCGGGTGTTCTGGTCGCATCGTAAGGCGGCTTGGTCTGCC
The DNA here is from genome assembly GCF_011947395.1 of Colletotrichum karsti. NCBI lineage: Eukaryota > Fungi > Ascomycota > Sordariomycetes > Glomerellales > Glomerellaceae > Colletotrichum > Colletotrichum karsti. The sequence goes on from NW_024065920.1 coordinate 517,801, forward strand.
ACAATCCCCTAACTCCCCGGATTCTGGACCGAATCCTCTACTTGACCAGGTTTGCCTAATCTCCCCTAACTCCCAGGAGGGGAGTTAAGGGCAGCATATGCGATCTCAGGAAGTAAGCTCCCAAGAGAGCCCTTGGTATGGCAGTGTTATGGAATAAGTGAATCTGATTCAAGATTGATTGGCAAGCAAAGACCAAGAGAAGAGAGAAGGTCAAGAAGAAAGTGTTTCTTGAGGATGAGTGGAAAGGAATTCCCATAGGTTCAAGATAAGATAAGCTTGCGTGCGAGCCGTGCACACCCTGTAAACTGCCAACGCTAGCCCAAATTATGTGAGGAAGCTCTCAACATCCTTGCATCACAAATTCGAGCCGACTTTGATACCTTCGTCCGTCAATGGCATGACGTCTAATTGGCGACAATCTGCGCCATGCTTCCTGCACGGGCTGTCCGACCAGCCTTCCGAGCGATCCCGATTCTACGACATACATCATTGAGACCGCAATCGCTACCGAGAAGATGCTACTCCGACAAGAAGCCCGCCGCGCCGCCGCCCGCCGCCGAAGATGACGTCCCCGACCACCGAAAGCTAGGCGTACAGCAGGAGCTCTTCACCACCTCCGTCTACAGCCCCGGCTCCCCCATCTTCCTCCCGAACGGCACCCGAGTCTTCAACCGCCTGGTGGACTTCCTGCGACGGCAGTACGTCCACTACGGCTTCGACGAGGTCATCACGCCGAACATCTACAAGAAGTCCCTCTGGGAGGTCTCGGGCCACCTGCAGAACTATGCCGACGACATGTACACCGTGACCAGCCGCGCCCGCGCGCCCGAGGCGGCCGCTTCGTCAAGCTGCTGCGACGGCGACAGAGAAGCCCCCCACGAGAGCGAGGGCGCCGAGCGCCGGCTGGCGGAGGGCGAGGACGACGACTACGGCCTCAAGCCCATGAACTGCCCGGGCCACTGCCTCATCTTCGCCTCCAAGAACCGCAGCTACCGCGACCTCCCCATCCGCTACGCCGACTTCAGCCCCCTCCACCGCAACGAGATCTCGGGCGCGCTCAGCGGCCTCACGCGCGTGCGCCGCTTCCACCAGGACGACGGCCACATCTTCTGCCGGCCGATCCAGATCAGGGAGGAGGTCTTCAAGACGCTCGACTTCATGAAGACGGTCTACGGCGCGCTGGGGCTCGACTACTTCGACTTCGCGCTGTCCACGCGGCCGGCGGACCACTACATTGGCACCGACGCCGAGTGGGAGCGGGCCGAATCCCAGCTGCGGGGTGCCCTGGAGCAGGCCGGGCTGGAATACACGATCAAGGAAGGGGACGGGGCCTTCTACGGACCCAAGATCGACGTCATGCTCCACGACTCCCACGGGAAGTCGCACCAGGCCGGCACGATCCAGCTCGACTTCCAACTCCCCCAGAGATTCCAGCTGGAGTACAGTGCGCCGGCGCCGGAGCTCGAGGCCCAGGGCGTGCCGCTTGAGGGCCTCGACGCGGCGCAGCTGGAGAACTACGGTCCGGCGACGCCCGTGATGATTCACCGCGCCATCCTGGGATCCGTGGAGCGTCTGATGGCGCTCCTGATCGAGGAGTACAAGGGCAAGTGGCCTTTCTGGCTCAACCCGCGCCAATGCGCTATCCTGACCCTCAATGACACGGAGCCCGTCGTTCAGTGGGCCTCCCAGATCAAGGACGTCCTGACGGGGCACGAGCACGACAAGAAGAGGCAGCCGCGGCCGACGGGCTTTGCGATTGAGATTGATGCTAGCCCGCGTCCGCTGGCGAAGAAGCTGGCAGAAGCGCAGAGCAAGCAATACGGCGTGATCGTCGTCGTGGGCAAGAAGAACGTTGAGAGCGGGACTCTGACCGTCAATGACAAGGAGGCTGGCAGCAAGGGGCGGAATGACATGAGCCCCGGAGATCTGCTTGAGAAGATGAAAGAGATGGCGGCGACGTACCAATAGACGCCATATTATGATAAAATATGTAAAATGTACCATACTCCCACGACGAAGCTGGCCCAGTGTCGAGAACAAATGATGCAAACGATGAAAGAGAAAACGCAAGTGTCATTAACTCATACCTGAAGCCAGTTTATCCTCTGCGACCCGGCTTTTCTAGAACCATTACCGGAACGTCCGTTCCCATTACTAATCTTACAACCCTCGAAATGCCTGTACCCTATCCCAATGCATCCAATGCCTCACGTTTTGGTACCCTATTCGAATGCTGCCCCCCCGTTCATAGTTAGATCATCGATTCTTCGACCCTCCATTTCCCTGATGTTGCAATGCCCTGTAACTCTCCGTCAGTACTCAAGGCCATCCATTTAACGAAATATCGAAACACCCACTTCTTGTGTTTCTCATCCACTTCCGCACCGGTGCTCTCGATGCGGTCAACCAAGGCCTGCCGCTCTGCAAGTTGATCGCGCATGAACTCAACAGTCCTCTTAAGTACGAGGCCTTCTGAGCGCCCCTGGCCCTCGAGTCCCGGAACCAACTCCGTCAGCCTGTCGAAGCCTTCACGAATTGCCTGACGTCGCTTCTGTTCTGTTTGCGAACAGGTGAGATACTGATCTTGACGCCACACGAACGAACCTCTGCGACATGCCACGTTGGGTGAGGTCACCAGGCATCCTTCGCATGGCGGACGAAGCAAAAGCCGAAGTATAGGAAGTCCTTACCTGATGCAATGTGATTCTGCTTCTTCTCTGCCTCGGTCAGACGAGGCTTCTCCTCAGGTTGTTCGGCTTCCGTCGCGCCCGGCTGGGCCGCTGGCGAATTGGACTTGTTGGGAGACGACATGCTGGGCGATGAAGAAGCAGGCCCGTGTTAACAAAGCAAAGAAGAGAAATTTGGTGGGTTATTCAATTCATGTTACTTCAAGGACGGGCGTATTGTTGTTGAATTTGGCTGAGCGTCTTGGGATGGAGTTGTTTCAAGAGAATCACATGCTCAAAATCGGTAGCTTACAGCAAGTTCCCCCTCCGCATTATGGGAATCGCACTTGCCCCTGCAACGTTCCTGCAGCGACTTTGTTTCCGACAGCAGGGCTGGCAGGCACGCCCCAACCACAAAAGCGATGTTAGATAAGATAAGGAAGGAAACATGGATCTGGCGGGGTCACCCACTGCAGCATGTCAAAGCACACCTTGGACCTCTCAGCGGTGACGGCACTCCAATAGACGCCGCGAGTGTGTCATCGCTTTCAAGAAATCTCCCACCCCACAATTCCGACAAACCTCCTATCCCGATAGCTTGTCTTCTTTTCGCCCTGGTCATTTCCAATTCTCACACGGCTTCTGACCTCTGAAGTCCCCCATTCCTCGGCATCTCCCCCAATACACCCCGCACGGACGCCCTCTCCAACATGTCGTCCGACGTCAAGACCTCGCTCCTGTCCGATCCCCCACCGGATTACACCAAGGACAACGAGCTGGCCGGCACCGCAGCCCGTCCACCTCCCGCAGCCGGTGGTCCCGGTCCCCGCGCGCCCCTTCCTCTCAACCTCCCAATCATCTCCTACCTCAAATCCAAGCGCGTGATTCTCGCCTCCGCGTCCCCGAGACGGCGCCAGCTGCTGGCCCAGGTCGGCCTCACGAACCTCGAAATCACACCCTCGACGAAGCCCGAGAACCTCGACAAGACGGCATACGGCCCATGGGAGTACGTTGCGGCGACGGCGCGGCAAAAGTGCCTTGACGTGTACGAGACGGCCCTGGAGACGCACCTGGCCTCGATCCCCGACCCCGACGTCGTAATCTCCGCCGACACGGTCATCGTCACCCGCGACGGCCGCGTGCTGGAGAAGCCCCGTAGCGAGGCCGAGCACATCAAGATGCTGCGTCATCTGCGCGATACCAGGCTGCACCGCGTGCTCACAGCTGTGTGTGTGATCGCTCCGCGGGAGGACGCCAGGTCGCCGGGATACGAAATCGCGACCCATACCGAAGAAACCAAGGTTTACTTCGCACAGGAGGACGACGGCCTGCCGGACGATGTCATCGACGCGTACGTCAAGACGAGGGAGGGCGCGGATAAGGCTGGCGGATATGGTATTCAGGGAATTGGAGGCATATTGCTCGTTGAGAAGATCGAGGGTAACTTTGATAACGTGGTGGGTTTGCCTGTGCGACAGACCTTGGCTTTGGCGGAGAAGGCGATATTCAAGCAGGACGAGGAGGAAGTTGCTGAGGAGGATGATTAAGCCAACCGACTGCTTGCTGCCTATCAAGGTTTGTCAATTTAAGGGAGCGGCACGCGTGGGAACGGGAACGAAGGCCACACAAAGCTTGGCCCATACCCTTTTACCTGTTCGCCACCCGCAAGAATACCCAACTATTTTTATGTCAACTTCAAAAGGTGTCAAGAGAGACACGCGTAAGATAAAAAATGCAGAGACGGCCAAGTCGAACGAAAATACAACATCGATTATGTAAATGGGATGAAAGCAGTATATCAACTCAGTTTACACGCAGGTCTGTATGTATAGCTCCCGTTCCGTCCTCATATCATCCGTAGAAAACTCAGTTCTATTTTCTTAGGAACGAGTTTCGAGACTCGAATCGTAACCCAGAATGCGATTCTCATTGATCGTTGGCTTGGAGAAACAAGTAACGGGGAGAATCAAGACACTTGAAGAACACCTTCGTCTCATGCGCACACAGTTATGCGTTTAACGAACGCTCTCAGCTCCAATACTTAGTCTTGGGAGAAAATATGAGGACGTCAAGGTAACCAAACTGAAGATTTGGTACTCCGAAGGGCTTTCAAAGTGCTACCCAGCGAGGTATCTCCGCTAGACCTGCGAATTTTTATATATTCTCCATTCCAAAAAGTCATTGAAACGCTCAATAATGCGAAATCTACCACACTCGATACCAACTGTCGAATAAAGACCCTTCGGCGTCACACAAGATGGCTGGCTTCTCGTCAGTTCGTCCGGCCACGGCTTCACCCTCGGCCATTTCGAAAGGCATGTCAAAGGAACAGTTCCGCGACCAGCTCAAGGCAGCCATAAGCAATAAATGGTTCAGCCCCCCGAACGTTCGCTGTTATACCGCCGTCCGGGTTCTGACGATTTCATGGGACGCAGACGTGGAATGTGGTCTCTGCATCGGCTGGTACCCGATGGACCTAGGCCAACTGTTCTTCGACAAGTATAACTACTGGTGGGACCATCTCTCCCTGGAAAACAACGACAGCGACCCCCAAGAGACCTTTGAGGAAAAGTTGAAAGAGGTATTTAGCGATATGAACGACGATTGCCTCGTCGTGATCTATTACGTCGGTCATGGGAGAGAACAGCGCGGAACGCTGGTTCTTGAACCAAGTTCGGACGGCAGCATATTTCCTGGAGTCAACGGGCGCCGTATAGATTTCACAAAGGCTCAACACGAAATCATCAATATAGCCAAACCCCACGTCTTAACACTGCTCGACTGCCGTCACCCGCCCGTAGAGGCCTTGCGGACGCCCGGCAAGGAGATTATCGCCGCATCCATGGTTCCGCAGACTCCATCGGCAAGAGAGAGACCATTCAGCGCCCGTCTGATCGAGGTTCTGAAAGACGAGGCCAATAGAAAGTACATCACATCGGCATCTCTGCTGTTCTCGAAGCTGGCCAATAAGTTATTCGAAACGACGAATCACAAAGAGGACTCAAATTTGTCGTCTCTTCCCGTTTTCTTTCCCAGCTCTCCGGGAAGTCCGTCTCCCGTCTGTCTGGCCCCTATCTACGACGACGACGAAGAAGAGCGCTGGCGTCCTTCACCTCTGCTGAACACCGAGGCCGGACCTCTCAGGGTTATTCTAGCCGCGGATCTTTTCGACGCCGAGGACATTTGCTCCGTCCCTGCGGCGTACGAGTGGTTGAAGGACCCGATGAACCTGGGGCTTAAACCTTTCAACTCGTTTACCTTCTCGAGAGTCAGCATTCAAAAGGTCCACGACACCGCAACCGGCACGCGGATAGTTTTCATGGTACCGTTGGATCTGTGGGCGAACTTGCCGGAGATGAGCGGAGTTTCCTTTCTCTCGTTCGACTTGAAGCGGAGGTCTCCCGACCCGGTGTTGGAAAATGAGTCGGACGGCTGTGTGGGCAATCATCTAAATGATGAGTCTTCGTTCGCGGGTGGTCCAGCCTACGGCATGACTGATTTCGACGAAAAAGAGCCCGTAAAACGATGTTGGGCACAGTAGTGGCAGGAATGGACGAAAGCTGAGTCGGGCGTAATAGGACATGGGGATGACGAAATTTCTCATAGAGCCAGAAAGGATTTGCAATACAATGCAGCAAACCTTCTTTCCTGATGCTCTATTCGAGGTCTCGTCATACCTAGCGAGTTCAATTTTTCTTCATTCAATGTTATGATCAGTTTCATTGATAGTATTCCAGGGTTATGGCAACTTTACGAGGCAAGAAAAGTCAAACCACGCTCAGTAATAGATTGTTGTCGGTTTTGTGTCCAGTTGTGCTTCCCGATGTCGACTCATCATGCTGCTGATCGAGTCCACCGTTTTTCAACGTCATACATCAGAATAGGGAGAGCCTGTTGGACTTGTGTCTCACCCATCAGGTCTTTCACGAGCATCCCGGACCTGGGCATCGACCGGTAAGGTCATGAACAGCGCACATCGAGGTACAAAGGGATCACATGTACTTAAAATCGCCCCAGTACAATACATTCAGAATGATTTACTCGAATGTGACCGTCGCGTTATACAATTAGAATGTCTCAGACAACATGCAAAGTGTTCGGTCTCAGCTTGCGGAACACCCTTTTATTGCGTTGGTCTTTTCTAATTGATATGCCATGTCACTCGGACTTAGGGAGGCTAACAATCCATCGTCAGAACCCCCTAAAACCACCCACGAAACAAACAAGCTAAATAAATGCACGGGTAAGCTCCAATAATTCACTTAATACCCCTGCCGTCCAGAGCTGACAAGCTTCCGCCTAGACCCGTCGGTAATGCTCTCCATATGGATTGGGGAATCAAGCGAATGTCATACGTATGAAGACCCCTGGAATATCCTGCGCGCCGATTTGCACCCTCGGGGAACTCCCAAAGCGAAAATCTGACCGGTAGTGGAAAACGAGAGAAAGTCGGAACCAAACTCCTGAGCTCCTGAAACAGGAAATGTGCCCGTCGTGATAAGGGCCGTGGGTATCGAAGACTTCAAGATGGCTGTGTCATCTTTTTTAGTGAAAGTGCTGGAGGTAAACGGCGGCGGCGAGAACAAAAGAGTTGTTCCAAAGCCGTATTAGTATTATACAAGAAATAATTCAGATCCATATCGTAGAAATCAAGTTTCTTTCCACGCCGCAACAGGTCGCTTGAAAGGGTGCGCCTGCGTGTTGAACACCCATTCGTCCAAGTTGATCAGTTCCGGATCCGAGAAGATGAGATAAAAGTACTTCAAGGTCTCGGCAAGCCAGTAGCTTGACATGCTGTCCTCTTGCCGTGATAGAGCGTAGGTCACGTCGTGAACCACGGCGTAAGCGTCGTGGGTATCTGTCGCCTTCTGAATTGCCTGGAACATGTCCCACGCAATGTCCAACAGGTCCTGCTTGCCGGTGATTCTGTAGAGAATGAACAGGCTCTCGATGGCTTCGGGTCGAAGGTTGTAGCGGGCGTTGTCGATCCGCCAAAAGCCCCTCGGTGAGTTACGACTGCTCTGAGCCGCCCACTTTTGTTCGTCCCATTCGCAGCCTTCGATGGTGTCGCACTTGACGATCTGAGACTTTTCCGGCATGAGTCCGCTCTTGAAGGACCTATACGCCCACGCGCATCCTCTGGTGAGCTTCTCACCAACCTCGACGTCTTCAGGGGCCTCAAAAAGCTTGCCGGCCATGGCGAACATGCCACCGGCGAAACATGAGAGGTGCTCGAGCTCCGCAATCTGGTCGACCTTTTTGAGCTTCTCGTTGACGATGGCGGTGCCGAGCAACAACACATCGTCCTTGGTAGGCGTCATAGGACGGTACAGAAGTTGAGATTTGGCGGCCCTGGCCGCGCCCATGTACATCTTTTCATAAGCCGTGTCGACGCCCCCGAGAAGGACGTGCATCTTTGGTAAATACTCGTAGAGCGAGTCGCCATCCCCGCCCAACCGGAATATGTTGTTGGGCGTCTGAAAGTCGTCGCGGACGTTGATGAAGTTCGGCCACAACCCCGGTAATAATGTTTCGTCCTGAATCTGTTCGAAGGCCGTCTTGATGCGCTCAATAGCGTCGAAGTACTTGAACTCCCCAGTAATCTGAGCCAACCTCGTGAATTCCAGCGAGAGACTACCGATGGAAGCAGCGCTCTGGTAGGGATCCGGCAACAACTTGCCCGCCCTGAGGTCCTCAAAATTGAAAGAGACAGGTGGAAAGCGGTTGGGTGTGTCGAAAGCTGCGTAGAGCATATTTGCCAGTTCGATGGCCTTCTTGAGGAGTACCTCCTCATTGCTGAGGTCATATGCGGACAGCAGGCCTCCTAGGTACCGGATGTTGGTCTCGAAAACGTTACACCTGGGGTCGGTCGAGTTGTTCCAGTCGATAGCGCTAACATACTGAACGGCGTTTTTGAAGTCATCGTACATGCCCATCAGCCACAACGTATCGAGTGAGTCCACGGCTGTAACACCCCATCCGTTGTATCGGTTCTTGCCTCGGAGAGACAGAGGTCCCAGCTCGTCGTATCCCCAGGCGTGGTGGGCGTACGCTTGCCAACTCTTCTTGAAAACGTTTCTGACCTCATGCCGGCGAGAGCTCATGAGACCGATGTCTCTCTTCAGGCTGTCTGGACGCTCCGCAGCGAACTCGAACTGAATCTTCGGTAGTTCTAGAGGCTCCGTCGACGGCAACCTTGCCATCTCCGCATCCGGCAGTGGATGTTTCTGGGGATGTGTGGACCAATCATAGCTGCTTTTGCTATAGGGAGCACTTGGAAGAATCGCCGGCTGTACGGGCTCGTCTTTGAGGAACAGAAGACTTATTACCACGAGGATGACGAGCAAGGCAAGCACTCGATATGTCGGCGGAGAATACGTTCGTAGTTGAAATTTCGCGACCATGTTGGATTAAAAAGCGGACTATGACGTGAAAGCGAAACAAATCATAGAAACATCGGGAGCTCCAGGGGTGGAGGGAAATAGGCGCGTCGGGTAGTTTTGTAAATGACGACCACCTCAGCTCTCGTCATCGGACACCACCCGCTCGAAGCCCGTGGTGTATGTAAGTCTCTTGCCATTTGCGGCGCTTGACGTCTCGAAGGTATACTGCTGTGGTGTGCGTCCTCCGTGAAACACCAAGGGAGACCCATGGTTCGCTGGGCGCTAGCCATGTGCCGTCCGTGCTGTTGGGGGGAAGATCCCCCGGACGGACGACGACGTGGTTGCGATGCGAGTTGGCTTGGCGATTGGACCCTCTCGGGATGGCTTGGATGCACGCTTGGCCCTCAATACCGCGGCTGGAGAGGATGGGATTTTGTCAAAACAGCAGGTAAGCTGGGGATTTAGATCGTCATCAAGCATGCGAGGATGCGGGACGTCGCGGGTGCGACGCAACGGCAACGTGGGTTGCACATCTTGGGTACGTGGGGAAGATACCCTTGTTCAACAATGAATCGTTCAGTGGTTCGTCACGCCGGAGATATGCCATTCCATGTCTAAGGACCTGACAGACTCGGAGCTGTCATGAGTCGTCTTCTGGAAAGGCTACTCGGCTGGGCTAATGGCTCGAGCCGCGATAGCGTGTCGTTTCATGGTATGGTGCCTGACATGTTTCAAGGGTCGGGTGTTGGCTGAACTTAAGTTGGAGTTGGCCGGTGGCGAGTGGCTGACAACGGCGCTCCCGAAAGCAAGACAGCACCTTAGTGGGCCCTACCGGCCCGAGTGCATCGGCCCAGAGACGGGCGTGGACCGGGATCCACTAACCTGGAAGGTAACTGATTGCGGCGCTTGCGCCACATTATTCGAAAAACTGTGGCTGGAGCCTGTCTCACCGCCTAAATTTTTCATATTTCTGCCGCATCCCACCTCCCAGGCCGCCTAGGATCGTTGGCGCTCTCTCGCCTCCCAGCAACCAGCTCACGAAAGTTGATCCTACCCCGAGCAACAGCAACAATGTCGTCTATGCGGAACGCCGTGCAGAGGCGCTCTCACAGAGAGCGTGCCCAGCCTCTGGAGCGCCAAAGATTTGGACTCCTCGAGAAGCACAAGGTTCGTTCCTTCGCACTGCACGCGATGCGCCCAGGAGATTTACTGACCATCTTTTCTTTTCGCTCCGCAGGATTACTCCCTCCGTGCCAAAGATTACAACAAGAAAAAGGCCACCCTCAAGTCCCTGCGCGAAAAGGCCGCCGAGCGAAACGAAGATGAGTTCTACTTCGGCATGCTCAGCCGTCGCGGCCCGGGCTCGAAGCTCAAGGACGGCAAGGGCTGGTCCGGCACCGTCGCCGGCGACCGCGGCAACAAGGCCATGGACATGGACACGGTGCGCCTCCTCAAAACCCAGGACGTCGGCTACATCCGCACCATGCGCAACGTGATCTCCAAGGAGGTCAAGCGTCTGGAGGAGCAGATCGTGCTCGTCGGCGGCGTCGGTGCTGCCAACGACAACGGCGATAGTGACGACGAGGACACGAGACCCGCGCAACCGAGAAAGATTGTGTTCCTCGATGGTACGGAGCAGAGAGACGAGGCTGTTGAGGGGGCGATGGAGGTCGATGGCGACAACGAGGATGGCGAAGACGAGTTTGAGGGATTCGACGACGACAAAGAGGTCGAGGACGATGCCCAGCTTCAGAAGGAGAGGGCACTACAAAGATTACGGCTGCAACTTCAAAACGCGAAGAAGAAACTCAAGGTTCTGGCGAACACTGAGCAGCGCCTTGAGATACAGCGGACGAAGATGGCGAAGTCGGCGACGTCGGGCGGCGTGACGAAGAAGGGCAAGAAGATCATGGTTCGGACCCGGAAGAGGTGAAAGCGGATTTCCTTTTCTCTCAGCATATTGGTCGGCGAACAAAAGTTTACGGTGTGTTTTCATGTTCTTCATTCATCCTAATATCTGAGCGGTTATGATAAGCCACGCTCAGAAAGTCGTCATGCGATACCCAGGCCCCCGGAGTATAGATCTAGATGTACAAGAAAAAAAGGAATTCATCGCTCCTGTCCTCATCCGGGACAAGGTCTCATAAAGCGGAGGTCCCATTATTCCAACACACCGTGGCCCAAGGAAATACTAAAAGGAATAAACGCACCAAAAAGTGGTATCTCATTCCATCGCATTCAATGCAGAGTTGGTCATGTTTTTTTCCCCTCATCCTGCTCATTTCGACTTCACGCCAACACACCTAGCAAGCCCTTTGACGATGGCTGCAAGCGCCTTGAAACCTATCGTCAGCACCCACACGAAGCACTTGAACAGCCCCGTAAGGACTTTGATCAGTGCTCTCAGCGGCCACGGCAGCTTGTCGCGTGTCTCCTTTCCAACCTGTTCAAGTTTCGCGAAGCTGCTGTCTTGGCTCTCGATATCGATCTCGAACTCTTCCATCTTGCCCTTGCGCACGGCAGCAGCGCGCTTCTTCTCCTCCCGCTTGCTCAACCGGCGCTCGCTGCCCGCAGGCTCGCGCGGTGCGGGAGGGGGCTCGAATGTCTCGACCTTGGAGTTCTTCTCGTCACTCGCAGCCACGAGAAGGAGCGCTGCGACCGCAACATCGACAATGAAGAAGCAGTCGATCTTAGAAGCAATGGCGGTGTCTACTTCGAGGAAGCCACCGCCTGTGCCGTCGCGGGTCAACTTGGCGAGATGTTGTGGTGACTCGTGGTGTTCGAGCGTGTACTCAACCCGGCTCCAGGCGGGTGAGCGCTCAATGGTGACACAGAAGGGCGTAGCCAGCGCAGGGTGGACAAGGAAGTGTGAGCTCGAGTCGTCATCCCAGACGAGTCGGGCGCACTCCGTCTCTGCGGTGACGATGGCTGTCATGTCGTCTGGTCTGTCGAGCGCCATCTTAGCCGCGGCCTGAGGGTACAGAAGAGCGACAAGACCGTCATTGGGCGGGTGCTTGCGAGACTCCTCTTCCAAAGTTGTGGTGAGGACTTCTTGCCAGTGTTTGCTCTCGGTGCCCTTGCCGTTATCCTTGTTGCCAACGACACCGCTGAGGATGCTGCTTGCTGATGAGCCAGCCGTTGGGCTGGGGGCCTTGTAGACCTTGCTGGGATCGTGACGGCTGACGGTGACATAGGCGGAGGCCGAGGTCGGATCAAGCCTAAGGTTGTAGAAGGGTTGCGATGTTGAAGATAAAGTGTATACCGGGGCATCCTTCTCTTGGGACATTTTCATACAGAACACCCTGCCTTCAGAAGCGGAGGCTTTCCAGCCGTTGGTAACCTTCCACATGCTCTTCATCTGCTCATTCGTCGACACGTTGGGGATGATTGGAGGCTCTATTCGTCTCCTGGGCCACCTTGGGGCCGAGCTACCGCTCATGGGACTCCTCACGGGGCTTCTGTGCTGGGGCTCTGGGCCATCCTCTTCTCCTTCCTGAGGATACCATGTTGTGCGGTTGATGACGGCCCTTGGAATATGGGTTGGGCTGGTCTGAGTCGGAAAGTATTCCTGTTGGTTCAGCGGTATTTCCGGGTTATACTGGGGGAAGATAGACCGGAGGGCGGTTTGCTCCTGCGACGACGAGGAGGGTTCGTTCGGCAGGGGAAGCTTGGCTATTGAGCTACGCGAGCGATGACTGTTGCTTCGTGCTAAGGTCTGAGCTTGCGAGAGGGCTGTATCCGTCCGAGGAGGCACTTCGACGGGAGGTGGCCTCTGTACAGGTGACGCTGCCTCCGAAGGCAACGGTGGCAGCTCACGATTGCTTGGTGAGTCATGAGGCTCACTCGCTGGCGGTTGGCGGGTTTCTTGTGGAGTCTGCGAGCGCTCTATAGGCGACTGCATCCTTTGCTGCGGCGTCTGTCTTCCATGACGCGGTGGGGATGTCGAATCGATGGGTTGAAAAGTGTCCGGGGACACAGCGCGTGTCCGCGAACGTTCCCGAGACTCAGATGTCCGAGTTCGAGATGCCGGTCTCCGTACCGTTGGAGGCTTGGTGTTGGGATTCGGGAAAAGAGAGTACCCTCCAGAGGGTGGCTGAGCCGACATGCTGGGCTGTGTTGCTTCTCGAATCGAACGTTGGGATTCCCTTTTAGTCAATATTGCCCGGGCTCTTCACTGATAATAAAAGAGGGGAATGCCACAATGGAAAGAAGAATAGATGTTCCAACTACTACCGATGCATGGTCCCAATACCAGTACTGAACAACAAACAAGACTTCCGTTTGTGATTGCAGTATTGGTAAGGATAACCAGATGAAAAAAAGAGAAAAAGGCACGCAAACATACGAGTGCCCAAGAGTATATACTCTCCTCGCATTCAAGCGACGGCACTACTCTGCATTCAATAGCGGCAGGTCACCCACGGCAGGCCTGGTAAGCGCTGGCTTGTCTGACGGGCCGCGGTGACTGGTGTAAGTCAAAAAGATGGAGGGGACGGGCAGAAGGGTGGTCGAGGTGCCAGACGGAAATAGATTGGAAGATGCGGGCTGGGCCAATCAACCCGGCCATCACACTGCGTCGTAGCCGCCGAGACCAGGGTGGTGAGAGACAGGCGCGCGGGGTTGGTTGAACGTGAGCATCGTGCCATTGGTCGATCCTCGAAAATTGGTGCAACTCCCTTAGACTCTGACCGCCTTGGCTCGTGAGATGCCGACCTGCAGCTCCTTGGGCGCCGACTCGAAAAATGCGACGCAGGAACGAATATGGCCAGCTGGCTGGTCAAGCACGTTGCAGGTGGCCGGCCGCATCCGCGCAAGGGGAGGCCAGGCGCTGGTCTGAATGCAGGTCTTTGTTCCATGTGGCTTTCAAAAAAGCAGAATCGGGACGCGGCCGCTCTAATCATCATCAGAATTTGGACTCGGTAAATCAAGATTCTGATCATGAGGCGTATGCTGTGTTTCGATGCTGCCTGTTGTTAAGTGAGGTCGTTCCAGTTGTACGATCATTCCGTCAAAGAAATGGTCGGCTGGCTATTTCGGATCATTGGTCAAAGTCAGTACTTTGAATTTGAAAGTAGCCTGGGTATCGAAGCTGAGGTACTGTCGGGACGCAACATACCGGCCTCGGTCGGCCAAAGGGCTCGAGTCCCGTCGGCGACCCGACCGGATTCCCCAGTCTCGGCCGGGCTTCGCCGGGAGCGTCTCCGATCGTCGGCGGTTTTAAAGTTGGAAATGTGGAGATAAATGTCTCTAGCTCAGAGCATCGCATCATCTTCAGTAATCGTATTGACTCAATGCCAATTGGATAAGAGAAGCATATATAAGTGAGAGCGGCGCTCAGAAATCGGCAAGAAAATTGAACCCGCAATACATAAGGTAATCATCGGATCTAGCCATCGCAACCATGACCCAAATTGCAGTGATCGGGTAATTCTATGCATCTCTTTTCCTTGTGTTATGTATAATATGGCAGCTGATCTGATGCAGTGCGGGTGTCATTGGACTGAGCACAGCCGTGAGGCTTCAGCAAGATGGCCATCAGGTCGCCATAATCGCCAGAGACTTCCCAAGCCCATTTGAAGCAATCGATGCCAAAGCCTTGATCAATTACACCTCTCAATGGGGCGGCGCGCACAACCGATGGGTGATACCATCCAACAAGATGGAAGAGCGCGATCACGCCATGGCACTGAGAACATTCCAACACATGGAATCATTATCCAAGAGCAATCCCGAAGCCGGCATCACTTTCATGCCCGGCATCGAGTATCTCGAAGATCCACCAGAGCAGTACAAGGCGCTTACGGAAGAGAAGGCGAAAGAACTCGGACTGGTCGATTTCAGACGCCTCAGCCGAAATGAGTTCCCGGATGACAAGGTGGCTTGGGGTTGCGAGTATAGGACATGGTGTGTAAACCCCATGATCTATTGCTCGTTTCTCTTGCGCAAGTTCGCGTGGAATGGAGGCAAAGTGTTTCGCAGAGAAATCAGTGATCCTTTGGAGGTCTTCGCCATCAATGGGCTATCGAATGTGCGAACGGTCGTCAACTGCTCTGGGGTTGGATTTGGAGATAGGAACTCATTCATAACCAGAGGTTCGTGATTCCTCGGGACTTGGACGTCGTTTAAGCAATTTCACTAATATCAGTTTCAGGACAAACATGTGCAGTGGCCAACTACAGCCCGGCAACAGTAACGCGGCAAAACGCTGATGGGTCGTGGACGTTTTGCGTGCCCCGAAACTTCGACGGCGGGACAATCGTTGGTGGCACGAAAGAGCCCGATGACTGGAACGCTGAGCCATCGCTGGAAGTTCGAGAAAAACTTCTCAAGACCTTCGCTGCAACCTATCCTCCCATCCTGGGAGAAACTGGCAAATACCGTGTTCTGAAAGATGTAGTCGGACGTCGGCCAACCAGGAAAGGGGGAATGAGACTTGAAAGGGAAGATGTCAATAATGGTAAGGCTATCATCCACGCATACGGCCTTGGAGGAAGAGGATTCGAATTATCTTGGGGTGTGGCCGAGGGAGTCGTTGACCTTGTTGGAAATCCGCAAGTCAAATCGCGTCTGTAGCTGAGCGGTTCGGTCTACGGTCATCCAAACTCCCCTGGGACATTCGTGGATGTTGACAAGGATACCATTAGAATGTAGTGGTCGTGGGAGAGCGGCGTCTTGACGCGATGATATAGACCGGAGCGATATCGGGCGGTTGATATCTTATCAAAGACTGTCGTAGAACAGAGCACAAAGCCTGTCAATCCAGCCGTTTGGTGGCGTGGTACCTGCATGATTCCGCTTGGCAGCTGACTGGCCAGTGATTCGACGGATAATTAACCAGGGCCTTTATCAGTTATTACGGTGAAGTTACCTTGGCAAGAAAAAAAAATCAATTGACGATTTCTATGTGCCAAGGTGTGGAAAAAAAAAACTTTTGAGTGTTTGCCATCCCATCCCTTGCGCCATTGCACCCCTTACCCCGCGCTCCGAAGGCGGTGAGAGGTCCCTGCGGGAGTCAGAGAGCTCAAGGTGGGATGCTTGGCCTCCGAAGAGTCATCCAATTGCCCCTGCCCCACGTACGTACTGTGACACTTTTAACGTCGTCCAAGCCTGCCTCCTGCAACATTGCGACCTCGACTTTGCGATTTTTATCCTCGTCGAACCCAACTTACGTCTCTTTGCGATTTCAAGTCAATTGGAATCCCCCAACCTCATCACATCAGCCTTACAACTTTGCGCTCGATTTTAGTCTTCGGAAACCCCACCTAACCGCAACAATGTCTGACACCGTCATCCACCTCCGGACTGAGACCAAGGTAGATATCTTCTAGAAATCGATTTTGCGCGTGTTTTCCCGACTAACGGTTTATAGCCGCTGGAACACCGCAGCGCGCTTACCCCGACCACCGCGAAGAAGCTCATTGACGCTGGCTACGTCATCCACGTCGAGCGCAACCCCGTCGGCAGCGAGATCGGCCACTACAGCACCAGGACATTCGAGGATTCCGAATTCGAGGCTGTTGGCGCTGAAATTAAGCCGTTGGGTTCCTGGAAGGAGGTACCCAAGTCTCACATTGTGTTGGGCCTGAAGGAGATCGAGGAGGGCACTTGTGAGTCACCCGGGGTTCCGCTTGCGAGATTGCCATTATATACTGTTTCTTCTGTCGCGAATCATACAACTCTAGCTAACAAGATATTCAGCTTCCCTCGGCCATGTTTTCTGCCACTTCCAGCATTGCTACAAGCAACAAGGAGGCTGGAGCGAGGCGCTGTCGAGATATGCTCGAGGACAGGGTTGGTGATCGCATAGTGCCTGCGTGGAAGCAAAAAAGTCTTACCAGTCTTAGGCACTCTTCTCGACCTTGAGTTCTTGCAACATGAGAACGGCCGTCGTGTCGCTGCGTTCGGTTACCACGCTGGTTTTGCTGGCGCCGCTCTTGCCATTGAAAACTGGGCCTGGCAACTCACCCACCCTGGCGAGGCTTTCCCCAGCGTCGAGAGCTACCCCAACGAGAACCTCCTGATCGACGACGTTAAGAAGGCACTTTCTGAGGGCCAGTCCAAGGCAGGAAGGCTTCCTCGTGTCATCGGTAAGCTTCTGTATTCCGATGCGAAAGCTGCGGTATAAATAATCTGACCGTTAATAGTCATTGGTGCCCTTGGCCGCTGCGGTTCTGGTGCTGTTGACATGTGCCTTAGAGCCGGCATTCCGGAGGAGAACTTGCTGAAGTGGGACATTGATGAGACCAGCGACCCCAAACGCTCCAAGCCATTCGTTGACATCATCGAGAGCGATATCTTCGTGAACTGCATCTACCTCAACCAGCCTGTTGGCCACGTCTGTACCTTCTATTCATTTGATTTGACTAGGGCGGAAGCTGACACTATCACTGCAGTTCGTCAACATCGACTCACTGAAGGAGGCTGAGGCTCGCAAGAACCGCAAGCTTTCCGTCGTCTGCGACGTCAGTGCTGACACGACCAACCCTCACAACCCCATCCCCATCTACACCATCGCCACCACCTTCGACAAGCCCACCGTACCCGTTGAGGGCCTCGAGAACCCGCCCCTGAGCGTCATCAGCATCGACCACTTGCCCAGTCTGTTACCCCGCGAGTCTTCCGAGGCTTTCAGCAACGACTTGCTGCCGACTCTGCTGGGCCTCAAGGACTGGCGCAACGACCCCGTCCTGTCCCGCGCCGAGAAGCTCTTCCAGGAGAAGGTGGCCACCCTGCCCGCCGAGTCCCTCGAGAACAAGGCCTAGTGGGCTCCGATCAAGTCGTATCTGTGTATCTGAAATGGGACTCTGGCGTTAACGGGGAGGGAATTTACGACTGACAAGGGCACATGAGAATCAACGAGAGAGCTCCGGGGATGTGCCATCTATCTACATAGAGAAAAGCTTGTTAGACTGTAGACACGCATTTCCTCAGGGAATGTGCCGTTGAATGGAAATTGCGAGCCCTATTGAAAGGCCTCGGCAAAGTTTTGATGACAAATGACCGTCGTCTCCTGACCTTGGCCACCTTTTGGTGTTTTGTAGTCTACATGGTGTTGATATATTTGTACACGTCGAATGTCCGCGCCGTTAGAGAAGGGTGTCCCAAGCCATTATTCCGGAACGCCCAACATATGCAACTGATCTTATCCCCCCCGTCCTATGATTCCAAGCCCGGCCCTTACGCTCGAACCTTTCACACAACACACCTCACCTCTTCTCGGCAGCGGCAGCTTTCGCCCGTTCCTCCTCCTCCTCCCACCTCTTCCGGTCCCGCGCCGCGTACCCGCCGACCCTCTCGGCCATCCTCATCTTCTCCTCCTCCTTCCGCCTCGTCTCGGCGTCCTTCTCCGGCAGGCCCCACCACTCGCGTATGAAGTCCTCCTGCTGCGCCTTCTTGACGGCCTTGCGCTCCTTCTCCCGTTGCCTCTCGAGCCGCTTCGCGAACCACTCCTCCCGCGCCGCGTCGTGCGCCGCCGGCGTCGCGTGCGCCTTCATGCACCCGTTCATCGCGCGCAGCTGCTCCCGGCACACGAAGGAGACCGTGAAGGTCCGGTTCAGGGCGCAGTCTGCGAACGCTGTTCGGACAAGATGGAATGTGTCAGTGGTGTGTGTATAGCTTGTGGTGGAGAGGAACCGGGCTTCTTCTGGGGAGGAGGAGGGGAGGGGGAAGAGCAATCCCTTTCGTCTTGGAGGAAGTACGAATGGGTTACCCATCTCCGGGGACGGCCGGGGGAACTCGAGAAGGAGACGTACCCTTGATCTCGGGCGCGCAGGCGCTGCGTACGCGCTGGTGGTATATATCTCTGATCTGCGCCTCCTGGGAGGCCGAGAGGGGCAGCGGGTTGCGCGAGGGCATCGGCAGGGCAGCGGCAGCAGCGTCGCCGCCGCCGGTCGTCGGGTTCGGAGCCGCCATCGCGGCTGCCATTCAACGGGGTTCCCGGGTGTAGCTGGCGGGGAAAAAAGATCCGCAAGTTTGGAGCAGTTGTTCGCCGGACCGCTCTCCTGTTTGCACCAATGCGAAATTTTCTCTGCCTATCGCCTCCGTCTCGCAGGTCCTCTCGTTCGCTTGGAATCGGCCGGTTCGTTGGGGTTTTTCTTGTCAGTCGCGCGGGTGGTTCGATGGAGCGGGCCGATGGACAGTGTAGAGAGCTTCTGCGTCGTTGTCCGTGCTTTCGGAACGGAGCTTGCCAATTGAGACTTTTTGCCGAATTGAAGTACCTCACCGCCTGCCTGAATTAGATCACCTTTACTCTATCAACCAACTTCTGGCAATACGACACGCATTGAAACTGCACAGGCAATGGGTTATGGCATTGCATGGCAGGGCAAGATGTATTTTGATCCCCTGTCTGTCTAGAATTCATATAATAGTGCTTAATGGGGTTGACCGATGGACTTGATGCTGAAATCCGCATAAGTAATGCTCGCTTATCTAGCAAATGTTGAGAAAGCTAAAGATCGATGCGCTTGATAAGCGGAACAAGGAGAAAAATGAGCTGGTTGGTACGCTGAGTTTTCGCTTTTATTTCCGTTCGAAGAACACTATATAGCTAAGACCGCCTGATAATCAACAGACGCTGCATTCAGACGTCCTCAGACGTCCTCCTTCTCCTCAAGTTCGCTTTCGAGGGCCCGTTGCTGCTCAAGGCTTTCCTTGGTGTCTTTGCCCTTCTTCTTCATGGAAAATTTGTTGCTCCAGCCAGTCATTCGGCTTTCCTTAGTCTCCTTAGACTTGTGCGGACCAAAAGCAGGGCTACTAGTCGTACTTTCGTAGCTACGACCGAGCAGTCCCTCGTCGTAGTCGTCGATGTCACCGAAGCTGGACCTATCGGCCGACATATTCTTGTCCGAGTTGGTGGTGCTTCCGGGGCCCTTCTTAAAGAGACCGGATTCCTTACTCAGGCGAGATGTCAGGCCGAACTTGCTGGAGCTTCCTTTCCTGAAGAGCCGGCGCACGACGTTTTCCTCCTCCCTAGCCATCGAGTTTGAATCAGAAACCGTGCTAGACAGCGCCCGGTCAAGTGTCAAAGACTCTCGAGACTCAGAGATGGAAGCCGTTGTGTGGATCGAAAGGGCATCGCGGGACTTTCTGGACTCGTTCGGAGAAGAATCATAACCCTGAGGCAAGTCGAGGCTGGGAGTGGTTACATCCCGGGGTTTGCCCTTCTCTTTAGCTTTGTCCTTGGATTTCTCCTTTGACTTGGCCTTGTCCTTATCCTTGCCCGAGTCGCTCTCCTTGTCTTTCCATCCGAATAGGCCTCCAATAAAAGTCGGTGCCGCCGGATTGAGGCGCTGGCTCAATGAGGCTTTCGACTCTTGAGTCTGTCTGTTGCCCGGCGGTCTGCTCCCGATGACTCCAACCTGACTGGCATGCTTGAGCTCTCTTTGGTCCAGAATCTCATCATCTGCCGATGCCAATGTTGTTTTAAGAGCTGCGGGAGAGCCGTGGATTGAAGGTCGCCTGGACGGATTCCGCGAAGTCCACAGGCTAGTATCCGACCAGAACCGGTTATTCTCGCTTGGACGATTCCAAACGGAACCGCTGTCGGTGGAAGGACGAGGCAGATCTGCCGATGCCATGGAGGCAGGCCGAGGGCTGCTGGGGTCGCGATCTGCGAAGGCGCCGCTGAAGGGCACGAAGCGCTTAGCCGACGTCAACATGCTTCTAGGCACGAGCGATCCACTCCCATCGAGCGTCTCTGGACCAGCCGAATTGCGGTTTTGGGTGTATGACGAAAAGCTAGTTCGCCGCCTGGTAGGCTCCGCATCATCGGTTTGTCGAGGGAATGACTGGCTTTGGCCATGTTTGAGGCTACCAAGTGGTGGACCACCTTCTTCGCCAGACTTGACGCCCCTATTGCGTTGAAAAGACGCGAAGAGGTTTCCAAGTCTGTGTCCAGATGGCGATGGCTGCGCTCCCGGCGAGTTGGTCATGTCGTTGAGCGAGGCGCGGTCGCCGTTATTTGGAGCCAACGGAGGGAAAGTAAGCTTGTGGGATGACCCCGGGGGGCTCGATTGAGCGCTTTTAGACTGTCCAGAAGTTACTGGCGACTCGACCTTGTTGTCCTGATCAGGAGCGAAGGGGCTGTTCCGTGCAAAGGACCCAGGACTAGGAGGTTCATCGTCGAAGTCATCGCCTAAAATTCCCGACGGCAGCAACATCGTAGCTGTCGGGCTCAGAGGGGCCCCTGCAGTGAGAGCCCTTATGTCTGCATCGGCAAATTGTTCGGTAGGCGGGCCTTCATGTACCTGCATCTCTGTAAACGGGCCGTAAGCCGAGCGGCTGCCAAAGCCCATTGGGGCTCCGAAGGGAGAATCTGAAGGGTAAGGTCCTGTCGGGGAGGGAACGGCAGCGTTGGAGAGTGAGTTGCCGGTGCGACTTCTGCGCTTAATCTGAGTTTGCTCGAAATCAACGCCTGATGAGTTTGCCTGGTTGTAGAAATTGAGGTTTTGCTGAGTTTGGGCGTACAACTGAGCGTTCAGAACATGCAAGTGCCCGTCGAGTTGCGTAGCCTTCCGGTTCTCCATGATCAGTTTGCTCTGAAGCTCGCGTCGCCTGGCCTCGAATTCCCTCTTCATCTTTCGGTCGTCCTCTCGCCAGGTATCGTCTTCCTCGCCGCCAGGAAGTTTTTTGCGTTCGTCTTCAAGTTCCTTGAGCTGCTCTTTCTTCTCCTTGTGCTCGGTCTCGAGTTTAGCGTACTCTTCCTGCAGAGCAGAGTTCTCTTTATCCAACTGCTCGACCTTGATATCACGATCGTGCTCCAGACTTTCTTTCTCGGCAGCATAACCCTCGCGCGTCTTGCGCATGTTGGCAATGTCGATGTTCCACTTCTCGATATTGTCGCGCACCTTCTTGGTCTTGTCCTTTCTCTCCTTCAACTGGTTTTCCTTTCTGGCCTTCTCCTTGCTGGCCTGACGCATTTGCTCGTAGGTAGCCTTGACTTTCTGCTTCAGTTGCGCGGTGGCATCGTCCTTCTCCTTCTGTACTCTCTTCTTGTCCTCCCTCTCCTTCTTGAGTTGTTGCTCGAGCTGCTTGAACTCGCTTTCCTCTTGAGCATGCTGGGCCGTTGTCTCGTCAATATCCTTTCTGGTCCTCTCCAATGTGTCGGCCAAGTCCTTCAATGACGCTTCAGGTTGGTCGCCGGCCAAGTCTTTGATGGAGGGCTGTTCTTGACTTGCTGTGGATGGAGAGTGTTTACGATTGACAGTATTGCGTCTCTGCCCAGGTGCCGTCGTGGATCCTTCCCTTGCGGCAGTCGACCCGGGCTCGTGGGAAGGCGCTGCCTCGATCGTAGGAATCTGGCTACGGCCGCCATTGTCTTCAGCGCACTGGGACTGCCCGGTCCTGGGCTCCTGATCTTGGAAGCTGTCGGGCAGGCGGTTATTCCCCAGCTCTGGCCGCCCATTTGCCGCGTACGTGCGTAATCGTATGACTTTACTGCCGGATTGAAAGTTGTTCGGACCGACGGCGATGACGCGGACGTTGTAGTAATGACTAGGCCTCAGGCCGGTGACGGTAATAGCGGTTTCTTCTGGCCTCGATTCACCAACTACGCACATATTATTAGAACCTCCATGCTTTTCCAGATCAAACTCTGCGAGCCAGACTGACCGTTAACGCCGTTCACCTGTATCAAAAACTTTTGCACAGGGCGAGCCGGGCGCGTCCAACTAAGAGTTGCAGCGTCGGATCGAATACCCGCGAGGGATACGTCGGGGGCTTCGGGGACGTCGACTCCGAGGATACTGATGAGGTCTGAGATGGGCTTCGAAAGGACCTTGGAGGCGCGATGAACCAGCCTGAGATGACTAAAGTCAGTCGCATGCACCCTGTCGAGGTCGGGTGACGGAGCGCAACGGCGTCGCGCGGTGTCAGGAAGCAGGGAAGAGGAAAAACAAACCGAACAAAACTTACCATAAGACTGCGGCTGCCGTCACCAACATGCTGGCATGTCGAAGGAGCAGCTGATCCAGACTCCAGTGTCGAATGTAGTGTATGGACCAGTGGAAGCACCAGCGGGAAAAAATCGAAGTTGACGAGGGAGACAAGATCGAGCAAGTCAGGACGGTAGCAACGATCAGAAAGGCTTTATGGAGTCGGGTTCGGCTGTGCGGTTTGAGCCACCAGGCGATGAGGGAGAAGACAACAAGAAGTTTGACGGCGACGGACTCCCATAACATCGCCGCGTCGAGCAAGAAAGGGAAAGGAAAAAACGACAAACCAGATGAAAAAAAGAAGGGAGTGGAGGTGTGTGAGAGGAGCGCAAGATTGACGGTTCGCCTGTCCTCACAAGGGAAATCTGGATGGGAGTCGAGAAGGGAATGGGAGAAGATGGGAGAAAATCTCGGCAGTTGGAGGGCTGTCTTGTGGCGGCGACGTCGACAACGGGGCAATCCAGGTAAGGTCCAGTCCAGTAGCCACGAACAATCGAATTACGACCACTGCGATCTCCAGTCGCAGCAACAGAAGGTGCCGCCTGGCAAGCAGCCCAAGGCAGCACCGTGTACGGCGGCTAAGGGCCTGCACAGTGCGGATGCATCCCGAGGCAGGCGATCAGGGCGTGCCGTGCCTGACACGCATGCCGAGCCGTGGACTGCTTGGGGCAGAAGGATTAGGGAGGGGCGGTAAGGCAGGGCAGGCCTGGAGAGGGGTTCACAGTGGAATGAAGCACGAGAGCCAATTCCCGGTCATGGCAACCAATATTTGGAAAGACGGAAATGAAAAGGAATCTTGAGGACTTGCTTTTAACGAATGTGGACTTGTGCTTGCTTTTCTTCGCACTTTTAACTATGAGGATAAAAGCCTAAAATGGCATATCACCTGGCGGGGACTTATTGGATGCCACTGTCCGATCTGGCTTCCATGCCTAATAAATGTTATCAGCTTTACCGCAGAGACTTTGGGCTGGAGCTGAAGAAGATGAGATGATGTTCCGATTGATTTAGCTGCTGGCATTTCATGATGATCCAAACGAGGTGTACCACGAATCTTACGTATAGCATCAAGGCAGGTCCAACGAGATAAACATAGAGACAAGTCCAGAAATAAGACACAACTGCCAGCCATAACTGATGACAGGTTCAGGTTCAGGGCACGGTACTTATCGCCTGCGCTGATATCGCCAAGTTGCGTCTGGGGGTCCTCCAGCTTTTGAGGCTGAGAGCTCCTATCTTAGTTTCAGCTCCTCTCGCCTTGTCTTGACCGCACAACACGAGGGCCACGGTTGACCTGACCTCTTTTTCTCTCTTGCAGCCAGTTCCAACGTGGGCTCTTCCACAATGTCTTCACTTCATGATGGTCCATGACAAGCTCAAGCTTGCTTTCCCCCCTAACGGCGCCTCCCGCCCCGATTCCTGCCACGTCGCACAGCCCCGACGCCTGCATTCACTGTGGCTGCAGCACGATGATTATCACGTCTTACCAAGTTTCTTACGTGAGCTGAGGATGCGCATCCCCATCTCTTCCGCAATGCTTCTCGTATCCGGGCCTGTCCAACTCGTCTCGTCTTCAGCCAATGTACTTCACGCGCTGCGTGTAGGCCTCCTCGATAATGAGGTGCCCAAGGACCAGGACATGTGCTGAGGTGGCTGGCTGCTGAGGATCCCCTGAAAACAAACTGGAGTGAGGGGCTTGCAGCTGAAAGCAACCTATCATGCCCCGAAGGCGTCTCGCCGCGATGGAATGAGGGGCTCCATCCCATCTGAAAGCGATTGGGCCAATTGATCTGCCATGACAACTAGCGGGGACCTTGACAACCACACCACCCATTCTGGCACTATATTTGGACCATAGAGGGGTCCTTGGCGGGGACTACAAGTAAGGTGAGCTACCTGCCTGTCGACGGGAGTTCCATCTGTTTACTTGACCCTCCGCCTTTTGTTTTCTCCTATTGCTTCAGCTGTTCATCATCGTTTTTTCTCTAATCATCTCATCAGACCTCGATCTGGTTGTTCCCAGTTCCAATTGACACAGCGGAGACCTACTACCATCGAGATACCCAACACGAACCACCCATCATGGATGCCATCAAGTCTGCTCTGAACATTGGCTCCAACAAGCCTGCTGCCACCGAACCCTCAGCTGAGCAGCTCTCCCAGCTTAAGGAGAAGTACGCCAAGGCTGGCCAGGAGCAGGTCTTCACCTTCTACGATGACCTCCCCACCTCCGAGAAGGCTGCTCTTTACCAGCAGCTGTCCGGCTTCGACCCCGAGCACATCAACAAGATCACCGACCGCGCCCTGAATCCCCCCAAGACCGAAGATGTGTCCACCCAGTCCGGCCTCGAGCCCCTCCCCGAGTCGGCGACCGCCAGTATCCTCGACTCGAAGCCCGAAGACATTGAGAAGTGGTACCAGTCGGGTCTCGACCTGATCGGCCAGAACAAGGTTGCCGTCGTCCTCATGGCAGGCGGTCAGGGCACCAGACTCGGCAGCTCCGCGCCCAAGGGCTGCTACGATATCGGCCTCCCCAGCAAGAAGTCCCTCTTCCAGATCCAGGCCGAGCGTATCCGCAAGGTCCAGGAGCTTGCCGCGAAGAAGGTTGGCGCCAGCAAGGCCGTCGTCCCGTGGTACGTCATGACCTCCGGCCCCACTCGCGGCCCCACGGAGCAGTACTTCCAGGAGAACAACTACTTCGGTCTGGACAAGGCCAACGTCTTCATCTTCGAGCAGGGCGTTCTGCCGTGCATCTCCAACGATGGCAAGATCCTGCTCGAGTCCAAGGGCAAGGTCGCCGTTGCCCCTGACGGCAACGGTGGTATCTACCAGGCGCTCGTCGTCTCGGACGTGATGGGCGACATGCGCAAGAGGGGCATCGAGCACATCCACGCCTACTGCGTCGACAACTGCCTGGTCAAGGTTGCCGACCCCGTCTTCATCGGCTTCTCCGCCTCCAAGGACGTCGACATCACCACCAAGGTCGTCCGCAAGCGCAACGCCACCGAGTCCGTCGGCCTGATCCTGCTGAAGAACGGCAAGCCCGACGTCGTCGAGTACTCCGAGATCGACAAGGAGACGGCCGAGGCCCAGGACCCCAAGCAGGCCGGCGTCCTCAAGTTCCGCGCCGCCAACATCGTGAACCACTACTACTCCTTCCGCTTCCTCGAGAGCATCCCCCAGTGGGCTCACAAGCTCCCCCACCACATTGCGCGCAAGAAGATCCCCTACGCCGACCTCAAGTCTGGCGAGACCGTCAAGCCCGAGAAGCCCAACGGCATCAAGCTGGAGCAGTTCGTCTTTGACGTGTTCCCCATGCTGGAGCTTAGCAAGTTCGCCTCCATGGAGGTCAAGCGTGAGGACGAGTTCTCGCCCCTCAAGAACGCCCGCGGAACCGGTGAGGACGATCCCGACACCAGCAAGCGCGACATCATGCTCCAGGGCAAGCGCTGGGTTGAGGCTGCCGGCGGCATCGTCACTGGTGAGAGCACCGAGGACGGTATCGAGGTTTCTCCTCTCTTCAGCTACGTAAGTCAATGCTCCTATCCTATGAAGATGACACAAACTGACGAGTTCGACAGGGTGGTGAGGGTTTGGAGAAGTTCAAGGGCAAGGAGGTCAAGGCCCCTGCTGTTCTGGAGATTGAGTAAATGTACGATATAATGATATGGGATGACGGGCGTTCAAGAGGGGGAAGATGGGCTCCGAACATGAGTTCGTGGATGGATCAGTTGCTGGACAGTGAGCCACGACTCAAGATTCGAATACTAGACGAAAAAAGTTTTGATTCCAATTGCATCCTACTATTATCGGTATTATGGTGTTCTCTGAGTGAAGCCGTGTTCGTTTCCTTTCAATTGTTGATGTCAAGTCGCTGCTGGACTGTCTCTGTAACATAAAGACAAGGAGACGTTAATCAATTGATCAATTCATCATTTGACCATATATTGTTGCGCAGGAACTGGCGGACAGCAGGCAGTATCAAAAGACAACTGCCAACGGTTACCTTTAGTGGCAGCAGGTTGTCGTTGCCATGGCCAGCAACCAATCATTCTCAATGGGCTGAGATGCAGTCCGAAGGCGTGGCATCTGCAAGCCGGAAAATTATGTCTTCATCTAGGCCGCCGCCAAGCTTTGCGATGCCAGATCCTAGGGGCAATTGATTTCGACGAAGGAATGGGTATGCCTGGCTTGCAAGTGCACACTGTGCGCCATGACCGGAATTACCCAGCTCGGGATTGGACGACAGCCTCACTCCTTTTTTGTATAGTTATTTTCTTCTCATCCCTTTCCCCTCTCTCGATGTTCATTATTTTTATGGAGATGGAGGACACAAGAGCCGGGTCTCCTTGTCGCATGGATCGTGATTCATGCGCCCACTTGCACTTGCACAGGTGACCTCGGTTTCCTCGGCGGTCAAATTCCCTTTCTCGTCCCCTTCAGTGCCGGTTTCGTCAATGACGACGGACGGTAAGCCGATGAGGGTCTAATGACGGAGGAGAGGGGGTCTAATGTCAGAGGCTCAGAAGTCCAGAGGTACGAGACCGGCAACGATGTGCCTAGCCTTTTGAGTTTGGGTGTCAAAAAAAAGATGACAGCATGGTTGTGTGCGGGGGAGAGAGGAACAGAAAAAAAGAATCGGCCGCCTGTGTTCTGGACGATGGAGGGGTAAACTTTTTTTCTTGGGCAATGACATCAGCAGAGGACAAGCTGGCTGGAGTTTCTTTTGGGGGAATGGGAAAGGATGAGCGCGAGAAAACAGTGAAGGAGTCAAGACCTGAAGGCCTGGAGGAGAATCCTACCCGAACCCGCAAAAAAAGGTGTCACGAGTACTCTTCAGTTACACAATCGAGTCAGCAGACTGGCCCAGTTTAGGTGAGTGAGAGTGTGGGGTGTCGTATTCATCATGTGCTGGATACTCCCGTTTTGTACGGACGTCCTGAGCGCTGTGAATACGATGAAGCCGAACGAGGGGGGCTGGAGCCTGGAGGGAAAAAAGATGTTGGGTGACAGAGAGAGCTGACGGGTTTTTGGGGTGAACA
This sequence comes from Colletotrichum karsti, assembly GCF_011947395.1. NCBI lineage: Eukaryota > Fungi > Ascomycota > Sordariomycetes > Glomerellales > Glomerellaceae > Colletotrichum > Colletotrichum karsti. The sequence continues at coordinate 545,826 of NW_024065920.1, forward strand.
ATGGGCCCATGACATTTTTATTTGTTGGCGATGTCAGTCTGGGGCACCGGAGCTGAACCACCGGGTGAGATGATCATGGATGTTCGGAAGCCTAGGGCCAGGTCCTGGACGACACGGGCCCAGAGAACACACGAGAATAAGACGAACATGAGGAGAAGATGAATAGAAAAGTGGCTGATGATAAAAATTTTTGCATTCTGATGGTCCTCGGGCGGATTGAGCGTCGGCTTGCAGAGAACTAATAATTGGCCTCGGTCCAAGGCCTAGCGTGCTCTGCATCGCATGCAAGACCGGCGGCCCTTCGCGCATGCCAGACCAGGTCGCCTCAACCTCGTCGGCCAGGGCATGCTTCTTTTAGTGGCTGTAATAGGAACTGAAGACGTGGTTATGGGCGGCCAGTCCAGTAAAGAAAGGCAGGAGATATTTGGGAGTCCCTGGCGCTGTCCACAATGTCCACATTCACATGATCCGGCGGCAGGCGTTGCATGCTGCCAGAGACCATCAAACGTGGGCGAGCTGGCCGGTCGCGCTTGTACCGAAACCGCCTAGCCATCGGCATCTTGGAGCACCTTGGCCAGTAAGGCAGACGTTAGCTTGTTGGGCCAGTCCAACAAGCAGGGGTGAACTGCTTGCTCCCCCTGTCTGCTGCCCGCCAGGTCCTTCTCCCGCCCGAATGTCCGCCCCGTTCAACTCATCGTCCGTCTTCTTCTGCAGTGAGGTCGCACCTGCTCCTCCTCCAAGTCCGTCCCCATAAGGTCCAGCTTCGTCATCTTTGCACCATTCTGGCCCCGAAGTCCTTCCCTTTCGTACTGGCCTCCAACAGCTGGCCCAAACTCCCGCCGACGATACAAGAGACCCGGAGACCTTGAGGTTCCATTGCTTCAGCCTCTGACCGTTCCTTTTCCCATTCTTCCTTCGTCCAACCCCGCGAGCTCAAACCTTAAACCGTGATTCAGTCACCGTGCCTTATTATCTTAGCACATTGCCCTCCATCACGGACTGATCTCTCCGCCCTCCATTCTCTCCCGGACCCGACTGCATACCCTGCAAGCTGCGAAACTACAGATCCCTCTCCCTTGCTCGCTGCGCTCTCGAACGATCGTCCTCGGCTCTTCTTCTCACTCCCACCCTTCCACTCACCCACGAACCCTGTATCTCCATAGTACGACTTTCCTCAACAGTTACGCTTGCGCTTCCACAATCTTTGCGGCGGCTCATCTCACCCGCCGTCTACCGACCTTTCGAAGGCTCGAGACGCAGAAACGCATCTCGTCCTGAGAAGCACCATTCTGCCGTTTGTGTGTCCCGGCTCTGCGTTCGCGCCCTTCGATCAAGATTTACACACTCCAACCCGCCAAGAAGGCGCCGTTCTTCAGCCAACATGCAGTACGTTCGCAATCTCAGCGCCTCAGTGTCGTCGACATGGAACTCTATCAACCCGGCCACCCTGAGTGGTGCCATTGACGTTATTGTTGTTGAGCAAGAAGATGGTACTCTGGCATGCTCGCCCTTCCACGTTCGTTTTGGAAAGTTTTCTCTTCTGCGACCCTACGAGAAGAAGGTCGAATTCAAGGTCAACGGGGTCAAGCAGAACTATTCTATGAAACTTGGTGAGGAAGGAGAGGCCTTCTTCGTTTTCGAAACCAGCGACACTATTCCCAGGGATCTTCAGACGTCGCCCCTGGTATCACCGGCATCGAGCCCTCCCTTGAACCCCGAGAACCCTTCCGCGCCTGGCCTTGGGGAACCGGACCTGTTGGACCTCGACGACGACACTAGGAAACCTCGTCGTCCTCCACCTTCAGTCATTCACAGCGCAACCCTTCCGCAGGATCCTGGTTCGTCCCTTGCTGCCCATAGAGCCTCGTCGCGCATTCACGTGCTAACAGTCGCAGGCGCCTTCACCCCGTTGTCGACGTCACCGGGCCTGTCTCACGGACGACCGAGATCGGACGATTGGCGACCTCACAGCGACGATATCCTGCGCAAGTCTCGCGCAAGCGAACGCGAGTATGGCGAGGGTCCTGCCGAATGGGCCATGTCCGACAGATCACACAGCCCTCCTCCTTTGCCAGCGAAAGATGCGCGCGAGCGAGCCTTGATGCTCTCCAAGGAGCTGTCCGCCAACAACATTCCCACTCATGTCACGGAAAGTGGCGACCTCATGCTCGATATGACTGGCTTCAAAAGTAATGAAGAGGATATCTTCCGCGCCGAGATCCTCGCACGCAAGATCTTGTCTGAGGAGCTCGAGGGCAACTATGACATCGGATCCCTTTTCGGCATGGACGAGCACGGCAACATCTGGATCTACAGTAGTGAAGAGGCGAAGGAAGCGGCCAAGAAGAAGACCATGCAGGCTGGTTATGGCTCCTCGTCCGCTGTTGCAGCTGATGCTGCGTCGGATCCCGGATATCACAGCGATGGTAGCGACGTGACGACCACTGCACCCACCCCCAGCCATAGAAGGACCGAGTCTGACGTGGGCGCTTCTGGTTTGCATACGCCGCCTACCACTCCGCCCCAGTCAACAGCGGGAGACCCTAACTTGAACTACGCCAAGACGCTGCGATTGACCAGCGACCAGCTCAAGGCACTGTGCTTGAAGCCCGGCGAGAACACTATGAGCTTCACGGTCAACAGGGCGACTTGCCAGGCCAACATGTATCTCTGGAAGCACGAGACACCAGTCGTCATTTCGGACATTGACGGCACCATCACCAAGTCGGATGCGCTGGGCCACGTGCTGAACATGATCGGTCGCGACTGGACGCACGCTGGCGTCGCCAAACTCTACAGCGACATCGTCGCGAACGGCTACAACATCATGTACCTCACTAGTAGATCAGTTGGTCAGTCTGACACCACGAGGGCGTACTTGGCTGGCATTCAGCAGGGAGAGTACCGAGTGCCACGGGGGCCGACAATTTTGTCGCCGGATAGGACCATGGCAGCTCTCCGGCGTGAGGTGTACCTCCGAAAGCCTCATGTCTTCAAGATGGCTACCCTTCGTGACATTCGTCACTTGTACGGTCCGGATCGAACGCCGTTCTACGCTGGGTTCGGGAACAGACTAACGGACCAAATATCGTACCGGACGGTAGACGTTCCCCGAAACCGCATCTTTACCATCAACTCCAACGCCGAGGTGTCTCTTGATCTGCTCACCTTGAACAAGCTCAAGCTGAGTTACATCAACATCAACGAAGTTGTGGACCACTTCTTCCCGCCCGTCAGCACTTTGGTCAAGGGTGGCGGAGAGGAATACACCGACTTCACTTACTGGAGGGACACTCCGTTGGAATTGGATGAATTTTCCGCAAGCGACTCTGATGATGATGAACAGGCCGACCTTGAAGAAGATCTCGATGACGACGAAGAGGAAATCGGTGACGAAATGGGACAGAGTTACATTTCGCGGGGCTCCATCGATGAATACGGCGACGAGCGAGAGAGCATTCTCAGCGGAAGCGTTAACGGCGACGAGCAATTAGCCGCCTCCATCATGGAGGACGAGTACGCCGACGACGAAGACGCCGGAGAGGAAGATGAAGAAGACGATGACGATGCGGACCTCGATAGCGTGCGAGCTCAGCGAGAGAAAACTCCTCAGCCCAACGACAAGGAAAATCAGTCTTCCGCACCTGCCCAAAAGGTGCTCATGGAAGACGTCGGCGCTGAGTTGATCACTGGGGTAAATCATCTCACCCTTGAAAGAGGTGTGCAGAAATAGTGTGCTAAAAAGGAGGAACAGGCCGCGGTGTATAACCCTAATGTCTCTACAGGTGCGAACTAATCTTGCGATCCGAAATTCTGTATACTGTATTCCGGGGGGACTTCTAGAGGAGCGGTTTGGGGAACATAAGCGCAGTTGGATGCGTGGAAACCAGCATTTGCTTTGCATAGCGGGAGGCGTTTGGACTTGATCTTTTTCTATCCGTAGTGGCTAATGAATAGACACTACATCACTCGACTCCATGATTGTCACGTATTGCTTGCTGCTACTCTCATTCCGAATTAAATTTCTTTTTGGTTCTCTCCTATGTTTGCCTGCTCTGGAGCTCAGCATGGTACCGGTAGAATTGCTGAGAACCATGACAACAGCCAAGCTCCGGACCAGTTGCTTTGAGCGATGCTGAATTGTTCCTGTACCTCCCATAACTCCGAGGCCATACCGTGCCTTAGCATAACCATGAATGGCTGACATAATACATGCCAGCTCAACTTCGCCAGCTCAATTGTAACCTTTGGCTTTTTCCCTGTGCTTTTCCCTGTTGGTGGAAAATCGCGCCGTGGTTTTCGGTCATCATCGCCTGTTGATAATCGGGTTCGGGCGAGACAATGTTCGCGAAAGGGACCGCGCGCTTCCTCTAGGCCGTTCCTCCCATAGCCGCGTCCTCGTCCACATCCTTGCCGAACACGTCCTCCATCGTGCCGCCCTCGACGCCGTCCCCGCCAATGTCCTCGTCGGCCGTGTTCTGGTTCGTGGTCTCGATGCCCTCCATGGCGCCGCCGACGTCCTGCTCGTCCTCGTCCTCGTCGTCCTCGTCGATCCCGGCCTCCTCCCACACGTCCTTCAGACCCCAGCTCACGCCGCTGAGGACGAAGCGCTCGCTGGGCAGCCGCAGGCCCCACTCGTTCTGTGCGACCTTGGGCAGCGCCGTCTTGTTGCGCTCGCGCGCCAGCTCCTGCAGCCAGTCCTTGGACACGCCGCCGGCGCCGCCCCCGCCGCGGAACTGGTAACCCAGGCGGGACGAGATGGCGAGCTTGACGGCGTTGGCGCTCACGGCGGCGTCGCCGGAGCCCGGGATGGAGGCGGCGGTGGCGCCGGCCGAGGCCGAGGGCTTGGAGCCCGCGTGAGAGGTGTAGGGGTCGGCGGAGAGGTAGATGGCGTCGCTGAGGATGCTCGAGGTGTGGCGGTAGGCGAAGTCGAGGAGGAGGAGGGGCACGCGGGACTCGTACGACGTGACGCCCTGGGAGGTCAGGAGGAGCTCGATCATGCGCGAGTCGCGGGGCCGCGGGGCCTGCGCGCCGAGGGGATTTGAGGAGGACGATTGTTGTTGCTGCTGCTGTTGTTGGGGGGCGGCCGGTTGTTGGCCGTTTGGTTGTTGCGTCTGCTGGGTTTGTGTGGACTGCGTCGGTTGGGACTGGGAGGGGGGCTGCGAGCCTGTGGTTGCGGTCGCTGCTGTGGCTTGGGTGTTGTTGGCGGTTTGGGAGCTGGAGGCGCCTGACGAGGCGGGCACGCCGTTTGTTTGGGGGTCGGATGTTTGAGAGGCCATCTTTTTGGCGATGCTGCGGAGCAGCGGTGTGTGAGAGGAGGTTAGATGGTTGCGAGAAGATGGTGTGATGGCATTGCCTGGTTGTGATCGGGTTGGAGGTGATGGACAGGTAGATGAATCACGACGCGCCCGGGCGGTCCTGCCTCAAAGAAGCCCCAAATTAAAGTCGCAAAAGGGTAAGAGCTATCTCAGGTTGACGTGTCGTTTTAAGAAGTTTGAAATTTTATAGTCGCACTTAGTCGTCGATGATTTTTGTCGTCGTCGAGGTTCGCCGGTTGGAAGAGTAGCTCCTAAACCTCGGCGCGTTAATGGTTTGGCCAGTCAGGTCTTCACTCCGATTTCTTGTCGGGGAATATATAGCCCGATCCGGAGGCTGCGATTGACGCACTGACCACAGCTTAATCCCACATGGACAAGGGGTCTTGACGGGCAAATCGGCAGGGCGTGGATTGGATGACCTTCCAAAACCTGCATGGAGGGGCAGATGGGCAATTGCCCCACCACAACACCCGCCCACGCCGATGCAGGACTCCATGCCCGCTAAGTGGTGGTGTCACACTCTGAGGATTTTTACTTTTAGTGGCGGGACCTCTTCCAGGAATTGAGTCACTGAAATTATCTTATAGAGTGACATTCCGCTTCTTTTCCGCAATTGACTTCGGGTTGAATCATCCTCAACTCTACCGTGTCTCAAACTCTCCTGTCCATTGGCAGTCCTATATGTGAGAAGAGAGAGAGAAACCCCTCACAGAAAGAATCTCGCCCGCCATGGAGACGACACTGCCTTTCCCCTTCCTTATCAGCGTGGCCGTCCCGCCCGGTCTGGCGAAGCTGGACGGCCTCGACCGCGAGCAGGTCTCGGTACTCGGCGCCCCCTTCTTCGAGGCCAACGACCAGACCCTGGAAAAGTTCCACCGCTTTCTGAAGCAGCACAACGCAGAGTTCCGTGGTTACTTTGACGTCACCGGCATCTCATCCAAGGACGACGTCGTCTCTCTCCTCGACGCCGGCGCCCGCATGGTCTTCGTCTCCCCCGAGAACTTGTCGCAGTACGAAGAGTTCGGATCCCGGGTGGGCTCCGTCCTGAAGACCGCCGCCGTCTCCACGTCAGCGGCCTCCAAGCACGCCGTGCTGGTCAAGGACTTCGACTCGACCGTCTGTGATCTCGGAGCTTTCATCGAGCGCTGTAAGGTGGAGAAGCTGCCGAACCTCTTCCTCAAGCCTGTCCCTGAGACAAACCTCGAGCACTTTGTCGACATTTCCAAGCAGTGCAATGCTATTCCCATCCTGCCGTCCGACGGCCTGACGGCTTCCAAGGAGGAGACCAACAAGCTCTCCCTCTCCAAGCTTATTTCTTCCTTCTGGAAGTCGGACCGGCCCGACGGTCTCATCCCTACCGTCGTCACTGATGAGTCTGGCACTGCGCTGGGCCTGGCGTACAGCAGCGCCGAGAGTGTTGGCGAGGCCGTCCGCACCCGGACCGGTATCTACCAGAGCCGCAAGCGCGGTCTCTGGGTGAAGGGTGCCACTTCCGGTGACACCCAAGAGCTCGTCCGCATCGGACTCGACTGCGACAACGACACCCTCAAGTTCGTCGTCAAGCAGACTGGCCGTTTCTGCCACTTGGACCAGCACGGGTGCTTCGGTGATCTGGCAGGTATCCCCCGTCTGGAGCAGACCCTTCAGTCGCGTAAGAAGTCTGCCCCCGCCGGCTCTTACACTGCTCGCCTCTTCTCAGACGAGAAGCTTCTGCGTGCCAAGATCATGGAGGAAGCCGAAGAGCTCTGTGACGCCAAGACACCGGAAGAGGTTGCCTTCGAGGCCGCAGATGTGATCTACTTCGCTCTTGCCAAGGCCGTCAGCGCCGGCGTCAGTTTGGCGGACATTGAGAGGAATCTTGATGCCAAGGCGTTCAAGGTCAAGAGGAGGACAGGTAATGCGAAGGGCAAGTGGGCGGAGAAGGAGGGCATTCAGACCACCCCTGCCCCTGCCCCTGCGCCGGCAGCTGCACCGGCAGTCAAGGAAGAGAAGAAGTCTGATGAGAGGATATCAATGCGCAGATATGACCTCTCCAAGTCCTCAGCTTCAGAGATCGACGAAGTTCTCAAGCGCCCTTCACAAAAGTCTCCCGATGCCATTCTGAACATTGTCAAGCCCATCATCGACGAGGTCCGAAATGGCGGCGACAAGGCTGTCCTGTCTTACACTCACAAGTTCGAGAAGGCCACTTCTCTGACTTCCCCCGTTCTGAAGGCCCCCTTCCCCAAGGAGGCCATGCAGCTGTCACCCGAGTCCATCAAGGCGATTGATATTTCCTTCGAGAACATCCGCAAGTTCCACGCCGCCCAAAAGGAGGACAAGCCCCTCAAGGTCGAGACCATGCCGGGCGTCGTCTGCAGCCGTTTCTCAAGACCGATCGAGAGAGTTGGCCTTTACGTGCCCGGAGGAACGGCCGTTCTGCCCAGTACCGCGCTGATGCTCGGTGTCCCCGCCATGGTGGCCGGCTGCCAGAAGATCGTCTTCGCCTCGCCGCCACGCGCCGACGGCAGCCTCACCCCCGAGATCGTCTACGTCGCCCACAAGGTCGGCGCCGAGAGCATTGTCCTCGCCGGCGGTGCCCAGGCCGTCGCCGCCATGGCCTACGGCACCGAGAGCTGCACCAAGGTCGACAAGATCCTCGGCCCCGGAAACCAGTTCGTCACTGCCGCCAAGATGTTCGTCAGCAACGACACCAACGCCGGCGTGAGCATCGACATGCCCGCCGGTCCCTCCGAGGTCCTCGTCATTGCCGACAAGGACGCCAACCCCGCCTTCGTCGCCTCCGACCTTCTCTCCCAGGCCGAGCACGGCGTCGACAGCCAGGTCGTGCTCATCGCCATTGACCTGACCGAGGCCCAGCTGCAGGCCATCGAGGACGAGCTCCACAACCAGGCCATGGCCCTCCCCCGCGTCGACATCGTCCGCGGATCCATCGCCCACTCCGTCACCATCCAGGTCAAGACCGTCGACGAGGCCATGCGCATCAGCAACGACTACGCCCCGGAGCACTTGATCCTCCAGATCAAGGACGCCGAGAAGGTGACCGAGCAGGTCATGAACGCCGGCAGCGTCTTCATCGGCGAGTGGACCCCCGAGAGCGTGGGCGACTACTCTGCTGGCGTCAACCACTCTCTGCGTAAGTCTTCCCGCCGCCCTCTCTCTCTCTCACCTTGAAAAAGGAAGTCAAAATTGTGTTCGTCCTTACTGACCATGCGACAACAGCCACCTACGGATACGCCAAGCAGTACTCCGGAGTCAACCTCGCCTCCTTCGTCAAGCACATCACCAGCTCCAACCTGACGGCCGAGGGTCTGCGCAACGTCGGCGACGCCGTCATGCAGCTCGCCAAGACCGAAGCGCTAGAGGCCCACCGCAGAGCCGTCGAGATTCGCATCGAGCACATGAACCGCCAGTAACCTGACACAGTCACTCACTGGTGAGGAGTTGGAAAAGTAAAAGGAGACGAAGTGGGTTTTGGGGCGGGTGAACTTGATGTTATTGTAGTTATACCAGAAAAGCCTTTGGATATAGAGACTGAAATGCTTTCACGAACCATGCTAATCTGGAACTGTGCAAATGAGACTTGGAAGGGAGCCTCTCGATTCGTATTACCGTACCCTTCCGGTTTGCTTCCCCAGTCTCGTCAAATGTCGACGGCAGCAAGTCGTTCCCAGATCGTGTAAGTGAGATAGACGTCCATTTTCCTCGCACAGACATACCCTGGTGTCTATCTTGGTAGGAGGCGCCGAACACAAGTAGGGCAGCACATCTCATTCTTCCTGGGGCCGCGCACCTGGATAGCTGAAGCCGGGCGTGGGAACAAAGTAGAATTAAGCCGTCGAAGTGCTACGCTTGCGAATGTCACCGACATATGAACAAGGGAAGTCTTTATGATACACTAGCCTGTAACGGTATCTCATACACTCTATACCCTAAACCCCCCTTCGAAATCACAACCGCCCATCGCCACCTTTTTGCCGTCTAGTACTTGGGCTTCATGGTGGCCCTGAGCCTGGAGTAGTCGAAGAGACCCTCGATGCTGCCGACGGCGCTAATGGCGATGTCCTGGTCCCAAAGCTTCCTGCTGGCAAAGTCCATGACGTCCTTCTCGGTGATGGCGTCGATGGTGCGCTCGATCTCGGCGGGGCTGGCGCGGCGGCCGGTGGTGACCAGCTGGCGGCCAATGTCCTCGGCGATGGCGGTGGTGCCGTCAAGGGAGAGGAGGATGGAAGCCTTGAGCTGGGCCTTGGCACGCTCGGTCTCAGCCTCGGAGACGTTGCGGCTCAGACGCATCCACTCGCGCTGGGCGAAGTAAACGAGATCGTCGATACGGTCGTGCTTGTCGGTAACGAGGTAGATACCCCAGAGACTACAAATTTGTTAGTAATGCGGTGCGCACAAATGTCACATTGTGGCTTACCCGGTGTCGCTGTAGCTGGTGGAGAAGCTCATGAAGCTGTTGGCGATGTCGTGCTTGTGGACGAAGCCGCTGAGCTTGCTGCCCTGGTGAGGAGCGTTGCCAATAGCCTTGTCGTAGTTGCCGACGATGGCCTGGGCAACGAGAGCGGTGTAGTAGTCGTCGCTGTTCCAGCTGACACCCTCGACGGCGATGGCGATGTTGGCGGTGGGGATGTTGTCGTCGCGAACACGGACATCGGAGCCGATGAAGTCAGCCTTCTGCTTGGAGAGCAGGTAAGCCTGGGTCTGGGGGCCGGTGGAGGGAAGACCGGAGAAGTTCTTCTCGGCGAGCTCGACGAGCTTCTCGTGGGGGATGCCGCCAGCGCCGACGAGGACCATGCGGTCAGCGGTGTAGTTGCTCTTGATGTAGTTGGTGAGCTCGGTGCGGGTGATGTCGCGGATGTTCTCACGGGGGCCGAGGATGGTGCGGCCGAGGGACTGGTGCTGGAAAGCAGTGGCGTGAAGGTGGTCGAAGACGACCTCCTCCATCTGCTTCTCGACCTCCTCGGACTCGCGGAGGATGACGTCGCGCTCGCGCTCGATGGCAGACTCCTCGAGCTTGGAGTTCTGGAGGATATCGGCGAGGATGTCGACGCACTGGGGAACATCGGAGTTGAAGGCCTTGGCGAAGTAGACGGTGTTCTCGCGCTATGCCATTGTCAATATGGGTGTTATTTGATGGGGTTTCGGTCGAGAGGAACGGACCGAGGTGTAGGCGTTCAGGTGGCCACCCATGTTCTCAATCTCCAGCTCGAGCTGCTGCTGCGTCCTGTTCGCGGTGCCCTGGGTACTTGTTCAGCGTGGGATCGTTCATCGCATTGGCGGCGGTTCAATGGCCTACCTTGAAGGCCAGGTGCTCGAGGAAGTGTGCGGTGCCATTGGTCTCGTCGGTCTCAGCCCTTGAGCCGGCGTCAATCCAAACACCGACGGTCGAGGTCTGGGCGAAGGGGGAGTAGTCGGTAGCGACCTAGAATGTATACGTCAGAATCGATTTGCGACAGGCGGGTCGAGGCCAATTGAGCGGCGGGGAGGATGGGCGGATGAGATGGCTCGCGTACCGTCAGTCCATTCTTCAAGGTCGTCGTCTGAGTCTTGCCGAAGGGGGTGCTGGCGGGCGTGGCGAAGCCCCGGGTGATAGGGCTCGCTCTGGAGAGAGCTGCCCGGCTTCGCAGCCCCTGCGAGAGGTTCAAAGCTAGTCTCCGGGACGCCATGGCGGAGTTGTGGAGGATAGGGAGTTGTATGAGGTGTTTGTGAAATCTTTCGATGAGGTTTCGGCTCAGAATTCAGAAAGCTTTCTGGGGCCGATGATGCCTTGAATTCGAGGCCACAGTGCCATTGGCCCCGAATTGTTCCGGGTGCGGCCAATCAGAGCACGTTTAATTCCAACTCTGAGATGGGGCGGTACGTACCCATGAATTGCATCTGACACCATCGATCCGAGATCCGTTCAGCAACTCATCTGGATGCTCCATCGCTTTATTCTTTTGCATCCCGGAATCTGCAATGCTTCCCAATGGCGGCCGAAGCCACCATGCCTTTCTTTCCAAGCGGACTATTAGTCTACTACGACTTCCGAATACTCCGCGACTTGCAATCGGCTCTGGGCAAGGCATGTTCACCGTTGCTGAGGCATGATCTGCCTAGTATTTCTATGCTGAATGCAGTTGCCAATTGGCCAATTAAGCGGATACTGCCCGTGCCCAGGCGCCGCGGGAGCTGTTGCGTCAATGGAAGTTCCATTCGTGCAGCTGAGACGATGAGCTGTTAGTGCAGCAGGTCACAAGACTGCGTTTTTGACTTCGACTGCAGATGCTTTTCATACTACTGCATCTGGTGCTAGACTGTATCACATCAACTCACATCTAGCAGTTGAACCCCTCATTTGACTGATCAACACTCTCATACTATCGCGTACTTCCCACTCCTACCACCTGGGGATTTCCTTATTGACTTGTATGACATCAAGATGCCATCAGACAACTACAACTTTGCCGACGTCTTCCAAGCTCTTTTCGTCTCCAAGCAGAAGCCTGCTCCTGAACCTATCGCCGACAACATGAAAGCCATCATCCAGAGTTACCCTCCCTTGGGTCAGTTCACCCAGGTCTCGAACGGACAACTGGCTTTCACGGCTGTTCTCGAGATACCGGCTTCGCGTGCAGACGAACCATGGCAGGTCGCATTGTGGCATTCGACCGATGATGGCGAGTGGGCAGAGACGGCCCTTTCCCGCATCTCGGATGAAAAAGGTCCGACAACTCTGCAGACGATCCCAGACCACATCCGACGAATCTTCTTTTCTACATCTGTTTTGTTCAACAAGTCATTACAGTTCACTTTGAAATTTCGACATGCCGAAAGCGACCCGTGGCGATGGACCCGTGATGAGCTCGGAGTCGGTGACGGCAGCGTTATTGTCAGCACGAGACCAGTCCTCCAAAGCGTCTCCGAACGACTGGAAGATCTTGTGACCAACCTGAACCCCGCTTGGGGCGTAAAATCACTTACGAGCCAATGTCCCGGTACTCGGCTGTGGTCTTTAGAAACGGACGTTGACGGTGTTGACAGCGATGAGTCCAAGATTTCAGATATCTCTTTGGGCGTGCCTTGGGGAGGCTTCCAGAGGTAAGCCCACGGATACTAGACTGTTACCACGCAGTTACCTCATGGGCCACTAATGAAACACGATAAGAGTCCAAGATCTGTTTTCTAAAGTACTAACAACAACAGATGGTTCGCTCTTGTCCGCATATGGTCACCCTGGCTGGCTCCTCGCCATGGCAAAACCTCATTCCATCTTGACAAAGATGCTGTACTCTGCTCATTCTTGAGCCCCGAGGGCAAGCACCTGGTGTTCCTTGCTATCAGCGGCGTGAACAACGTGCTCTCCGTGTTTCGTCACGACGAGTCTGGACAGATATCTGTTAATGTTCGTACCCAAGGCCAAGGCAACACCGGAGCATTTGACTTACCTTCTGCAGGCCCGCAACGATGGCACGTCGTCCGAGAAGGCAAGAGTTCTCGTCGCCACCGGGGACAACTTCGAGAGCGCGAACGCTGCGGTCATGTACCAGGCCAGAAACTACGTGATCACTGAGAAGAAGGCTAGCGACGAGTTGCAAGCGGAGATGAAAGCTTTAGAAGAAGGCGTCAAACCCGAGTGGATGGAGAACTGGTATGATGGACTTGGTTTCTGTGAGACATCTGTGTCCTCTCCTTTGGAACATTCGCTAAACCCGATGACTAGGCACCTGGAATGCCCTCGGGCAACGTCTTACCGACGAGAAGGTTTTCGATGCCGTGGACAAACTGGCCGAGAACAATATCAAAGTGACCAGCCTCATCATCGACGACAACTGGCAGACCATCGACTACAGAGGTCATGGCCAGTTCCAGCACGGTTGGTGTGAGTTTGAAGCGGAACCTAAGGCTTTCCCGAAGGGCCTAAAGGCGACGGTCGCACACATTCGGGAGAGACATCCACACATCCAGCACATCGCAGTTTGGCATGCTTTGCTAGGTAAGCACCTTCATGATTAAACACTATGTGATGAAGCTAATAGTTAAGGCTACTGGGCGGGCGTCTCGCCTGATGGGAAGATTGCCAAAGAGTACAAGACAGTCGAGGTCGTCCGTGAAGATGCCGAGCGACGCAACTTGCCCCTCGGAGGCAAGATGACTGTCGTAGCCAAAGAGGACGTCGGCAAGTTCTACGACGATTTCTACCAGTTCCTCGTCGACTGCGGCATCGACGGTGTCAAAACCGACGCCCAGTTCATGACAGACACATGGGTCTCGGCCAGCGCCCGTCGCGAGCTCATCGACGCCTACCTCGACGCCTGGACCATCTCCTCCCTCCGCCACTTCAGCATCAAGGCCATCTCCTGCATGTCGCAGACGCCCCAGATCCTGTTCTACAACCAGCTCCCCCGCAACAAGCCCGCCATCCTCTGCCGCAACTCGGACGACTTCTTCCCCGAGATCCCGGCCTCCCACCCGTGGCACGTCTGGACCAACGCCCACAACAGCCTCCTCACCCAGCACCTCAACATCCTGCCCGACTGGGACATGTTCCAGACCGTCCACGACTACTCCGGCTTCCACGCCGCCGCGCGCTGCGTGAGCGGCGGACCGATCTACATCACCGACGTCCCGGGCCAGCACAACCTGGATCTGATCAACCAGATGACGGGCCTGACGATCCGCGGCAAGACCATCATCTTCCGCCCTAGCGTCATCGGAAAGACCATCGACGCGTACACGGGATACGACGACGACGGCCTGTTGAAGATCGGCTGCTACCACGGCGCCGCCGTCACCGGCACCCCCATCCTCGGCGTCTTCAACATCTCGGCCCGGCCCCTGACGGAGATCATCCCCCTCACCTCCTTCGCGGGCGTGTTGCGGTCCATGCGCTACGTCGTTCGTGCCCATTCCTCCGGGCGGGTCAGCCCACTCATCACGCCGGGATCGCCGGCCTCGTCCCTGACGACTTCGTTGGATGTCCGGGGGTACGAGATCTTCACCGCCTACCCCTTGTCCAGCTTCGACAGCGAGAGCAAGGGTAAAGTATGGACCGCAAACCTGGGACTGGTAGGTAAGATGACGGGAGCGGCGGCCATTGTCAAGAGTGATTTCTTCCTGCGGCACGACGGCAAGATTGAGCTCAAGACCAGTCTCAAAGCGCTCGGCGTTCTTGGTAGGTTGCTCCCCCATAACGACGACAGAACCTGCTTGCTGACATGTTACCTACCAGGCATCTACATCTCGGTGCTGCCAGAGCTGACGATAGAGGACGACTTCCTGGTCACCATCCAGAACCAAGTCATTCCGGTCCAGACAGTTGTTGTCTGCGGGACTGACGATAAGGTCCTGGAGATCAACATCGAGAAGGCGTGGGAGGAGATGAGTCTGCACCCAGGCTGGGCCAACGAGGTTGAGGTGACGGTCACCTTTGCCATTGACCACGAGCACACCGAATACTAGAAAGTATTTGTTCAATCCGGTAGCCACAAACAGCATCAGTCTAGCATTGCACATCACAAAGGGGACAAGTGACATGCTCTCAAAGACAGTTCTACATTACTCGCAATTTTCACGCTATCATTATAGACCATCATAAAACCACTGAGTATCCCCTACTTCTTCTCATGAGGCTGCAAGTGCAACAACGTCGCCTCCGACGCAACAACCTCCGGGATCGTCTCCTTCAACGTCTGCGCCGTCCCCTTCCACCCCCAGTACTTGGGCCCCCTCTCCGCCTTGCTCTTCGAGTTCAGACCCCACGTAGCCCCCGCGCCCGTAGACTGCAGCACCTCCTTGATCGTGGCCTCCTTGGTCAGCGGCGCCGGCAGGAATCCCTGCTTATGCGCCTCCTCCGCGATCCACCTGGCCACATCGCTCCAGACGTGCGTGCCGCTCTCGACGAAGTAGTACGCCCGCGGCCCGAACACCTCGAGATCGGCGTTCAAGCTCGCGTCTCTCGTCCCCTCGACGAGCGTCACGAAGAAGGCCGAGAGGTCCCGCACGTTGACGTGGTCCCACTCCGTCTTGCCCGGCTTGATGATGGGCGCGAAGCCCTTCTCGAGCGTGGCTTTCGCGAGGCCCGGGACCTGCATGGAGCGGCGGTTCAGGGGCCCGCGGCCGGCGCCGTAGATGGTGGGCGGGGAGACGATGGCGGTGCGGACGGCGGGGGAGTTGGCGGCGAGGACGATCTTGTCGACGTTGCGGTGGATGGCCTCGTCGGGGAGGGAGAGGAGGCGGTCGATGTCGCGGATGTCGTGGTAGTCTTGATCCGGGAGGGGGGCTTCGCCGTAGCGTTCGTGCTTGGTGTCGTACTAAGGGTTATATGTGTCAGATATAATGAAATCACGGTGCTGAAGCGAGGAGAGTCCTCACCCATGTCAGGATGCCCGTGCCGGAGACGTGTAGCCAGAAACCGGGCTTCTCGGGCGAGTGACCCGCGGCGAGGCCCTTGGCAATGGCGTTGGCCGAGGGGACGTCGTCCGCGGAGTCGGCAGTGTCTGTAAAGCAATCTCAGTAACTGCATCAAGCGCGGCTGCGGACTCCAGAGCGCAGTGTGCTCAGAATGTGTCCGGTTTACTTACGAACGACAACGTCGGCGGCAGCGGCCTCCTTCTCGATGACATCCGAGTCGGTGAGGGTTCCGACGACGATGCGGACGTTGTCCTTGGGGTAGGCCTTCTTCACGCCCGAGGCGCGCTGCTCGCTGCGCACCAGGAGAGCGTACTCATAGTCGGGGTGCTTCTCATAGAGGGCGCTGAAAGCGTCTCCGCCAATGTAGCCTGTGAGTACATGTGAGTTTGATGAAGAGCTTCGATCGTAGGCATGAGCGATCAGAAGATACCTGTGACGCCGGTTCTGTGGGAATAAGTCAGTTGGTGACATCACGACTCGAGCGGTTCTTTACGCACAGGAAGATCTTGAGAGCCATAGTGATGATTCTTCTTTTCTCGCAGATTCTGGTTCTAGTTGCTTTTGAAGTTATTCAGAGATATCCGCAGTCGATTTCTCTATTGGTGTACGGGGTTGTGCAGTTGTTGGTTGGATGAACATACATATATGGCTTTCAAGGGTGGTGTAAGTCAACCCCGCTCTGGTTGATCGAATGCTTACAAAACGGCGTGATGGTTCATCCAAGCTTAATAATTGCGGTTTTGTCCCCGAATTCTCTCCGAATTCGGCCAATTGCCCATTTCACAACATTGCCAAGCTTTTGCATAGCTATGAAGGTATACCCTCCAGACTCACCTTCCAGACCGGGCTGCCGCTCGAGGGCGACGGTGGTAAGGAGGATTTTGTGGTGAATGGCAGGTGAGGGGTTCTTGCGAGGGGCAGGCGCGCTGAGTGACATCACCGATCATCACGCCTTCGGTGGTGCCCCTCGCACCTACCTTATTTCGCGTGGGTTATCATGTAGATCCGGATTGCCAATTCAGTTAAGTTCAGGTCCGGTTGGGGTTGTCCCACATTCGCTCTCTCAGGCATTGGGATGTTCGAACCGGCTGAAAAGTCGATCGATACTAGGTTGTAAGTCGTATGCCGAAAGATAGACGAGAAGTCTCACTATTGAGTTGCGTTCGTGGATAATACCAAAAACATGCCGCCCCGCCTTCTTCTTGAAGTTCATATAAGTCGTGTAGTCTTTAAATTTGTTTCTCTCGGCGTCTTTACGACATAACTTGACTATCTATCACAGAAAACCCCGTTGGACAACGCGCATATTAAGCCGGTGAGACGAACACAACCTGCAAGATAGCGGCTTGTCTGAGACTTGCATAATCACGACGCCCAGTCGTGTCACACATGCAGATTTCTTAACAGTGACGCTCCAAGGTATTGCTCAAAGTGGTATTTCGTATTTCATTGCGTTTGAGTTGTTAAGAACCCGAATTACGCACGTTGGCTCGTCATGCAAGCCAATGTTCCTTCATCTCATAACCTCTGTAAACGTCGTCTCTTCAACTTCAATCAAAATGGCCTCCGACCTTTTTTTTATATTCCGAAACGCCAGTGCGACTTCTACTCTCGCACATTTGTCCTCCTTGTGGAAAGGAGCCGAAAAGAAGTAAGGTTTATGCAGTTGGGAGTTTAATGTAAAAGATCCGTCTCTTGGCGCGTCGAAGTCCCGACTTGGGTATTTACGTGCTTGTTCATCTGTCGTGCCGAAGTGATAACGAGACGTTAAGCCCCGGTGGCCTCAGAATATGATCTGGGAGGACTCATATCACAGCCGAGGCCGATGCCGGAGTCGAAAATCGAGTGGGAGATCGATCACGCGTCTTGGAGGAGGATGACGCTCTTGGTGTCGCCGAGCTTCTTCAGTCCGTCGAGGCCGGGGATTTCCAGAATGAAGAGGTAGCCGACGATTTCGCCGCCGAGCTTCTTGACGAGGTCGGCCGCGGCCTTGGCAGAGCCACCTGAGATTGGTGTTAGTGGGGCCATGGTCCAAAATCGAGGGGCATTTCCCAAGGAGGGGTAAAATTGCGCTCGCGCAGACGCAGACCAACGTACCAGTAGCGATGATATCGTCAACAACGAGGACCTTTTGGCCGGGCTTGATAGCGTCTTGCTGCATCTGGAAGACGTCGACACCATATTCCTTCTTGTACTCGGCGTCGACGCACGGGCCGGGGAGCTTGCCACTCTTGCGCACCGGGGCGAAGCCGGTGCCGAGACGGAGGGCAAGGCCGGGTCCGAAGAGGAAGCCACGGGCGTCGAGGCCAACGACGACATCGGGAAGCTGCGATCCGAAGGACTCCTTGACCTGGAGCTCGAGGACGTCGCCCAGGGTCTTATGGACGGAGGGGTTCAGGAAGAGCGGCATGATGTCGACGAAGTCAATGCCCTTGATGGGGAAGTCGGCGAAGTGACGCAGAGCACGCTGAAGCTCTACCTTCCCACTGGCGAGTTCGGAGGAGGTGGCGGCGGCGGAGGAGGACTGTTGTCCCTGGGCATCTTGAGTGTTGACTGGGTGGGCGGCCAGAGGGTTGATTGCCTTGGAGGCGAGGGTACCGTCGGAGGACATGATGAAGAGAGAAGAGAGAGGAAGAGCAGGATTTATGAGTGTTTCTGGGCGGGCTGGCAGCGATTTGTGTAATGTAGTACGCGGTATCTTCCTAAGGTTGGCAGAAGAAAATTTTGGGGTCGGATCCCGGAGTGTGGTGAGGTGTGAAAGGAGGGGTGTGGGACGCGACAACTGGCGGGCAGAAGCAATGTAGCTACGGCTAAGGTTAGGAACCTGGGCTAGGTAGGTCGGCACGGTACAGACCACCTCACAGATAGGCTCCAAGGGTAAGAACGTCAATAAGCAAGGAGGGTGAGGTACGGGAACGCTGAGTTTGTCTCGAGTGTGCTTGTTACAACTACGGAGTTACTGCCTAGGTACCGGTGCCTTGTCCTGCCACTCCGTGGGACAGTCACAGACCTGCTGGGCCGCATCACATCAGGAGAAGAAGGTGTGTATGTACGGATATGATTGAGGTGTGTGAGAAAGGACGACCCTGTGGGATTGAGAAGACGGAGCCAAGTCCAGCTCGGCTCGCCGGGGTGACGGTGAGACAGGGCCAGGAAAACAAAAAAGCACGAAAGCAGGCTGGCAGATGGCGCGCAGAAGGGGTGGTTGTCCGGGATCATGAAGGTAAGAAAACGGGCAAAAGAAAAAAAAAAGTGGTGAGAATGAACGCGCGCCATCGAATTGGGAGTGGAGAGTTGTGATACGGGTAGGGTGTCACTACGTGTGGTGCGAAGTGGGCAGGTCGATGTGTGGCTCGCGAGAGAGACAGCGACCAAAGACATCCATCCAATGTTCTTTTCGCCGGTGGAAGATAGGGAAAAGCTATCCGTACTCATCATTAATGAACAGGGAGCTCGGGGTGATTATGCCTAAGGTAGATAAGCCGGCCTGGTAATTAGTCCAGCGTTAATTTTGTTTCTTCTGTATCCTCCCTGTCAATGTCATGCCCTTCTATCCCTATCAATACACATCTTTTCTGACTCCGGACCTCTTGACCGATGAAGCAATGGAAGCAAAAGAGATGAGAAGAAACCACAATTCGAACACCCCCACCTCATGTTCTCGCGTTTCTCGTCCTCGCCATCAATCAGAACGTCGCGCGATGTTGGTATCTGACTGTAATAGCAAATGGTAAGCCGGCTTGTGAGCAGGTGGGATGGCAAGGCACGGAACGGCATGGCTTGTATCTGTGCCAGTCTGCCACTGCCCCTCCAACGCGACATTGACCCCTCCATGAACGTGCCAGCGCCAGGGAGCAAAGAGGCACTACCCCACCATGCCACCATCTCCGAGAGAGACAGACCAGGGTGCAAGCTGCTGTGTTTCTGTCTCACTCACCCTCACACCTGCTGTGGCATATCAGCACGAGCACGAGCACGAGCATGAACATGGGCCCGGCGCGAACTGCTCTGGAACAGCCAGGAGTACGATTGAATGACAGAATGAGCTTCAAAGCCCCGATTGCCCTCTATGGAGACCGGCCATGCCCTTCTTGATGCCGTGCACTATTCGGAAGATGGGGTGCATGTAAACATGCGGTATAACACGCAGGAAACCAGAAACTTCTGATGATAGTACTTTGCATGCTTGCTCCAATCCGTCGTGAACGTGGTTCGCCCCAAGCATGTAATGTAGCGACCCGGCGCTCCTTGGTTGGACTTGGACCCGTTTCCCTGGCCAAGACTGGTGAGGAGGGAGGATGCAGTGATGGCTGATGGCTGATGGGGTGCAGCATACTGCATGCACATGTACCTTAGGTGGTACAACGATGGATTAAAATCCCACTGCTTCTATCCCGTACGGATAAGGTAGGTAACGCATGCTGCACTGAATAAGGTTGTAGCTGATGGGGTCTGTCGGTCAGGTCGTCTGGAGCTGGGATGACATTGCCGCTGATATTGATGCCACTGCCAGTGTCTATGTGTCGCCATGCCGTGGGCAACCAGGTGGTGAGTAGATATTGACCCAGAGCGTTGAGGTAGCCAGGTACAGAAGTACACCTTGGAGAACAATCAACGGGCCGTTTCAAACGTCTGAAGTTCCGTTGACATTATCCTCGGTAAGGTAGGTTGTTCAGGGTTGTGAAGGAGGTACAACCAGACGTCGGTATGGACTTGGAAAGCGATACAGAGACCGGAAGGCGGTGCGGCGGATTTGCGGTGGAGAAGAGTGAAACAAAAGGGACGGGAAGGACAGGAACATCGGAATAGAAGCCACTACCAATGGCAAAGTCCCTTAACGGTCGTAGTGGAGAGCGGAAGCGCGGCTTCTGAGTCCTTGCATACCGGGCTTAGGTACGAAGTACTATGCAGTAAGGTATCGCCAGGAAAGAAACGGCATCTGCTCCATGACGACGACAACAATGGCACTGGTTGCCATTCTGATATTTCCCCTCAGCACAAGGCAAGCTTTGAAGCTGCTTGCTTTCCTCTGAAGCAGTTTCATGAGTCCATTCGAAGCAGAAGTGAACGTTCAAGTTTCTCAACAGGACTTGCGCGCTAGCCTCAATCCCAATTCAATGAGTCAACTCGATAATGGAAGGTAGAGCGTAGCATTAGATGGTGCCGTTCTCACAAGTACCATCCCACCATCCCACCCTCTCTACCTTACTCACTACAGCGCCTCTTCCTCCAGTCTTGCTTCTAGATGCATTCAGCCCATGCACCTTCCTGTACCAAAACTATCAGGGTCTTTTCCGGGGACAGCGAGGCAGGCGTCATGTCTTGGCCATGATCCCTGAGCCTCTCTTTCTTGTGCTCTCAGCTTCCATCGACACTTCCGAATCCTTGAACCTCTGCGGATATTGCACTCGTTATTCAAACCATCCATGACTTGATGACACGGTACATTTGTCTTGTCGGAGCAACATTCCCAGATCTAGCAAAGCTCAAACTTGGGCCAAACCGGAACCCTTAAACCCACCTCAACAGCTCTTCGAAGACGCTCCGCTGCGATATCACTCATACATACCAACTCCAGCTACCTAGGTACCATGTTCACACCATAGGCCGACCTCTACACTCAATTCTCGACTTACAGCAGCTGTTCCCCCCGTATCCCTCTGGCATGGGCTGGCAGAAAAAGTGATGGGTCTGTTTCCATCCTTCCTGTCTCTAGGCCATTTTATCAATTATCAAATCGCACCCCGCTCAAACGTCTCGTCCTCCCCGTCCATGTTCCCTGAACCATCAGAGTCTAGAGCAATGGGCGAACCACCATCGCATCATCCTGCTATGACTTCGCATTGAATCACGACAAGGGCGCCCACCGAATCAGACCCCAAAGGTCCGTATCGAATGGCCTTGCAATCCTCCCGCCTCGACAAGAACGGAACGGCCTCTGACGGCATTTCCTATTTCTCCTAGCCGCGGCTGACACAGGGCCGTATATTCCAACGGTAACACCTCCCATCCAGCAATCACATCGACTCATCCCACCACCACACCACAATCTGAAAGATCAACTAACCAATCCAGACCTCAGCTCATCCAGACCCTGGTGAACCGATATCTTCGCCAAGATAAACCACCTGGATTCTCAGCATTATTATCCCCTCTTCAGACGGGCTGTGGCATCTTCTTGGTGCCCCCATATTTCAAGTTCCATCCGAATGCTCTGCGTCCATTTTATCCGATCCTCCCAACCACCATCCCGGAACTGAGACTGGCCTAGAACTTGCCTTACCGGATACTATTTCTAGCTGACCACCTATGGGTCTTTCTGGATACCTAGGGCTTAGACAGCGTTCATCAGCCTCCAGACGCTCATCCGTCTTCCGGGATTAAGCTTGCGAAGGCTTGTGAACAGTGTGCCTGGCCGATCTGTTCTGGATCGCAACAACCGCCCGTCACAACCATGGAACCAGTTCTCTCTGTAACCAACATCGTCCGAATCCAAATCCGTCAACCCCACCCCTCCATCACTGCACCGTCCTTACAAGTGCAGCCATTCAATCCCGATAAGGACGCCATGTGGTGGACTGGCAAGCAAGCAAGGCACTACAGCCACCATGCCTCATTGCAACCATGGCCGCCTGTTGGGCCATCGGAAGACATTCCGCCAGACTCAGTTTAAAGCAGTGCTCCCCTGGCTTGTCCGCTGAGTGGCTGAGAGCATCTACTCTGTGTCATCGAATTCACCGCTGGGTCTTTCTAGGCCGTGGACGAGACGCGGCCTCCCCACCGGGAAGTCGCAGTTGATGGACAAGTCTCCATATGTCTGTGTCTCTTCGGGCGGCTCGGACGTACATGCCAACCGCCGCAACCCTGTTGTCCTTCGCCGTGTAACCTTCTCTTCCGGGGTTCCTAACTCGCTCAGAATCCCCGACACAGACAGTTGTCTCTGCGATTGCCTTTCCCAATGAAACACCCGACTCTGCTCGGCCAGCCGGAAGTCATCAGAAACCACCTTGTAACATACGAACGATTCCGATACGGCCCAAACCTTCCAAGGCTGCAATTGCTCACCCGGCGCTTCTAACAAGCCGGACGATATCGCAACCGGCGATGGAGTCCATTCACATGCCCGAGACCAGCGGTATCAAGATCGGTTGCATTAGCGGCGTTGACAACGTCTCGCAGAAGCCAAAGTCGCCCCCGGTTGCTGCACCTCACTGCTTAGGAGCAACAAACATGCCTGACCAGAAATTCACTTACGACTACCGCAGTAAGGTACGTTGAGCGACTTGAACAACCCGAAAACAGACTGCAACCTCGCAAGTCGTTCGGACAGAGAAATGCCATGCCTCCGGCGCCGCTTTAACACGCAAGTCGCTGTAATGAGTCAGTTTTCGACGTCAGACGTATTCGTACGCTGCGCCGTGTGTAGTTCATTGCAACCCGCGCCCTTCACCGCCTCGGCGCCGGCACCGGCGCTATTGGCCGGCGGGAACCAAGTCCGGGAAGTAAACCGTACGTTTGTTCGATGAGCTGATGCGGGTTACTCACTAAGTACGCTGACGTTGCTCAACTTCGAAACAATCACTGCTAAGAAACAAGAAGCAAGAGATCCTGGGTCGCGCCAGCTGGCAATCGACGATCTCTGGCCCCGACTGTATAATGGTTTCAATGGCGTCCACGGGAGATGACTGTCGCTCACGCCTGCTTGCTTAAACACCCACACTTTCTGCCTGCTCTGCTTATCGAGTACCTAGGCACACCTACTAGGCACATACCGTGTGGTTGTTCAACGGCAGCCCGACCGGCAGGCAAGTGAGACGGAATGTCGTTCGGGGCCATTATCTGCCTGTCTACATCTGCTAAGGGGGAAAAGAAGAGACAAAACGTGACAACACCGTCCCAACGAGCCGGCCATCCTCTCTCCATTGGCATCCCCGAGCCGCATAAGACTTTGACCGAGCTGTCAGTCGGCAGCCTTGCTGCGTCCCGGAGGGTGTCGTCGCTCGTTGGCCCGGGTGGGTAGGACAGCGTCATGCAGGCGGCCGAATCAGCAAACGGGCGGCCCTCCATTTCGCGATTATGTGTATGGATGTAAGTGATGTGTGTGACAGCTCAACACCACCCTTGTGGAAAAGTTTTCAAAAACGTTGCCTATCATGCCGGCTGCAGATGATGTGCATTTGCCAAGGTCTTTTCCTATCAAGAGGGCGTCATATTCTCTCATGCGCCTGCTGCTTCATGGGGGAAATCTATGTGGTCTGGAATCTCATTACTCTATTACGTATTCGTTTCCGTCCTTCTTCGTCTCCAAAAGGGAAAACCAAAACGCCGCCGCCGGTCATGCTGAAAGGAGAGTCTGGTATCTAACATCTATAAAGAAACATACAACCGTGAGACACATGCGTGAGAGAGTAAAGAAGGAAAAGGGGGTTGGGTATCTTTTTTTTCTTCGTCTTCCGCATCGATTTCCGTGGAAAGACATACGTGAAAGACCAAACCAAACCAAGCCAAACACTTCAAGAAAGAGGGGGAATCGTGAAAGAAAGACGTGATCCAACCACAAAGCTCGCGAGAGCCTATTATAGACGAGGACAGAAACGCTTAAACGTTAAAGTCCTTACTGAGTGTGTAAACCAACACCGGTGCCGGACAGCTCCTCGGAGGGAGGAAGATGATGAAAGCAATCATAAGAGAGGGGGAAGGGGTTCGTTACATATCGTCTAACCAGAAAGGGGGGTTCATTAGGGGAATTGCAGTCGTATAATCGAGAAGAACATGTTCTGGAGCACGTGAAACATGACGGCGACGCTGGTCGGGAGCAGCTCGGGCCAGACGGCGAGGTCGAGCTTGCCCTCCATGCCGACGTCGACGCCGAAGATGCAGCGGATGAGGACGCGGACGCAGACGGAGGCGACGAGCTCGCAGGCCCAGGTGACGGAGGAGGCCCAGAAGGTGAGGCCGAAGTCGTACTGGTCGTCGCCCTTGTCCTTCATGTCGAAGGCGAAGTAGGGGTAGACGTCCTTGTTGGGGCCGAAGTGGAGGACGAGGACGCTGCCGAGGAAGGCGGCCATGGAGACGTTCTCGGCGAGGAAGCGGATGAAGACGTTACGGGTACAGACCTTCTGGTAGGAGGCGTAGGACTGGTCCGTCAGGTTGAGGGCGACGGTGACGCGGTGGTAGAGGCGCGACATGGTTAATGGTGTGAGGATGATGAGGGTGCTGCTGGAGAGGATCTGGAGGTAGATGAATTGTTCCGGGGAGCGGAGGCGGGCGTACAGGGCGCGAACGTAGGTTTGGTAGGTGAGCATGAAGTATCTTGAGTGGTGTTAGTTATGATTCCTTTCGTCTTTTGGCTCTCGAATCCAAGTCACTTACAGCTTGAACACCCAGCTCAGGGGATAGCTCCCGACACGTTCACCTTCGCGGATTCCCAATAGCCAGCCGGTCAGTGCATCGAGGAGATGTACCGTGATGATCCAGCTGTAGACGTAGACGACCGTCTCCAAGTTGTTGTGCGGGAGCGTGCGCAGGTAGATCTCGGCGTACGCCTCTCCTATCACGTACGCCATGAGGCCGACGAACAGAGCCAGGCAGAACCAGATGAAGCGGACGAAGCTGGCGGGCAGCCACCTGCGGCGCATCCCCATGGCGGCCAGGGTCCTATTTCTAGACTGCTCTTGGTCGACCTGCAGGACGGCATCTGGGTTGAAGGAGTCGCTGCTGAGGTTCGGCCGGCGGCGGTTATCTCGCCGGGGGACGCTTCCTCCGGACTCGCCTGTCCACCAGGATGACGTGAAGATGCGCTGGGTTTCGGAGAGTGACTGCCGTAGCTTGAGGTGACGTTGGGAGGTGAGGAGGATGCAGAATGCGATGGCCACGGGCATCGCCATGACGAAGAATGAGAAGGCGACCCATGCCGTGTTGTGTTGAGTGAGGAACCGCGTCTCTGGGGTTAGATAGAGTGGAATGGGTACGGCTATTGATACGATGGCGATGAGAGACATCGTCACTGGAAAGCCAAGAGACTGCGGCCACCTGCGGGCGTGTAAGTGTTTGATATCATCTCAGGCGTCAAGCCAAGGGGAAGCTTACCAATTCAAGCTGTAGAGGTTGAAGACCTTGGTGATCCAAATCAAGGCCGTGATATTGTAGAAGCCGTAGTAGACAAAGAGGAAGAACCAGAAGCTGATCTGCACCCGTGCCTCGCCGTGACCAGGTATCTTGTGCCCGGACCCAGCACCAGGATCACTTCGGTCATCATCATCGTCGTCGGTAAACTGGTACTGCGGAATCGGTAGTGCACACCATGCAATAGCCTTTCGTCGTCTGATGTTAGCGTTTCTGCCATCCCATGTTGCTCCGCGAGTATACATACCAGCGCGGCGGGCATCAAGACGAGACACCCATATCGACTCCACCATACATCAACAACCCTCTTTACGGCACCCTGCTTCGGCTCGACCCAAACGTCGGCGATCCTGCGCCATGTCCGCTGCCACAGGTTCAAGTCCTCCCAATCAGCTCTATCGTCGGCGTTGTCGTGATTTTCGAGGCCAGCAGCGGAAAGCAGTGCGCCGTAGCCGACGTGCACGCTGCCACGGTTGTTCGAGAACAGGCCGAGCGTGCTCCCGGAGCGGCGTCGACGGCCGTGGACGTCAGACTCTTGAGGTACGGCGCGGAACCGGCCGAGGAGAGGGGAGGAGTCGCTCGTCAGGCGGGTGCGGGACTCGTTGCCTTGCGTGAATTGGAAGAAGCTCGGCATCGCTTCGAAGTTTGGTGGATAGGGGAATCGGCTATCTTCGCGACATTAGGTGTGGTTTGTTTACTTTCCACTCGCGGCAGAGTTCTGCTCTTCTGACAGTGACCGCTTCGAATTCGACCGATGAAAGTGTATTAGAACTCGAAAAGCTGAAACGAATTACACAGAGCTGAACGAAGCCGTAATTCCACGCCCGATGTATTTGCTTATATCCAGAATGCGCGGGGTGTTGTTGAATATCTGGATGTCGTAGCCGTCCGTCGTGCGAAGAGAAGAATCCCGGAGGTTCGCCCAGTGTAAATTGAATTTCTAGTGGCTGATTACGCTAAGGCCGCCATTTACCTGGGACGGTCCCTGATTTTTGGCGGATACAGCGGATTCGGGCCCTGGCACGGCGGACGCTAGCGCCGTTTGGGCGGGGCCTGGAGTGCGTTGTCTTGTGGGGCTTCTTGAGCTCCGATCCGGCTGGAGACCGCATGAGATTCGGGAGATGAGCATTAAAGACCTTCATGATAACGAAGTCAAGATCCTTGATGAAGACTTTTTCCATTCTCGGTTTTGAACAATTGTTGAAACACACATGCTTGTAAGCCCGATGTGTAAACAGACTCTCAAACTCCAAAGTTATGTAAGAGCAACTCCGTGTTTGCTCTGGATACATGCGCCACGCGGATCTGCCTGTCTTCTAAAGCAAGGCAGATATAGTTAGTGTACATGTAACCGCTCCCTAATTATAGTTCTCATAATAAGTGACAGAAATCAAACTCAATCCTCGTCATTATCCATAGTCTCTTCGAAGCCTTCTGAATCTTCAGTGTCTTCGGAATCGCCAGAGTCTTGCTTATCTTTTGGTACATCAACGAAGTCCGGGTCGTTGCTAGCCTCGTCGTCTGTTCCTTCTTCATCGATGACCTCTACTTGAACATCTTTCGGGTCTTCTGAGAAGGCCACCATCTTTGCCGTAGGTGACTTCTTGGGTGGCTCCAAAACATCGCCACTCCATGGCTTGCATTCTTTGACGAGCTCGCCGCACCTGAGGCACGTCCAACCTTCGCCCTCTTCCCGCTCAAGACGGGTCGCAAGGCAGACGAAGCAGTAAACGCAACCACAAGGAATGGTCTCGTACGGGTTGGTGATGTCTGTCTGAGCCGAGCCTATGACGCCACCCGAGGTTGCCGCAGCCATAATTTCGGTTTCCGTGATCGCCAAAGTATTCTGGTCCTGATAACAGATAGCACATGTGCGCTCTGGTAGAAAGCCGAGTTCTCCATTCGCAGATTTCTCCTCGTCTCCGCTGGTAGTCATCATCGACTTCGTCTTGCGCCAAGTCCGGGATATCCATCTCCTCCACCGGTTGATGCCGATGAGCGGGAGGACGAAGAGGAGGAACTCAGTGAAGGCGTGCCAAACGAGCTGCCGGTTGAGATACTCAAAGGACACCTCTCGGCTGACCTGACTCGTTGGTGGAGCTAGGCGCATCCGCAACACTCTATCTAAGAGCGTGCGATATCTCCCCTGGAGGAGGAAGACGAGGAATGAGACGAAGGCCGCTCCCGAGTGAAGAGTCGTTATCCTCGATGTGATGCGTGAGAGTCTTTGGAGGCGCGGACTAGGGTCGCTGTATCCATCATCGTGCTCCAGCAACCAATTCTCCCATCTATCCCAGCCGTATCTTCCAAAGACGATGGCCAGTCCATACAGCGACTTCTGCCACTTGGAGGGCGGGATCAGCACCGAGCCATCCCCTCTGGCATCCGTATATTTTAGGTTCTGTAAGGCCGCTCCGTATGTCGCATCGTGATCCCAGACGGTGAGCTTGAAGAGGACCGCACGCAACGCCAAGAGTATTTCGGCCGACCAGTCGTCTTGCAAGTGGCCGCCGGCGAAGTATTTGAGCGCATCGCCGACCTGGCCCTTCAAAAGCTCCAACAATTCATCATCCAGAAGTTCGGCATCGACCTGTCCGACTCTAAAGGCCGGACGCGTCCCCTCTTGCGACGAAACAGCGTCCCATGCTGATCCGAGTCGGCTAAAGGGAAAGGGCAGGCGGTCGACCTGGGCGCGTGCTCGTGAGGATTCGCGTTGCGCTGCGATTCGGGCAGCGTTCTCGGCTTCGCGGGCTTGTCGTCGAGCTGCAAGGCGCTGCTGCGCTTGCGCGAAATTGGTCGATGTCATCTGGGCGGCATTGGGTGGTGGAATGTGCTGGTGAAGTGCAGCTGATTGCGCTTCACACCCGTCCCCCGGGTAAGGTGGTCGACGACGGGGGTTGAAAGTCGGTTGGGTAGGTTATTGCAGTGGAAGACGAGCCGAGGTCCGTTACCTATTCCACTGAGTGCAAACACGTCCACTGCCGCGGGGGTGGCCTGAGCCGAAAGTCGGCCGGCGGAGCATCTGACGTACCGGGGCGCCCGGGCCATCCATTCCCTGTGCCCATACGACCTCCGAACCTCGAGTCTGCAAGCCCAGGGCGCGGCCTTCCTTCCCCTGCTCATGTTCCCCAACCTCATTACCAAATCATTCTCGGCTGGGCTACTTTTGGGAACGTCAACCATCACCTTACAAACCATATCTGTCATGCATTTCAATCTGCATCAAAACTGCGGGAGAGCAAGCTTACATCAGATGGTGTGTCACCACATGAAGCGGGACCCCAGTCCCATCCCGACACGAAGGGCCAATACTGCTGCTGGTTCAAGATGAACATGCGCTACCCTAAGCGCTGCCTATGCTCCCTGCTTCGGATATGTCCGCAGGCACCAGGCCTTATTTCGATGCTCGTCCGCTTCTTCTTGTCTCTATCGTCACCGCTGATTCTAGGGACAATGCACACCAAACGACGCTCGAACTGCCATTCGTCCATCCAACTTGTCGGCGTGCCAGAGGCTGCAGCTACTCCCAGACGGGCAGCCCTCTCAGAGCACCCACCAATACGTTTACGACATTAAGAAGTGACCGCAGCCGATACCAAGTCTAGTCAGCTGTTTGATTGGTCGTGGTTCGGTCATAAACATACAAATCTAGGTCAAACCCGAGCCAACACGCCGCCCTCCGGTCCCAAAAGTCGGGATTATCTTGCAAAGGCACCTTCGAGGCTGTGCCGGCTCGTACGACCTGCGTTCCGATAAACAATCGTGGCGTTTCTTGAGCCACGTCGCGTTGTTATGCTCGCATTCCGTACCGCTTTTCGAATTCGATAAGTGATCACACTCGGACTTGAGCGATGCTCTGGCACATCGTGGCGTCAACCTCTTGCTCAAAAGACTCACGATATGGTAACGTTACTCACTCATGATAGATATAGCCTGTGAGTAAGAGAGATGACGAGAAACTCTGCGAATCAATATGGTATCCTGCGAGGTTTCTCGGCTTTGGACAGCTGCCGTTAGCCAGTTGATATAGCAAGGCTGATTGTGCTGACTACTCGTTGTTCTTCTGGCCGCAAGACTCGTTGCATTTGCATGTAAGGCATCAGGGGCTGCCTGCGTCTCCCGGGGAACTTTTGGAACTCATGAACTGGACATCAGACGTCATTTACGCGAAGCACAATGAGGTTCGATGAGACTCAGGCGCAGACGAATGTCAACCACGGCCTACAAACGGTCCTGGATCATCTTCTAGGGCTGACGGGACAGGCGGGAGGGTTCAGCGTAGCCGACCTGCAGCGGGCTTATTGGCCGTGACTACACTTGCAGGAAGACTAACCTCCATTTCGATCAGAGTATGCATCTAGTTCATCCTCGCCCAATCGGCCGGTACAGGAGGTGTCGTTTGACGAGGCTCGAAGTAACCCAGCCCCAATACGGACCCCCTCGCGATGCTTACCAAGATGCTTCTATTTTTCACTCTGTGAATCAAAGACTCATATTGACGCCCTTTTGTCGCTTGACTCCGTTCAAGCACAGGAAAGAATGCCTGACCAGGCGTTCAGCATGCGCGGAGTGGCAGGCATGGGTCGGCCGCAGCACTCAATACTGCTCAACCGCTTTCTCTCAGTCACTCACCCCTTCACCCGTTTCGCTCTTGCGTCACTGTATTGCTTACCTGCTAGAACCGTTATGTGGGCAGACGTAACATTGAGGCATCCGGCCGAGTTGACCAGGGTCGAGGACATTCCACGATTTACAAGCCATGGTCTTCTTCGGCATCCGAGTTACATAAACAACGCGAATCCACGCCTCTGGAACGAACACCATCACGGGCCTATCGAACACTCTAGAGCAACTAGGTCAACTGACTTCCTCCTTCTCTTGATCCGATCGTCTCGAGAATTGTGCTCAACCTTATGTACTGCACCATGGAATCCGAGACGACTTCCAGCCCTGGATCAGCCAATGGTATAGCGGACACGCAACAACGTGCCGGCGCTACAAAGTCCAAGGCAACCATACGAGCATCATTGGCCTGTGTTCCATGCAGGTCCAAACATGTCAAGTGCGACTCAGCTTTGCCTTCCTGCCTCAGATGCCGCTTAGAAGAGAAGACGTGTTACTACGCAAAGTCTCGCCGAGGGATTCGAGATCCTAAAAAGCGAAGTCTCATCAACGACCCTATCGGTCCCCCATCAATCTCAACTTCGACTGAAGGGACGACATCATTCCCATCGCCTGAGCTAGCAAGCTTCGAGTTTCCAGTCAACGTCGTCGATAGACTACCAGGAGGATGGTCAATGAGCAAAACGCAGTTCCCCAACCCTAGAACGGCCTCACCAACCTCATTTCTCTTCGATCTCTACTTCACCAACTTTCACGATACTCACTCGTGGCTTTTGCCCAAGCCACAACTACTCAGTCGTATCAGGGCTGATCCCGATGGCTTCCATTTTCTCGCAAGCTGCATCACCTACGTGGGATCTCTTTTCTCTAGGTCTTTCTCCTCAGAGGAGCTAAGAGAGAAGGCGTACAGTCTGGCGAGCGGTGGTCTGCCGATGACACCATGGACAGTACAGGGACTTCTTGTTTTGAGCGTGGCGGCATTTGGAGAGAACAGGATGGACTTGAGCAGTGGGTGGATGGACACAGCAACGCAAATGGCACTCGACCTGGGGATGCACGAGAGGTCGTTTGCAGATGCGGAGCCTGATTCGTTTGTGGCGGAGAGCTTTAGGAGAACCTACTGGGCGCTTTACTTCCACGGCAACATGCGAGCAATGCGAGAAGAGTCGCCGACTTTCACTCTGTTTGCGGTAAGGGCAACTACTGAGCTGCCGTGTGAGGAGTGGGAGTATCAGTCAGGGGTGAGTTATTATCCGCGAAGCACATGAAAGGATGCTCATGTTCATGTAGGAAATCCCGCAACCTATATCTTTGGAACAGTACGACATTAGGGATCCGATGGACGATAGAAGCTATTCTTCTTGGACTTACTTGATCGATCTATGCCGACTCTCCGGAGATCTCATTCTTCCCATGGCAAAGCTCCCTCGCGAATTACTCGCAAGCACCATTGACCGAGCGGATTCTCGAATCGTCAGTTGGTTGATCAGTCTGCCAAAATGGAAACAGCAGTTGGTTGATGCAGGAGGCGCTGTTGACATGATCCTGTTCCACGCGATGGCCTACGCCCATAGGTAAGTTGTTCACGACCACATCATACCTAGCGGTTCGGCTAAGCACTCTTTACAGCTTGAGGATCAACATGCAGCTACCCGTGGGAGCTTTAGGACTTGGGATTCGAGATCTCCTTACAATCGGTCCGCTGTTCAAAGCACGCGGATCGCCATCATCTCGAAGCCCAGAAGCCTTTTCTGTCCCTCATCAGTGGTCGGAGTGCTCCACGGCGCTTCAGGCAGGACTCTCGACGATCGGGCTTTTCAACTTCTCGTTGCCGCCGGCAAGATACAGCCCGGCATGCATTATCGGCCTACGAAAAGCTGCTCTGCCGTTGCTCGATGCAAGGATATATGGCACAGTCGACTCACCTGCTTTGCGAGAGAAGCTCGATCTGCTCCTCGGTGTGCTGAAAGTCTCCGGGGAAATGTGGCCTATCGCTAGGACCATCGGCAACGAAGTGAACGACGTGCTGAGGGATATGGACGTCGCGAACCACCGCAACGTGACGCCGCAGTTTGATCCGAGTTTAGACGCCTTCATCAACGACATGTCTTCGGGGTGCGTCGAGGATCCCAACTTATTCGCCTTTCCCGAGCCAAGGACGGCCGATGACATGCTTCACTGGAATACAGGTCTGACGGGTACTTTTCAGGTTTAGCTGGCGCCGGGAAGAAGTCTCTTGATGCTTTTGCAGATTTGTTTAGATGCGATCTGGGTGTATCAATCGCTTGGTTTCACTGTTTTTTTTCCTTAAATACCTTCTATCATTTCTGTACTATCTTGAAGATTGTGCTGTGTTTGGGTTGAGCAATATCTCAGCTTAGGGTTTTTGTCTCAGCACTTACACCAGCACTGAATTATCAAAGGTTCCCATCGCCTAAACCCAGATTGCGCATGAGGATAAGACTCATTCAGTACTTGAATTTGAAAGCTCGAATACCTAAATTATAATCAATGGTTCTTGAAAATTAAACAGCGCCTACGAATTATAGGTATCGTAGGACATAATGCAACCTACTAGAAGCAAGATACGCTGCTGAAGTGGCCCCGAGATCCCGTTGTTGGTGCTGTGGATGATAGCACATGCTCCTTTCAGCACTTCAGATCCCTGCCTCTTCCATCTTTCATAGAAAAATAGAGTTAATTTACTACCCGAAGTAACCTTGGTTGCTTCCTGCTGCAAATTGTGTCTGACCTCATCTCAGTCGGCATCTTCACTCGGGCAGTTGGTGGCCCTTCTTCAGCGCCCCACTACCCCGCGATGACAGCCCTGTGCCTTCCTTACGCGCCAGGACGTGCCCCGCCACAGGTGACAACGCTTTGCCTAAATTTCCCTTCTTCCTTTGAACGCGAGACCTTCCACCGCGAACATACATCTCACCGATATTTTTGGGATCAACGACACCGGCACCGACGCCTTGGTCGCTCACCAAGAAGACCGCAGAAATGAGCTTCGCTATCGAG
This sequence comes from Colletotrichum karsti, assembly GCF_011947395.1. Lineage (NCBI taxonomy): Eukaryota > Fungi > Ascomycota > Sordariomycetes > Glomerellales > Glomerellaceae > Colletotrichum > Colletotrichum karsti. The sequence continues at coordinate 579,308 of NW_024065920.1, forward strand.
GTACCCGGCGACGCCAATCCCCTCAGTCTGCAGGAGCTCTGCAGGGCCCTCGAGTCCGCAACCTCGACCGACTATGCGCGAAGGCAGGCAGCCGGCCAACAGCTTTCATCGTGGGAGACCGAGAACGGCTACTTCTCCTCGTTGCAGGTACGGACGCCCCGCGTAAACCACTCTTGGTTAATTGTTACTAACCTCGTATGCTGCAGACCGTCTTTCTCGACAAGTCCCTCCCCTTCGAAATCCGATTCCTGGCCGTTATTCAACTTAAAAACGGTATCGACAAGTACTGGCGACTACTACCGACCGTAAAGGGAGGCTTAGATCCGGCGGAAAAGACCATCATTCGACAACGACTGTTCCAGGGTACTCTCGAAGAGGAGGAAAGAGGCCTGTCGCTACACAACTCGCTGGTCACCGCAAAGGTCATTAGGATTGACTACCCGCAAAACTGGCCTGATGCCCTGTCCAACATCATTGGTCTTGTCAGGAGCTCCAAAGATGGCAATCAGCAGCATCTGCACGGCGCTCTTCAGATCCTTCTGCGGGTGGTCAAGGAGCTGGGCACTGCTCGGTTGAGAAGGTCACAAACCGCACTCCAGTCTGTCACCCCGGAGATTGTCTATCTTCTGGGGGAGGTATACACCGAAAAGTCGGCTATTTGGATGGGATTCCTTACGAACGGGCGCGGCGACGAGGACGAAGCCGACCTAGCCATGCTTAACAGTCTCGTCTCTCTCAAGACACTTCGCCGCTTACTCGTTGTTGGCTACGAAACACCTCACAATGATAAGACGGTTCAGCAGTTCTGGACAGTATCTCAGAATCACTTTGGACAATTCCTTGGATTTGTCAGTCACGACTCCCATGTACCTGCGCCCTACCAAGACACAGTTGGCAAGCATCTTCTGCAGTTTACAAAGCTCCACATCGATATGTCCGAGTCACATCCTGCCAGCTTTGCCGTTCTGCCGAACTCATTGCCTCTCGTACACGCCTACTGGGACCTGGTTGCCAAGTTTGCTGAGGTGTTTGAAAAATCCGGAGGCATCCGCCAGTCTTCCGGTGACTCTGGACAGTCAGAGTCAAAGTCCAAGGTGGAGGGTCCCTTGCTGGAACGACTATCGCTCAGAGCTCTGCTACTGATGAGATCATGCTTGAGGATCGCCTTTTACCCTAAGCAGACCTTCAAATACAGGAGCGCCGAGGCCAAGAAAGATGAGAATGACGCCGTTATGCTCATCAAGCAGGAACTGCTCAAGGACGAATTTGTAGTCCAGATGGCCAACACCATCATTACACACCTTTTCGTCTTCCGAAAGGCTGACCTAGATGCTTGGGAGGAGGATCCAGAAGAATGGGAGCAACAGGAGCAGAGCGAGGGTAACGCCTACGAATGGGAGGTTCGACCTTGTGCTGAGAAGCTTTTCTTGGATCTTCTCGTCAACTTCAAAAACCTCATGATACCCCCTCTACTTTCCTACTTCCAGACGGCGACAAACCCACAAGCAGATATCGCTACCAAGGAGGCAGTGTATACGGCTCTGGGTTTGGCTGCGCCTAACGTTGTCGACGTCTTCGACTTTGACAGCCTGCTGGTATCTACTGTCGTCCAAGATGCTCAACAACAAGGACCTCTCTACAAGGTGCTTCGCCGTCGAATCGCAATCATGATCAGCCAGTGGGTCACCGTAAAGATTGCGGACAATAGCAGACCAATCATCTACGAAATGTTCCGGCACTTCCTCAATCCCGCCGATTCTACGAACGACACCGTTGTTCTGATCACTGCCGCTCGCCAGCTCCGTTGGATTGTTGACGAACTGGCTTTCAGTGCCGAGGCATTCCTTCCTTACGCTGCCGACGTGCTCAACCAGCTGCTTCAACTGCTTCAGGCCGTCGACATTGACGAGACAAAATTGGCCGTCTTGGAGTCCATGCGCATTCTCGTCACGAGACTAGAGCATCATGTGTCTCAATTCGGAGATTTCATCATGACCAGTCTCCCAGGAATTTGGCAGAACTCCGGTAACGAGGACTACATGATCAAACAAGCCATCATTGCCATCTTCGCAGCTTTGGTCATGTCCATGGGGAGCGAATCACAGAGATATCAACATGTGATGGTTCCGCTGCTATCAGAAGCAGCAAAAAGCGGTTCTGATCTCCACACCTATCTGATTGACGAGGTGCTAGATCTTTGGAACTCGGTTTTGATGCAGAGCAACCCTCCAGTATCTAACGAAATCATGAGCATAGCGGAACTGTCGCTTCCGTTGCTGGAGTATCAGACAGAGACCGCAGCTGTGGCTCTCTCCGTGGTCGAGTCGTACATTCTCCTGGGCACGCAGGCGGTCCTGGAAGACCGACTACGGAGACCGTTCTTGCAAGCACTTTCAGGGGCTCTTGACTCCTCGAGTCGGGAGCAGGTGAGACAAAGCACCGTATGCATAGAGTACATGATCCGGGCTGCCTCTGAGCTTGGCGGAACCTCTGTGGTCATTCAAGACATGCTCGAGATCGGGTTCCTGAAGAAAATCTTGGAGAGTCTCCACGATGCGTGGGAAGCCCACCAAACTACGGGACCAAACAGGAAGGTCAGCAAGTTGAGCACGGTGACGGAGCGCGACTACTTTGCAATCCTGTCTCGACTAATTCTTGCTGATCCCGCCCTTTTCGTCGAGATGCTCAAGTCTTTCGGTCCTCTGGAACACGTCTGGGCTTGGCTCGGTGGCGAGTGGTTCTTCCATCTCGACGGTCTCGATCATATTGAGCGGCAGAAACTGTCTCTCTTAGCTCTCACCCGGCTATTGGAACTTCCGCCACCCATGCAGAACCTGGCACTCGGCAAGCTGCAGGACTACTTCACCTTTTGGACTGGCACAATAGCCGAACTGCAAGATGGTATGACGGACGCCACCGATTCCTTGATCTGGACAGAGATCGAGCCCAATGACTACGAGACTCCCAAGAGTCTCAAGGAGACGGAATGGGTCCAAAAAGATCCTATTCATACAGTGAACGCCATGTTCTTCGTCAAGGAGAGACTGCAGGATGTTGTTCAGCGATGCGGTGGCGAGCAACGATTTGAGCAAGAATGGGCGGTCAACGTGGATAAGGACGTGTTGCAGAAGTTTTGGGGCTTAACGCAGGTCACCAGGATTGCATAAATAGCGTCATCCTAGAGTCTTGAGGATTGGCTGCACATCGGAGAACCGGTTGGGCGGAGTAATTACGATTTCATGAGAACCAATGTGTTATAGAAGTACCATATGCCACCTTTCCAAACAGCGGAAAGCGAATAGAAGGGCTAACACCAGCGTGCGTGTCGAGATGAACGGTGAAATCGGTTCTCATATTGTGTCTTGAGTCTTATATCTGGCTTCATCTAGGTAATACACATATCACTTTACAGCTTACTCTGTCCGTCCTGCGGAACCTTGACGACAACTTTACCCCATGTGCCTCGACTGCCCAGGGCTATCAGAGCCTCGGGAATCCGGTCGAGCCCAACAAACTCCTCGTCGGTGAACTCGGTGCCGCGCAACTTACCCTCCGCAACCAGCTTCATGATGCCTTCCCAGACTTTCACAACAGTCTCCTTCTCCCTGACGGCGTACTGGCCCCAGAAGATACCCACGAGGCTAATGTTCTTGAGGAGTACCTTGTTCATGGCCACCTTTTCGATCTTACCAGCAGCGAAGCCGATGATGAGAATACGACCATTCCAGGCCGTGCACTTGGTGCTGGCATCGACCATGCCCACGGGGTCGTAGACGATGTCCACGCCCCTCCCGCCGGGCGTCAGCGCCTTCACCTTGGCGGGCCACTCCGGGTCGCGGTAGTCGACGACGTGGTCGGCGCCGAAGGACACGGCGACGTCGCGCTTGCGCTGGGTGGAGGCCGTGGCGATGACGGTGGCGCCAAAGGCCTTGGCGACCTGGACGGCGGCGAGGCCGACGCCGCCGGCCGCGGCGTGGACGAGGACGATGTCGCCGGCCTTGATGCCGGCGCGGACGACGAGGGCGCCGTAGGAGGTCGGGGCCGTGATGAAGAGGCCGCTGGCCTCCTGGTAGGACCAGCCGTCGGGGATGAGGAGGATGTCCTTCTCGCGGGCGACGCACTTCTCGGCGAAGGCGCCCTGGGTGGCGCCGAAGACGCGGGAGCCGACGGGGTACTTCGCGGACGGGGGCGCCTTGAGGACTATGCCGGCGAACTCGCAGCCCGAGGTCCAGGGGAAGGCTGGAGATTGGTGTTATCCCGGCTGCGCCGAGGTGATGAGAAATGGGTTGTAGGAATACTTACGTGGCTGTGTCTGGTATTTGCCTTGGATCTGGAGGATGTCGAAGAAGTTGGCGGCGGTGGCGTGGACTTGGACGAGGTACTCATTGTCCTTGGGGACGGGATCCGGGAGATCCGTTACGCGGAGCTCCTTGGGCGTCTTTTGGTATGAAAATGAGTCTGTGAATCCAAAGGATGGGTATGGTTTGGGGAACCAACTTACCTTGACATATTCCTTGATCTGGATGCCGCGCATTGTGATGACGACGCTGTGTGCTAGAACACTTCGAAGAGTGATGGAGGTGATTCAATTGAGATGCGATATGGGCAGAGTGTGAGAGATTGGCTTCAATGAATGAGATAGATGTGTTTACGATGAAAAAGACCAAGATCCGAGTGAGTGAAAGCTTCGAGAGTCGTTAGCTTACACCGAGTGCTACCCCATACGGCAGTCCCTGGGACCCCGAGGGGGAGGAGAGCCGAGGCATAATCGGTGGGTCGGTGTCCAAATTCCGGGGGAAGCTGGAGCTCGGACCAGGACTCTGTCGGCCTTCTACTTCAGTACGGCACCATCGTCATTCCCGCTACTGTGGCGCGTGGCGATGGCGACATTGGATGGTTCCCGTCGTGGCTAGTGTTAAGTGAAGAAACTTGGAGGGAATCTGTTGGCTGCTGACACATCAGACGTTGAAAATAGAGTTGATCAAGTCGGATTCATGGAAGATCGATCCAAGCGCTCTGAGTTTACGATGTTGCGCCTATGATGTTCCCGTAATGGTGGTTGGAGAGACAGGTCAAAAGTAAATCTGTGATGTCGGTGCTTAATTGAAGTTCACCAGCAAAGCGCGCAATTCCGTCGGTGGGATTGCGGAATACCATGTCATCAGGTCGTGGCCAGATCATATCCCCATGGCTGATTTGAGGGTGGAAGGTGATGGATGACGATGGAAGGAATGGCGACAAAGGGGCCTACTAACCTGCCTAAACTATTGTATTGGAACCGGGGTGCTCGCTGCCCGTTTAACGGCTCGGATCTTTCGCAGTTGCTGCCAACACCCATTTGCGGTGATCTGCTATGTACGTCTTTTGGATAACAAATAATGCGAAAGAAAGCCTTTGCGGGTGATATCTGAGATGGCCATCATTCCCAAGTCTGTGTGTTCTTCCCTCACTGCAACTGCAACACAAACGGTCCAGATTCGCAGCGAGAAGCGATAGGAAGAGGCCGCTGTCGTACCGGACCTTAGCTGAAGCGACCCCTGCTCCCGCCTTAGCGCGCCGCGGCAAGCAGCACCTAGGTAATTCGTGAGGTTTGCACAGGCGACCGCCGTAATCACAGTGGTCAGTGGAGGGTCCGTCCGACGCCAGTGGAGCGGAGATGCAGCGTGAGTTGCCCCTCCCGTCCTACCTAGATCCACACGCTCACCTCAATCCACTTCACCAACTGACGTCCAATCTGCGACCGCAGCTACCGACCTGACCGACCAGCCAACCTTCTACCATTCATTGCCTGCCTTGCCTCAGTAGCAGTTGACCTTCACAACCACCCTGACTTTGCCGCAACTCGCATACGTCGCCGCCTGCTTCCAAAAATTCCCAACAACCTCTTCATCCCACCTTTTTTCCTTATTCTGTCCTTCTTCTTCTTCTTCCTCAACTACTACCCCTCCGCAACCCGTTCATCCGCGAGTAAAGACGTCGTCATCGCGTTAGCGAACTCCCGAATACGAATACCTCAAACTCTGGCTATCATTTAGCTCGTCTACCGAATCAACACAATATCGAACGAGGCAATGGCCGACAACGCAGAGGGCAGCGGCGATGCCCAGGTCACCTTCAAGGTGAAGACCGGCCAGGATAGCAACCACGTCATCACCATGGCCGAGTCGGCCACCGTGCTCGACCTCAAGACCAAGCTCGCCGGCGATGACTTTGAAAACGTCCCCGTCGAGCGCCAGCGCCTTATCTACTCTGGCCGCGTCATGAAGAACGACGATACCCTTGGCACCTACAAAATCAAGCCCAACAACACTATTCACATGGTCAAGAGCGCTGCCAGCAACCCCGCGCCCCAGCCCGCCGCTTCCTCCTCGACACCTGCCGCACCCGCTGTTCCCACAAACATGCAAGCTGGCACCGCCAACAACCTGCTTGCTGGCCTGACCGGCGCGAGATATGCCGGCCACATCAACCTTCCCAGTCGCGAGACATTTGGAGCCGACGGAGGAGTGAGTGCCTACCACAATCACAGACAAATATCGCGTTACATGGGCTAATCTTACCTTCTGCAGATGGGTGCCCCGCCTTCCGACGACCAACTCGCCCAGATGTTGTCCGACCCCTCCATGCTTCAGACCATGAACGCAGCTCTCGACAACCCTGACTTCATCAATTATATGATTCAGAGCAACCCCCACCTGAGGAACGTCCCCAACGCCCGCGAGATTATCCAATCGCCCTTCATGCGCCAGATGATGACAAACCCGGACATGCTCCGCAACGTTATGAGAATGCAGCGCAACATGGCCGGAGGAGGAGGAAATGCTGCTTTCCCGGCACCTGGCGCCACCGACACCACGCCGGCCGAAGCTGCGGCTGCTGATCAACAGGCCAACGCGCAACGTTCGCCTTTCGCCGGTTTCCCGGGCTTTCCTGGCGGCGCCGGCATGGAGGGACTTGGCGACCTCAGCGCGCTCTTTGGTGCCGGCAGCCCTTTCGCGCCTCCTCAACAAGGCGCCGGCGCCGGCACTGCTGCTACCGGCACGACGACGGGCGACAATGCGCAAAACACCACAGGAGCTGCCGCCGGAGCCACGACAGATGCTCAGGGAGGCAGCGCTACAAGCCCGCCCCCAGCCAACCCCTTTGCCGCTCTTTTCGCGCCTCCTCCTTATGCTGCCCAGGGTCAAGGCCAGCAAGGTCAAGGACAAGCTCCCCCCAACCCGTTCGCTTCACCTTTTGGTCAAGTCAACCCTGAGATGATGCAACAGATGATGCAGATGTGGGGGCTGGGTGGTGCAGGCGGTGCTGGCGGTGCTGGTGGCTCTCCGGCTCCTCCTGACAACCGTCCGCCTGAGGAGCGCTACGCCGAGCAGTTGCGCCAACTCAACGACATGGGCTTTTTTGACTTTGATAGAAACGTGGCTGCCCTTAGACGGAGCGGCGGCAGCGTGCAAGGCGCAATTGAGCATCTTCTCAGCGGCTAATTATGAGTATGACAGCATGACACGAGGGACGAAGATGTTATGGTTTGGGCGGAGCGCCGTGGCGGCCGTGGAGGACGCGCGCTTTAATGGTTGATAGCTTGAGGCCTGTTGCAGGGAGCAGCACATACCCTACCTAGTTGCTTTGGGCTTTGTTTCTGGCATTTTTCAGGCGATAGGAAATTGACCAGGCACGACGTTTATGACAGCTCATACAACATTTCTCTGGAGACGGCATGCCTGAAGGAAATAGCACACTGGTAATTCCGCAAGCCGTCTCTACCCAAAAATTGTAGTTTTACCTCAATGAAAACAAGATACGTTTGAAGTGCTGGTCTTCATTTCCTCGCTGACAAAGTGATGTGGTTTGGATGGGGCAACTCGACTATCCGAGAAAAAAAGCATGTACCTCGATGAGACTCAACTTCTCTCTTCAATGAAACAGCCGCTAATCACGGCTTCAATCTAAGCACATCACATATTTGAACTGGTTACCTGAAGATGTAGCAGTCATGATTCAAGGCATTTTCTATGCTAGATTCCTCCCACAGGAAGGCAAGTAGCTTCCTTTCTGCAGCGCAGAGCTCTCACCCGCCTTGAGCCTCGCCGTACCCCGTGAGAGTGCAATCGCTGACCTCAATCCAATAGGCCCGCACATCGTGGCCCAGTCGCCGCCGGGATGCATCACGGCGGGCCCCGGCGCGACAAAGCCGCCGCTGATCGACTGGGACGTGATGCAGGAGTACATCATGCCGCGCAAGGCCTTCTTCAACAGGTACATGACGGTGCAGGACCCGGAGGGCAAGTACGCGGTCCTCGGGTTCCCCGTCCTGATCCCGCACGAGAAGTATCAGCGCAACGAGTTCATCTTCAACTTCGGCATCGTGCTGGACGCCGACGCCGACCAGGCGCCGTACGAGCCCGTCGTGCGCCGCCTCGCCGTCACGTTCAAGGAGATGGAGAAGCAGAACGAGTATCTCAGCCAAGAGGGCGCCGGTGTCGGCGGCGGCGGCGGCGGCGGGCTCAGGGGAGGGGATCGCAGGCCGATTGAGAGTTTGCTGGAGATTGTCAAGGAGGATCTGAATAACTACGGCGAGTGCATGATTCCGGTCGGTGAGTTGCTGTTGTTCCTCCCCCGCTGGTGAGCCACACCCAGTACTGACCGACCAACCCCAGACGACGCGAACACGATCAACATGAAGCTCTTCCCCCACCACGCCACCCCGCCGCAGGTGAAGGGCTGGCACGTGCCCGTCGCCAAGATGAAGTTCGCCGAGATCGTCGACCCGACGTGGGACCTGACGATGCAGAAGGTCGTCGCCCACATCGACGGCGTCAACGACGTCCGCCGCATCGCCTGGGCCGCCGACGTCTCCCTCGACCTCGCCAAGCTCGCCCTCCGCCACCTCCTCTACTACGACACCGTCCTCCTGCTCGACATGTTCTTCTTCGGCTCCTGCTACGCGCCCCGCCCCGGCATCCACGACTTCGTCGCCAACCAGGACGGCATCGTCGACGAGTGCGCCGCCTACGTCTGCATCCACGCCCGTCAGCGCGTGAGCAACTTCATGCTCGTGAAGCTGATGACGAGCTTCTGCGTCGGCAAGAGCGTCATGGAATGGCTGAGGGGTCATCAGGAGGCCGGGTTCGATGTGCTGAGGTACGTTGATGTGAGGAGGCTGGTGCAGTTCGGCGTCATCAAGGGGTGTCTCTACCGCGCGCACAAGTACGTCGTCTCCAAGCAGTATCTGGCGGCGTTGGCGACGGGACAGGCGGCGCCCAAGGCTGGCGGGGATCCGTTACAGAAGTATACCGACGGATGCCACACTTTTGACCAGATCATCACAGAGAACAACCTGACGGATGGGGAGATTATGGAGAAACTAAAGGCTCTGCCCGTCCCAACGGGGGACTTGACTGTGTTTTACCGATGAGAGGTAACGAAAGTACTGGATGTGATCAGAGGGATGGTATTTTACATTTTCTAGCATATTATACATCGTCGTACAGGCATTGTACATGGTATCGCGTCGCCCTAGAAATCATTTCTTTTCATCTTTCCCCTGGGAGTCCTTGAGTGCTTCCCGCACGCGCACGCGCTCGCTCCTCGTGGGGAACTGGATGTCTGGGTTGTTCGCCACCTCAACAGCCTCCTCCTCCTCCCCCAGCTTCTGCTTGACCATCTTCATCAATTCCCTCTGCGATGGCGACTTGCCTTCCTCCTTCGCGACTTCCTTGAGCTTCTGGATCATCACGCGCGTCTTGCCCTTGAGCGGCTCGCCGGGGTATGACTGGCCGCTCTTCTCCCACTCCTCATCGCTGACGACCTCGACGATACGCACGTTGTGCTTGCCCTTGCGGAGGATGAGGATGCGGTCGTCGATGAGGAACTTGGGCACGTCCTTGGGGAACCACAGCTTGACGGGCGTCCAGTCCAGGTTGCCGGGGACGATACCGCGCATGTCCTTGCCCGGGGCGGCGGCGACGTAGGCGCCGCTGCCCGAGGCGAGACGGTTGGCCTCGCTGACGGAGCTGCTCAGGCCCGCGGCGTGGAGGATGCGCGCGATGCCCCGGTTGTAGATCAGGTCGGCGGGGAGCTGCATGTCCATCTTCGGGGCGTTGTTCAGCGTCGTGGGGTGGCCCTCGACGGCCTGGTACGGGTTGCCATCGGCGTCGACGGCGGCGCCACCCTTGCCGTGCAAGAGCTTGTGCTGCTGCTGTTCGCGGACGGCGACAGTGGAGCCGTGGACGAGGCTCAGGACCTCGAAGGCGAGGGTGTGCTGCGCGACGCGCTTGGGCGGATCTTGCTCGTGCTCGCGCATCAAGGCGTCGATCTTTTCGTTCGAGAGGAAGGTGAAGAGGCGGAGGAGCTTCCCGACCTCGGCGTCGGAGCGTCTCATGAAGTAGCCGTAGAGGTCGAAGGCGCTGGTCGCGAAGGGGTCGAGCCAGATGGCGTTGCCGGCGCTCTTGCCAAACTTCGCGCCCGAGGAGTCTGTCAGGAGCGGCACGGTGAAGCCGATGGGGTCATCCGTCCAGTGGCTGGGCAGCTTTAAGTGGGGGTTCTCTTCGGACTCGCGGATCGTCTTGACGGATTCGATGCCTGTCACGATGTTGCCGAACTGGTCGGAGCCTCCGATCTGCATTTGCACGCCGAGTTTGGAATACAGGTGCCAAAAGTCCCAGCCCTGCATCAGAGGGTAGACGAACTCGGCGAGAGACATGCCGTCGCCCTTTTCGAGTTTATTCTTGACGCTGTGTCTCTGGTTAGCACAGGCCCCCTCGCCGAATACGAGTGACGAGCAATGGCGGGACTCACGTATCGCGGGACAACATGGGCCCTATGCGCAGGTAACGTCCTAGCCTCTTCATCACATCGTACAATGCCAGACTCTGCCACCACATGTTGTTGTTCACGAGATGCCGCTTCGCCCCGGCGTCCGGCTTCATGCCGTGCCTCCTGCCGAGCTCCTCGATGTTGACCCAGAGCTTCTTCATCTGGTAGTGAATCTTTGTGATGTTGGTCTGGACCTCGCTGTTCTTCATGACCTCGCGCGTCTTCAAACGGTCCGTCGGGTCGCCTATCCTGCCCGTCGCGCCTCCGATGAGCGACACCGCCGTGTAGCCGTTCAGATACATCCAGAACAGGGGCATCATGGGAAGGAGGTGGCCGACGTGGAGGGATTGTGCGGTCGGGTCGACACCGACATAGGCACCTATTCGCTTCGTTCGCAGGAGTTCCTTGACCTGTGGTGTGCGCCTGGTGTCTCTGGTCAGCTGTATTCATTCCTCGGCCAGGAAGCGGTGCAACTGCTCACCCTGCGACGTCCTTGATGTAGCCACGCTCCTCGAAAAAGTCCCAGATATGGGGATGCTCTCCCTTCTCAATGAGTTTTGCTTTCTCCGCCCATTCCTCCGCCGCCCTTTTCTCCTTCGCTATCACCCTCATAGAGATCCATCTGGACCGGTTCTGTTGCGATTGGACCGCAGGCAACTTGGCGCATCGTACGCAGATGTCCCGCCGCAGACTGGGGAGGCGGGGCCCCAGCGTCGACAGCATCACTTCGGTTGTACTTTACGCTGGGAAGGATCTCGGGATCTTCACTCAGAAATGTATTGAAAAGAACGACTCAAAGAAAATTGTGGAACAATACGTTGCAAGCCAAGGCGTAGAATCCAGGTCGCCTCAGAAAGGACCCAACACTTTCGCAAACCTCCCGAATGCCCCATCGCGCATCTGGACCCTCCAAAAGCTCCAAATTTTTGTTATCGGACTGCTGATAAGAAACATCATCGCATCTTCGTTCCGCCGTCAGCCGGCGGGTCTTCCCGTGTCTGGTCGTCGTCCCGCGATCCGAATCACGTGGAGCATTTTCACAGGTTCGGGAGAGACTGGCCAATCACAGCACACGCGAAATAAGCTCCTCGGCAATCCATCATCGCCATCGCCGGGTCGAGTGCATCATCCACCGAATTCTCTCTCCCAATCCCAGCCCGCAGCGAACAGCAACTCTCGACCGGCCGACCTCGCGAACGAACTCTCCCCTCTCCGAAAAACCGATTGACGGGCCCGCGCACGAGATTCGACATATACTTCACAATGGCTTCGTTCATGCGACCTGCTCTGCTGAGGCAGACCGCCGTGGCTGCCCGTATGGCCAAGACCGGCGCATCCCGCTCTGCCTTCGTCAAGCCTACCGTCCAGAAGGAGTTCGTCAACAACTCGATAAAGGCCGCCGCCTTCCACACCACCGCCAAGAGGGATCTGTTGCCCGTCGGTCCTCGTACGTACAGAGCACAACGCTCCCACCTCACTCGCGAACTCCTGCTAATTGTTTATCCACAGAGGTTATCCAGGGTTCAGGTACGACTACAAAACACCCGCGGAAGTCGAAGTCGCCTCGGAGCGCATGATGAACTGACCCTTTCCCGTGTGCAGTTAACACTCCCGCCCCCGTCCCCTCCCCGAGTCCCGCCCACGGTTCCTACCACTGGACCTTCGACCGCATCCTCGCCGCCGGCCTCGTGCCCATCACCATCACCCCCTTCGCCGCCGGCTCCCTGAACCCCACGGCCGACGCCGTCCTCTGCGCCCTGATCCTCGTCCACTCCCACACCGGCTTCCAGAACATCATCATCGACTACGTTCCCACCCACACGTACCCCAAGCTCCGCAAGGGCACCATGTGGGCCCTCAACGTCGCGACCGTCCTCGTCGGTCTCGGCCTGTACGAGTTCGAGACCAGCGACGTCGGTGTCACCGAGGCCGTCGCTCGCATGTGGAAGGCTTAAGATTCCGATTGAGGGATCGGTCTTGTTGCGTTGTTGACAACTCTTTCACTGCTCAAAACATAGAGCACGCGAGGGTTGATGTTCAAAATTATTGCCTGTAGCGAATCCCACCGATAGATTTAATGGTGGGGGAAAGAGCTGCAGAGACGGCGTATGCCGGTTATAGGAGCTGTCAAAGGGCATGGGGAGGAATTGTACGTGATTTGGGGGCGCCTGGGTTTAGAATTGGAATGGCCAGTGTACAATCACCAGTCTAGGCAAAATTGAATTGTTTGTCAATGAACCAGGTGTGGTACCCGCTAGAGGACTATGAAGGGAGCAGATACTTGCTCAGCGAAGGATCACGAGACGTCGATGAAGCACAGGTCGGCCACGCGCTCGTCAGGGCCGGTCCACGAATTTCGTCTCAAACGCAGATTTGGCCTGGCCGTGAAGGGCTTCTTATTCTCGAAGAAGGAAGACCTGAACCACCGCAGGCATATATAATCACCCGCCAAACGAGATTCGAGCTGCGACTATGATCAACTAGCGCCGGCTTGTTCACGGAGTGATTTCAAGCTCCCGATCCGGAGCCGGGTCCGGCCGTCGATGGTGTGCCGGTTCAAGCGGGTGTGGTCGCGTGTCCGGCTGTCTTTACTCCACTGCCGACACTTACACCGAAATACAGCTTCTTTCTCAAGCCTACACAATCTTCAGATTTGATTTGTATTCATCAAGGTTCTTGGATGATAAACGCCAAATGGGTGGTTTGACGTTTAGATAGTTCAATCTGCAAAAGCCGTCGATTTCATTCTCAGTGTTCATGCTAAGCGTCGACGGGACTTACAAGGGCTACTCTAAGTAGATGTTCATGGCACGAACTACGAGAAATGAATTTTATTGAGCTGAAGAAGCGAAGTTATCGGTGGCATAATGGTAGGTAGTACTCTTGCAAGTGCTGGACTTACACACATTAATTAATAGTAAACTCGATTTGTATATGACATAAATCAGTCTGTTGTGAGTTCCTAGATGTCTCACTCCGGTAGTTCGTATGATGCCAGACGCCGTACCCTGTGTCTCCCGTGGACTTGGCACAGACCACACACAGAACACCTTTGCCTGAAGAAAACCACCATTTATTCTTGCCAACTGCAAGGTCAACTCAGCTAAGTCAGGAACTCAGCTGGTAAGAACGTACTCACGCAGTATGAGGGAACGAACATTATCTCGCTGCGTCCTCCTCACACTTCCGCACTCAGGCATTGATACGTCAGGGCGCAGGGGAGGCGGGCAGCAGACGATCTTCTTGGGAGAAGCTTCTGGCTGGATGCCGACATCGCGTTGCTTGTCCGAGGGTAATTGCCTACAATGCCGTTCAGTACTGTACAATTGAACCATCGGGTCCCGTTTCCGGATGGCAATGGTGCCGGAAGGAATCGGCTGTCGCGCTTTGTCTCTTCAGAGAAGGCGTAGGATAGGAGCGACTCAAACCCGACCTCCTCAACACTCTACTGATCGACCACAGAACTCCACCTGGGAAGTCATCCCTCTACAGAGCACTAAGTAGCAGGATGGCAAACTCTCGTCTGCTATCAAGCTCTCTGAAGGCTGCAAATGGGGCCATGTGCCCTGAGCACCTTCTCTCATTGGCATCATCTTCTGGTCTTCCAACCCCGGGCAGCTTGCATTGTGCACCCGCTGATACGCAACGCTACGATTATGCATGGTAACAAGCAATCTCCTGGTCTGGCTCGAGTGGACGATTTACCGCCGGTCAATTGGCGAGCACAGCGCCATTGACAGGAGGCGCCCCAATGACTTGGAATTTCGGGAGTTCTTCCAGGGGCAAGCCTCATCTGCTGGTTATCCTTGGAGTCTTCAGATCAAGCTCCATGGCGCCCCTCAACAGCATGGACTTTCCTATCTTGACACGCGTTAAACGCGAATTCTGTCAAGATGGAATCTACGTGGCACGTCTTGTAATGGCAGTGCTGAAGCAGCAACGTGGGGGAAGCTTAGGATCAGGGGAGAATCGCCCATGTTGGTCACAGCCAGGTCCAGCACCCCACGAGATCGGAAGAGGCAACCTGGTATGTTTCGAGGCTTCCCGTGCCATTAAACTAACAAAGGATTGGCGCAAGGCACGTTGGCTCAGACAATGTCGGTTGTACAGACGTTGCGTTGACATCCAGATGGTTTGCCCATGTGCTCTGGTTATTGGTCGACACGAGCTGGTCCACATGGGCTTGCATGGGCATCCGTGTTTACCTCACCCACGCTAGAGCTCGACAACGACCTGGCGGGGTTGGCTCAATTGAGCTCCTCGTAGTGGGGTTGCTATCTTCAGGGTCCTAGACATCACCCAGGGTCTGTCTGCTTCACCTCGAGCAGTGCGATTCGATGACAGCATACCTACGCTGTTGCAACGTATATGCTACCGCGGATTATCACAAACCACGGTCGTCAATGCCATGTAGACTCTACATGTGCCTGGTCGAGTGACCTCCTCAGAGAACACCGCAGTCGATGTTCTGAAAGTCTATATATCACTCGCGCTGGTTCTCAGGTTATACGAAGTCCCCTTCTTTCGGTTCTCTTCTTCTCTAGACTTACCATTTTACGTCAATTCAACTTGCCAATAGCTTCGGCACCGCTTCAACGCATCCTCTCTCCGCCCAGAGCAATGAGAGAATACCATGGCTTCTCTTGGTGGTAACATGATGTTGCCCCTCGACTTTGATCTCAAAACCACTTTTGCTGGACTCAGCGCAGTTGCCCTTAGTGGCCTGCTGTTTTCCAAGCTCCTTTCCAAGAATGAAGAGAGCAGCGAGGCTCCCGGCCTCCTCAAGTCTTTCTTTCTCTTCTTCTACTCCTGCTTCATCAAGCCGCATAACGGCGACAAGAAGGGCACCCAACAGGATGCCCTGGAGAGCTTCTACAAGAAGCAAGCCGGCGCATATGATGCTACCAGGAAGCTCCTCCTGCAAGGCAGGGAGGACATGCTCGCGCTTGTCGCAGCACAGTTGAAGGCCAAGGCCCCCACGAAGGCTTCGAAGAAGGGCGGAAAAGAGAAGCGCATCTGGGTTGATGTAAGTAGTTGCTACTATTGTTCTGAGCTGTTGCTGATCCCGAACTTCAGGTTGGTGGAGGAACAGGCTGGAACATCGAGGCCATGTCTGCGTTCGTCAACGTCCCCGAGTACTTCTCCAGCGTCTACTTGGTCGACTTCTCTCCCTCCCTCTGCGAGGTTGCCCGACAGCGCTTCGAACGCCTTGGCTGGAACAATGTCAAGGTCGTTTGCGAGGATGCGAGAAAGTTCCGCCTGGAGGATTATGAGAATGATATTCCGAGCAATCGCATTCCCCCTCGTTCGCCTGTCCTG
The DNA here is from genome assembly GCF_011947395.1 of Colletotrichum karsti. NCBI lineage: Eukaryota > Fungi > Ascomycota > Sordariomycetes > Glomerellales > Glomerellaceae > Colletotrichum > Colletotrichum karsti. Next base: position 595,442 of record NW_024065920.1, read on the forward strand.
AGCTACTTCTCCCAGAAGCGTGCCGAGCATGGCGGCGCGGATCTCATCACCATGTCATACAGCTTGTCCATGATTGTAAGTCTTCAACGGATCATGTTGTGCTTTGACTTGTGCTGATCTTTAATTCGCAGCCTGACTACTACTCCGTTATCGAATCGCTCACCTCTCTCCTGTCTCCCGACGGTGTTATGGGAGTCGTCGACTTTTACGTTCAATCCCAAGTTGATTTCGCGTTTCGCAACTACACCGGTGGGCTCGTCGGACGCCACGTCAACTGGTTCCTGAGGACTTTCTGGCGCGCGTGGTTCGACATTGACCGAGTCGGCCTCGAGGCCAGCCGTCGTGACTATCTCGAGTATAAGTTCGGTACCATGCTCAACGTCAACACTCGCAACTATACTCTTGGCCGCATCCCTTACTACATCTGGGTCGGATGCCACAAGAAGCCTTTCTCTTCTACTAGTCTCCCCCACGAGATTATTGAGAAGATTGATGCTCTCGCCACCGAGTCTCCTCTCCTGTTGCCTGCCAACCAGGGCGATGCTCTCACCCGCGCGATCGACAGATCCGCGCCGGAGATTCGTTCCAAGGCTTTCATGACTGCGATCCAGAACCTCTCGGCGAACTTGCCTCTCCCCTCGTTCTTCTATCAAAACCACCACTGGCGCATCTACTACGATGACCAACTTCAGAAGCACAAGCAGTTCAACGACGAGTACATCTACGCTTTTACGTGGGAGGATTCTCAGGTGGACGCGCGCTTGCTGAAGCTTGGTTCGGACGACGTCGTGCTGGCCATCACCAGCGCCGGAGACAACATTCTCTCTTACGCTATGCAAAGCCCGGCCAGAATCCACGCCGTTGACCTTAACCCCACACAAAATCACCTCCTGGAGCTCAAGGTTGCGTCATACACTGCTCTTCCTTACGAGGACTTCTGGAAGTTATTCGGAGAGGGCAAACATCCCGACTTCCGCAACCTGCTCCTTACCAAGCTGTCTCCTCACCTGTCCAGCCGAGCGTTCCAGTACTGGCTCCAGAACGTCCATGTCTTCGCCAACAGCAAGGGGTACGGTCTGTATGACACCGGCGGCTCTCGTCACGCTATCCGTGTCTTCCGCTGGATCAGCCGCATCTTCGGATGCCGCGCCGCTGTCAAGGAGCTCCTCTCCACAAAGACCCTCAACGAGCAGCGTGAGATCTGGCGCAACAAGATCCGTCCCGCCCTTCTGTCCAAGCTCGTCTGCAACCTCGTCGTGAGCCAGGAGAGCTTCCTCTGGGCCGCCCTCGGCGTTCCCAAGAACCAGCTTGCCATGATTGAGAACGACCACGCGGAGAGTGAGGCCGTCAAGGGTCCTTCCCCTACCCACCGCAAGGTCCGCTCTCACGCTATCTGGCGCTACATGGTTGACACCCTCGACCCCGTCGCCGAACAAACTCACATTGCCACCAACAACCCCTACTACCATGTCTGCATGACTGGAGACTTCACCCGCCGCTGCCACCCCGACTACCTCTCCGAGAAGGCGCACGCCAAGCTCTCGCGCCCGGGCGCCTTGGACGGCCTTCGCATTCACACGGACGAGATTGACGAGGTCATTAACCGCATCACTCCCGGAACTCTGACCGTCGCCGTCATTATGGACAGCATGGACTGGTTTGATCCCGGCTCCCAAGCAGCCGCCGCCCAGATCACTAAGCTCAACCGCGCGCTCAAGATGGGCGGCCGCGTGCTTCTGCGATCGTCTGCACTGAGCCCCTGGTACGTGAAGGTGTTCGAAGCCCACGGCTTCTCTCCTAAGCGCCACGGCGCCCGTACGGAAGGTGCTTGCATCGACCGCGTCAACATGTATGCCTCGTGCTGGATTTGCACCAAGGTTGAGAACCTGCCTCCTCCCACACCGGAGATGGATCGCATGGGTGGTTCGGAGATCACCAGCTTCTCTCTGTGAACATGATGTGTGATGAAAATTGGGAATGCGACGGTCTGTCGGGCGAGAGGGCGCAGGACGACTAATGAGGACTGGTTATGGAATGTTTTTGTTAAAGATACTTTTGAGCGTTGAGAGAAATACACAGAACAATATGGCAACTGAGTAAGGTCACCAGATCACAGTGTGAGGCGACATGAACGAGCGAGTCGCCCGTATTCATAAGAATGTATGAAAAGAAAAAAGAACAATACAAAACCTCAAAATGAAACAACTTGGAGTACCAAGATATATATTGAAGCATGAGATCGAATTTGAAGTGTCATCGTGATAAATACACAGCGTGCTGCAGCAACTGAGGGAGTTCCACATCCGCCCTACCTCACCCAAGGTACCTACCTACCTTTAACGCGCTGTTGCATACAGCGAAGTACCTTCCGGCGCGTGTCACAAGAAGCTGAGCTCCAGAGTACATCCCCAGACTTTCCATCAGCAACGCTAGGGTGTACCCAATGCCCGACAACCAGGGGCGGTCGACCCATACTTTTGCTGCCATCAACCAATCCGATAAGGCTGCTTGGCGTGCAGGGCGGCGCGATATCGACTTCCAGTGACGCTCGTCGTCAACCATCATAATCCAAACTTCGACATCTCAATCCATCTCAGCATTCAACAAAGACAACCCGCATGATTCAGCTTCATCAACAGTTGGATCTCATTTGAGAAGACCGACCACATACATCCCGCGATGCCTCCCGCAGCGAGCCAGAAGGGCACCGGCAAGAAGGCCGGGCCCAACGCAATGCGACAGCGCAGCCGCAACACAACACCGAGCTCTGCCGTCCCGTCCGCCAGTCTGCCACCCATCGAAGCTGTCGACACCGATTACCTCGAACTTCGTGTCGAACAGTTCCGAAACCTGACCTACGATGACCTCGTCGATTCATCCATACCTAGCTCTGCGATACCCGACTTCAAAGCATTTGAGGCCATGATCGCTCGTCTCCAGCGCCTGCAAGAGACCATCGACAGACGAAGCAACTTCTGCGACAGGGGCATGCGCATACTAGCCAACACCCGCAAGCAATACATCAATGATGTCGACGAAGGCGCGAACGAAGGCGGCAAGACTGACGGCGATTCCAAAAAGACCGGCAAGACGAACAAGAAGAAGAGGAAGGCCGCAGATACCCTGGCACCCCAGGATGCTGGAGTCGGTAGGTCGCTACCCCTTCCTGGCCCTGCGTGGCCTAGTGTCCTTTTCATTTTTTTCTTGGTTTATTCGTGGGGCATGCGACGCTCGTCGGGAGCTCACCTCGTCACCGCGAGTATTCCTCGTATTCACTTCAGTACTGACCTCACCTGTTGCTCCAGAGCGGACATCCCCGCTTAGGGAATCCACTAAACCACGAAAGCTTTCGCGCGACAACGACTCGGCCAGTTCTTCCCTGTCCCCAGTCGCGCCCGCCACGCCCTCAGCAATGGAAGTCGACGAAAAAACCAAAGCAGAGGAAAATGAAGACGAGGAAAGTTCAGAAGACGAGGGCGCGCCGCCCAAAAAGGCGCAGCCTGCGGCACACACATTCGGCGACGACCCCTCGACCTTCCCCGACCCGACCGTCTACGAAATTCGCCCGACACATTCTGGCATGTCCGAAGACGAGCTGAAGGAAATTTACTCTGTTGCCGTGTTTCCCAAAAGCGATTTGGCCGATCTCATAGCAGGAGATCCGCCCGATAAGGACTTTAGCAGCGCCAAACCGAACAACCAAATCAGCTTCTCGACGTTTTCGACGTACATCGAACCATACTTTCGGCCATTTGCGGAGGAGGATCTCGCCTTTCTTAGAGAGCGAGGCGACCGCGTCACTCCTTTCCACATGCCCAAAAGAGGCAAGAAACATTATAGCGAAATTTGGGCGGAAGACGATGGCGCCATGGCACTCGACAAACCTCAGAACGGGCGTGAACAACTGGCCCCGAACCAGGCCCGCGGCGCGATTGACAACATGGACGATGAGGTAGCGGAGACGGATAAGCTCTCAGTCGGACCGCTGCTCTCACGGTTGATGCAGGCAATGCGACCCGAAAATCGCCCACAGGTTGACGAAGAAAAGACCAGCGTCAACGGTGTCAGTAATGGCGACACCGCTATGAATGGCAGCGTTAATGGCGAGACTGGGGATGCACCGCAGAGCTCCAGTGACGATAAGGCCCCACCGGTGCCGCCCGCGTCCTTCATGCCCGAATCGAACTCAGAGGCTTGGAAGAAGGCGTCACATCCCAAGCTGGAATACACCCAGGTCGACGAGCGAATCAAGCAGGAGCTCAGGCACATAGGCTTCCTACCCCAGGAAGGCAATTTCGAGAGCGAATACGACGGTGCATACGACGACGAGGTAGCAGCACGTCTGCGCTTGTTGCAGGGTCGCTTGCGGGAGCAAATGCTCATCAACGGCGCGCGCAAAGCCAGGCTTACGGAGCTTGTAAAGGAGCGCATGGCCCACCAAGAGTACCAGACCATTCTCGAGGATCTGGACTCTCAGGTCCAGGCCGCTTATCTCAAGCGAACTCGTACTATGGGCAAGAGCAAGAAGAACAAGCGTCCGGGTGGTGCGGGAGGCGGCAGTCATGCTGTCGGCGGCGCGGCTGGTATGGCCAGACCGGGCATCGGCGACTTGACCAAGACGCTCATGGAACGTCGCAAGAGGTGGATCGACACTATTGGGTCGGTTTTTGACGACGAGAACCTGGGCAAGGTCCCGCGCAGCTCCGAACCCGACTCGTCCATCTTCAAGGCTAACTTGATGAGCGATTTGATGAAGAAGGAGAAGGCGCAGTGGGACGAAGAGGTTGAGGAAGAGTGAGCGAGCAGCGAACTTACTTTTCTGAGCAGTCTACTGCATCGAAGGTGACATACGTTATGACTGGCGCGTCTTTGGCTTGGTTTCATTTTTTAAAGTGGGAGGCTTGAGGGTATTCGACTTTCACGCGACACGGTCGACGGCGTTTGGGCAATTATAGAGGCCTGGAGTGCGAACGGGATCATAGGACTTATCATTATCGATAGCAATCACGACACAGCCAGATCGAATGAATGAAGACATCAATACTGGTGCTGAATGACTTGTACGGCGGGGCAAATCTTGATGTTTGAGTGAGTTGCCATGTATGATGAACACTTCCTCACAGAACATTTCTAATTGGGCATCTACCGTTTGGCTGGCACGACTGCGCCTATCATTTGTAATGTCCACCTTTCTGCGTGGCAAGATCACATCATGGTTTGTATCAACGCAGACTCTAAGTGTGATTCAATTTGCTACCAATGTTGTAAGAGTTTCAGGGCTGATACGGGTCATGTACGTTGAGGTGCCCCTATTAACACCAGTTTCCACGTAGTCGCCTCAGGTGCTCCGGAATCCTTCAACCAAACACGAATAGTTCATACCAATTCTCAACCAACCCGGCGTCGAACTTTTTGTTGCGAGTTCCTCCCTCTAGGTCCAGGAGAACAACACCACGATGCGGTTTAGCCCTCGCACGGGCTTAAATTGGTTTGCAATCAACAGCACCGAACTCGTTATGCGCTAGAAAAGCAGATGTCAGCTCGGGAACACGGTGTCGGAAGAGAGAAAGAAGAAGAGTCAAAACTTACTGGCCTCCCACCAGGCGGCCTCGACCATTTTGTGGTTGCATAGCTTACTGGCCTCGAATTTCCACAAGAGATGCGGCTCCTTCACGTTGGGGTGCTGGCCGCAGAAGTGCGGGTATTCCTTGTGCGACCAAGCAGCGCACCTGCGAGCAACACACACACACAAGTGGTTAGCAAACCGGGCTATATCCATCTTGTAGGAGGCCGGGCGGCGTGGGGGGGAGAGAGAAAACTTACGGGAGTCCATAGCGCTGCACTCCCGCCCAGAGTTTGTGGCAGATCTCGGTGATGTCGGTGTTCTCGGGTATGAAGCGGGCATTCACACCGTATTGGTAGCCTATCCATACGAATTCCCACATCCTCGGCCTTCCTCCGCAGCGCGACTCTGGGTTGCGAGCGGGAGTGGGTGCCGGGACCGGTGCTGGCTTGGGCGATGACTTGGGAGACGGCTTGGGTGATGGCTTGGGAGATGGCTCGGGTGATGCCGTGGTCGCCGGCGTGGGTGCCGGCTTGGGTGCCGGGGCTGGTGCCGAGACTGATGTCAGGGCTGGTGCTGGCGGCGCGGCGGACACGAGAGTGACTGCCCAGAGCAGGAGGAGGGTTGGTGAGAAGAACTTCATGGTGGCAGGTTGCGATTGTGGCTACGATACCGATGCGTACGGTTCGACCCTGGCGTAATCTGCAATGAAGAAATAAAGGGGATGGGAAGGGATGCCGGAATGATAGAAAATTCTTCCCAGCAGTCGGCTTCTTATACCTGCGTGACGGCGACACCATTTTGGCAGAAGGACCATGAGGGCATCGCGAAGAGGGGACTTACAACGAAAAGGTTCACCAGCTTCATGGTAGGTTCAAGCCATAATTGTCACTTACTCCAGGTAGCAATTAGGCACCCTACCTCCTACAGCTCTCATAAGCATACGTACCTACACATCAAGACCTTAGATATGTTGATTCCGTTAATACCAGGAATACTGCCACTTACATCGATTTCTCAAAATCTAATGACGTTAGTGCTTATGTTACTTCCCAAGAATCGCAAGCATAGAATCGGGTAAACTTCTTAAACCCCTTTAGAGCAACGGCAACAGTCCGGTTCCATCAAATTCTTCAAGGTCTTTCTCCGTCCGCATACTTTTTAGCCAAGAGGGTTACCATGAACCTTGGGATATTTCCATCTCTAAAGGTTTTCGACATCCGCTCGTCCAACAAAGTACGAAACCTTCCAGTACCATCACCGCGGCCACAGAGGTCCCCCCCGGCCACCCACGGACTCAGTTCTTCTTCTTCTCGCAGTCGATGGCGCCGTACTTGTTCTTCGTGGCCTTGTACCACGCATCGTGGACCATGCCCTTGTTGCAAGCCAGTCCGCTCTCGAACTCCCACTCGAGCATGCCGTCTCCGGCGTCACGGCAGTAGTGTTTGAATCTGCCGAAGGACCAGACTCTGTGATGAGAAATTTCACGTCAGAAACCAGAGCGGTTGGTGGGGGGAGTGAGGTGGCTTTGCTTTACCCGCACATCCACTTGTTCCGCAGTTCCATCCACAAGTCGTGGCATACCGTGGGTATGTGGTCATTCACGTCGTAGGCGGCCAGGGTGTAGCGGTTGTTGACGGGGATGGGTTGGCCGCCGATGTAGATCTGGCCGACACCCTTGTAGTGGCAGTAGGGTGCTTTGGCGAGGACTGAGGCCGCGGCTTGGAGGAGGACGAGAGCGGAGAGCTTCATTGTGATGTTTGGCTGGTTTGCCTGAAGCAGCTTGGGCACTCGAGAAACGAGGTAAAATGAGACACAGTTGAGGCCGAATGATAAATTGCAAGGCCGCCTGGGGATGTCTAATGGTAGACGGGACTCCCGCGGAGAAAATAAAAATTTATATTGCTTTCCATCGTCACCTCAAATGCCCGGAACCAGACGCTTCCATGCTAAGTCGGACATTCGCCGTTGTGGTAACTGAGGATGAATAAGGCAGCCAGCTCACTTGAGTTGATGATCGTAACATAGACCAAAGGATGGCATGAAGGGGGGGCTTTGTTGATAAAGGCGACTTTGGTAGAGGTTACCAATACTCATACCTCAGCATCACCCTTGTGTCCTTCCAAGTCTCTCTGGTTGTCTCGATGAACCCCAAAAGCTGCACAATTGAAAGCCCAAAGACAGAAAGAAACTGGTCGCACAGAGACAATGCGCCGCAACTCACGCCAGCTTGGCGTGGCTGTTTTCGCAAAGTCTTTTCAACCCTTCTTTTTCGAAAAACATCCCTTCGCAGCCGTCCTTGCATTTGAAAACTTATTTCATTTCCGACTTCTTGTCGAGAGCACTTGGCAGTGGCTGTTTAGGGTGAGGCCTGGGAAGCTTTGACGAGCAACATGTTGGGCACTGCTACTTGTGTCATCTTCTTTTCTCGTTTTCGCCGCTCGGCAGACTTGGAAAAGTATGCTTTCGTCGTGATAGTTGCCATTGGTGCTCTGATATCTCTCGCTGTTCGACCTCATCTTGACCCATAGGGCTACCACCGCGAAGACCCTGGTTATCATGACATGATCTGTTTCGACCGCCAGTGCTGGTCGTTCAACCGAGGTAGACCGAAGTTGGAGACTCCAGTGCGTGAAAAGTGACGTTGCTTCGACATGGTGAGTAAAGAGGATGACCAGAGTACATCGGATACGGCGGCAGACGTTGGAGGTCATATGGAGGTGGTGTTCGGAGAAAGCGACAGCGGCCCGATGCATGAGACGGCGCTCAAGCTTATCGGCTGAGATTGGACGTAATGCCTATTAGACAGAATCGAGGCTTGTATTGGCAGTTCGGTGCCTGTCGCCCCCAGGAACTTCCTTGTGCGGGGTAACTACAGAGCAGCGGGGGGCCTATCAGAACCTGCCCTTTCCGGGAACTCATCCAACGCACCGGGCCCTGATTCCTTATCAACCCATTCCACTTGGCCGCCGGTCCAGGCCCGAGGGGCAGCCACCAGACTGGACCGGCCTGGGCGCGGGCGCGGGCGGGCGCTATCTCTCGGGGACACTCTGCTGGTCTGGGTATGGTGCGCTGACGAGGAATTCGATCTTTTTTTCCTTCTCATCAACAACTTCAGGCTCTTCGTCTGTTTCTCGAGAGGTTTTGGGTATTGAAAGCTCTCGTCAGGATGCATCTCGTACCAAAAGAGGTTCGTATCCCCTAGTCTCTTCTCTCTTACACATCCCTGTCGCCTTGGCGGGCCAGAGGAAAGTGAACAGCAACGTTAACGGGGGACGTCGTGATTGCAGCTCGATAAGCTCACCATTTCTCAATTGGGCTTCCTGGCCCAGCGTCGCCTTGCCAGGGGCGTCAAGTTGAACCACTCAGAAGCAACGGTACGAAAACCTACCTCAGTGACGATATCGCTCGAGTCCAATCTCTCATGCACTAACACACGCCACAGGCTCTCATCGCGAGCAACTTGCAAGAACTCATCCGCGATGGCAATCACACCGTCGCCGACCTGATGAGCCTGGGTGCCACCATGCTGGGGAGACGTCACGTCCTGCCCGCAGTATGTAGTACCCTTCACGAGATCCAAGTCGAGGGCACCTTTCCCTCAGGGACGTATCTGGTCACAGTCCACAGCCCCATCTCAACAGACGACGGAGACTTGGCGCGCGCCTTATACGGGAGCTTCCTCCCTGTGCCGAGCAACGATCTCTTCCCCAAGGCCGAGGTCACGGCATACGAGCCCAAGAAACAGCCTGGCGCCGTGGTCGTCGCCTCCAAGAGGGTGACACTCAGCCAGGGCCGCAACCGCATCAGACTCAGGGTGACGAGCAGGGGTGACCGCCCGATCCAGGTCGGCTCACATTACCACTTCATCGAGACGAACCCGCAACTCGAGTTCGACCGTGAGAAGTCCTACGGCTACCGCCTGGACATCCCCGCCGGCACCTCGGTGCGCTTCGAGCCCGGCGACGTCAAGACCGTCACCCTCGTCGAGATCGGCGGGAACAAGGTCATCCGCGGCGGCAACAGGCTGGCCACCGGAGGCGTCGAGCTGTGGCGCGCAAAGGAAATTGTCGAAAAGTTGCAGTTGGCCGGTTTCGCCCACGCCCCGGAACCGGAGGCCATTCTCAACTTCACCGAGCTGTTCCAGATGGAGCGGGCCGCTTACGCGACCATGTTCGGCCCCACCACCGACGACTTGGTCCGGCTTGGCAGCACCGACCTCTGGGTCCGGGTCGAGAAGGACTTCACGGTGTACGGAGACGAGTGCAAGTTCGGCGGCGGCAAGACGTTGAGAGAAGGCATGGGCCAGGCGACGGGCCGGCCCGACTCGGAATCGCTCGACATGGTCGTCACGAACGCGCTCATCGTCGACTGGTCCGGCATCTACAAGGCCGACATTGGCGTCAAGAACGGCATGATCACTGGAATCGGAAAGGCGGGCAACCCGGACGTCATGGACGGCGTGACGCCCAACATGATCGTCGGTAGCTGCACCGACGTCGTCGCCGGCGAGGGTAAGATCATCACCGCGGGCGGCATCGACACCCACATCCACTTCATCTGCCCCCAACAGGCGAACGAGGCCGTCGCGTCCGGCATAACGACGATGCTTGGCGGCGGCACCGGCCCCAGCGCCGGCACCAGCGCGACGACCTGCACCCCGGGCAAGAACTACATGCGCGAGATGTTGCAGGCCTGCGACTCGCTGCCCCTCAACATCGGTATCACCGGCAAGGGCAACGACTCCTCGCCCGAGGCCCTCCGCGACCAGGTCAACGCCGGCGCGTGCGGCCTCAAGCTCCACGAGGACTGGGGCACCACCCCGGCCGCCATCGACACGTGCCTCAGCGTCTGCGACGAGCTCGACGTCCAGTGCCTCATCCACACCGACACCCTCAACGAGTCCGGCTTCGTCGAGTCCACCATCAACGCCTTCGCCGGCCGCACCATCCACACCTACCACACCGAGGGCGCCGGCGGCGGCCACGCCCCCGACATCATCTCCGTCGTCGAGCACCCCAACGTCCTCCCCTCCTCCACGAACCCCACGCGCCCCTACACCCGCAACACCCTCGACGAGCACCTCGACATGCTCATGGTCTGCCACCACCTCTCCAAGAACATCCCCGAGGACGTCGCCTTCGCCGAGTCCCGCATCCGCGCCGAGACCATCGCCGCCGAGGACGTCCTCCACGACCTCGGCGCCATCAGCATGATGTCCTCCGACTCCCAGGCCATGGGCCGCTGCGGCGAGGTCGTCCTCCGCACCTGGAACACGGCCCACAAGAACAAGCTCCAGCGCGGCTTCCTCCCCGAGGACGAGGGCACCGGCGCCGACAACTTCCGCGTCAAGCGCTACGTCTCAAAGTACACCATCAACCCGGCCCTCGCCCAGGGCTTCGGGCACCTCGTCGGCAGCGTCGAGGTCGGCAAGCTCGCCGACCTGGTCGTATGGGATCCGGCGTGGTTCGGCACCAAGCCCACCCTCGTCATCAAGAGCGGGCTCATCGCGTCGGCGCAAATGGTAAGAGAGATTGATCCCGAAAAGTGGAAGAAAACGCGTTCATACTAACAAACTTCAATAGGGCGACCCCAACGCTTCGATCCCGACGGTGCAGCCCATCATCGCGCGGCCCATGTTCGCGCCCCTGGTCCCGGCGTCCTCGGTGCTCTTCGTCTCGGCGTCGTCCGTCGCCTCGGGCGCCATCGCCTCCTACGGCCTCAAGAAGCGCGTCGAGGCCGTCCGCAACTGCCGCGGCGTCGGCAAGAAGGACATGCGCTACAACGACAGCATGCCCAAGATGCGCGTCGACCCGGAGAGCTACGTCGTCGAGGCCGACGGCGAGGTCTGCCGCGCCGACCCGGCCGAGGAGCTGCCCCTGACCCAGGCGTTTTACGTGTACTGAGTGAAAGAGAAGGACAGGTGATGACGGATACGCGCCGTCATCGTCGTTGTGCATGAGAAGAAGAGGAGGAAGAAACACACAGCAGCACGGAGTCGGGAGTTTTTGAAGAGGGAAAGTGCGGGTCGCGTACTTGGTTAAGTACAGCTACACCCATAATTCTGTTGACTAAGTGAGGGGGAAGTAAAGCCAGAGCTCTCTCGATCTAGACGTAGTCGAGAAACATGTTTCAGGGCCGGCGGGAGGGAGCATGCATGGACGGAGCCGTAATGACATGGATACACGCAGTATGAATGAGCAGACAAAAAGCAATACATCCTCTATTTCATCGTTCAAAAAACACATGAAGTTGAGTCCAAATAAATATTCGTGGTCAGGCTCAGACAGATTGCTCGTGTCGTTTTTGGTTTTAGTAGGTGGGCAAGGTCTCCCTCGTACGTTCTATCTCAACGGCGACTAAAGCAAGCCCAAACCATATGTCAACGACAACTCGAACGCTTAGGTTCTAAGAACACGAACGGCATTGGAACCGCTGAGACGACACAGAGTAACTATCAAATAATTGTTGATTCGTGTCCTTCATAATACATACAGAACACACGATGAGGCTCACCCGCAGAGCAAGCCAATCCCCATTCCGAAGCCTTTCGCTCCCTCTGAGCGTTTTTGTGTTCCTCGCGTACCCATATGAGATCCTTATCACGCCTATAAAATCATACACACCGCGCTGACTCGCACGGGCAGCAACTGAAGGACCTGAGCAGAAAACGGTCCGCATCCCCCCGTCCAGTCCGGTCTATTGGCATATGCGCCAATACAAGAAGGCGACCAAAGGGCCGCAAAAGCCCGCGCAACGAGGTATCATCTTTGCAAAAATCCCAGAAACCCAGAAAGTAGAAAAGTCGAACAAGAGAAGCAAAGAAACCCGTTCAGTTCTTCTTCTTGCTGCGGCTCTTCTTGGCTGTTGCGGGCTCCTCGACGGCGTCGGCAGCCTTGGTTGATGTGCGACGGCGCTTCTTGTCAGGGCTGGCAGGGGTTCCAGTGTTCTTAGCCTCAGCCTCGGCGGCGGGAGTGGCAGTCTTGCGCTTGCGGGTGGAAGCCGGCTTCTTAGGGGTCTTCACAGGCACAGGGGCCTCCTCCTCATCGTCATCCTCGCCGACAGCGTCGGCAGAGGTGCCCTGAGCCAATTGGTCGGCAATGGCGTCCTCAACATCAGGAGCGGCCTCAGTAGCAGCAACCTGGATGTTGTGCTCCTCAGCGTACTTGAGCGCGGCCTCGTCGTCCATGAGTCTGGCTTCGAGGTTGCCACCCTGCTTGTAGGCGTGGACGCGGGCCTGGTACAGGCGGAGGTTGTACTGGTAAGCGTTGTTCCAGCCCTGTAGTTGAGTCAGTACACGTGCTCGTTTGACGGCGATGGGCGCAGACTTACAGCCTTCTCACCGGGGCTCATGGCCTTCCAGCGGCGCTGACCCTCTTCCTGAACGGCACCCTTGGGGGCTGCCTCGCCAAGATCGTTGGCAATGATGGGACGAGCGGTCTGCATGTACAGGAAGTAGGGAGTCAGAGGACGCTTGGGAGCGTTGGGGTCGTGGGTGCGCTTCTTGCGCTCCTTCTTCTCCTCAACAGGGGCGGGCTGGTAGGCAGGACCAGCTTGCAGGCCAAGGGCCATGGGGGCCATGCTCTGAGCGACGGCATGGTCAAGGTTGATGAGAGGGTGGTCAATGCCGGGAATGCCCTCGATAGCAGACTCGCCGAGAAGAAGGCTGGTTTGGCGGTAGTAGTCCTCAGAGAAGTTCTTGATGAGCTCAAGGATGGTAATCAGGCGTTGGTGAACCTGGCAGTTATCGTTAACATTTGATTCAGACACGCGTGAATTGATAGAGATGAGAAGCGAAGCAGTTGGGGATGCAATCCCCGAGTCGAGAGTCACTTGCTCCCGAGACGCGTGGATCAGATCGGGATGTAAACAAAAGGTGCAGGCGAGAAGCGCGCTTTGCAGGTGGGCGAGGCAAATAGCGCCTGCCCAAGTGCAACAGCTCGTCAATCGCATGACGGCTATACAGGTGATGTGAAAGGCATACAAAAATACGCGACAATTGAGGGATTGGTGATGAGATGATGGCGGCCATGTCCAGAACCGCGGCGTCTCGGGCTGCGATGAAGCAAAGGCGGACTTGACTCCGTGGCACGGCACATGGTCGATTTCTGTTGTGGATGGGTTTGTGGCGGAATAGAGGGCGGGAAATGGAACGGTGGACGCAATTGAATTGCCATGGGCATGGGAAAAGAATGGCTTACCGAGTCGCGGACACGGACAAAACCGTCGACGTCGATTTGTCTTTGATGCATCTGGATGGGCGCGACGGGGTGGGCTGGGGCGACAGGAACAGCGGCGACGGGGACCTTGGGGGCCTCGACGGCGACCTTCTTGGCGGGACGAGGCATGGTGATGGTGTTTTGGGCGCGGGTTAAATGTTTTGCTAGGCCAATTGAGCGCTGGAAATAATGCTTTGATGGGCGGGCGACGACGCTGGAGTTGTAGTTGTTGTGGTGGAGTTTGCGATGGCAAAACAAAAGGGCTGGGTGTTTTGGGGGATAGGGGCCTAGAGAGTGAAGGAACGGGGGAAAAAGAGGGAAAGTTTGGGAGGTTGGGGGAGGGCCCGGGTCGAATATGTACTGCTGCCTGCTGGGGAGGGGTTTGCGAGTGATTTGGCGCACCTCTGGCTTTTTGGGGGGGGTTCAAGAGGAGGGAGGGGCGAGGGGACCGGGGAGAGGAAGAAAAAAAAAAATTGTAGGCGGGTGCGAGTAGACTGCCCGAAAAAAATTCTGAGCGAAGCTGCACCGGGCCCAGCGTGAGCCAGGGCATCCGCTCCAAATGCCAGCCTGCCAGGGCTTCCGAACAGCACCTTCTCCAGCTGACTCCTCACGACTCCCACCCAATTCAAACCTTCTCTCAGTCAATCACATCATGCGACACGTAAAAAGTGCCTTACACCCCTGCAGAGCCCAAGAGATGGCATCCACCTCAGGGCTTCTAATCAGTAAAAATCACCGCGACCATCGCCCGATCGGTCTCGTCTAGCTGTGCAGCCCCTCCTTCGATTCTTCGTGAAGTGAAGCTGAAGCGACTAAGAAAAAATAGCAGGGCCCTCTCTCTCCCCACCGTCACCGTCAGTGAGAGAGAGGCTGTCTCGACCCTCAGCGCTCTTTTTTTTCTCGCTTCAGAACGCGCGCTTTTCACAGCAATGTGTCCCGTAGGTACCATTTGAATTTAGCAGATGACCAAATAGCACCCGCCCAGGCCAGGCCCGGTCGCTGGCCACAACAGGCCCAGAACACGACGATTTCAGGCCACCTCAGCGAGAGACAAGATCACACCTAAGAGGGCCCTTGATGAGAGGGCAACGTCTGGTGCTGCAAGCTTTCCTCTACTGTACCCGCCCAAAATCCCTTCACCAAAAAAGGTACTCGCTACTAGTACCTTAGCCAGCTGCGTACCTTTTTATCGGCTTTCGCGCACCGGGTGCTCTTGCAAGTTGCCGCCCAGGACCTAACGTCCCGAGCCTCGTTGTCTCTTGGCCGTACTTTACTAATATAATAGCTGCAACGGACTGCCAAATTCTCATAATTCGTGGGAACAACGGGACACTTTTCTGGTCATTTCTGTTATTTACGCATGGTTTCGAATGCATGCATCCGTTGTTCGTGGCCGTTGCGGGCTGTTGGACTGCCTGGGCGCGATATTCGTCTCGCTGGACCTCGATCTGATGCTCTGGCGATACTTCCACTGGACTTTCAGCGGGGTGGTATTGGTGACGGGATGCTTTTCGTCGCCCGTTTTTTCTCGCGGGCCTCGCGGGCCTCGCGGGCGCCCACATTTCTGTGTGTGCACCATCACACACCTCATTAGCGATCGAGGCCCTGTCGCCCAATGAGGGCCCTAGAATTGGGGCACCTCTTCTGAGAAAAAAAAAACAACAACAACACCGGGCCAGGGGTGCACTGCCTCGCCCTCAACCCTCGACGAGACCCGACGGGACTCTTTTCGCAGTGCCCAGCAGGCCCAGGCACTTTTGTCCATTAAAGCAGCAAGGACGAGACGCCTGGCGGAGTTGGGTACTTGCCCTCTCCGCCATGGCGTCCTCAGAGGCTCAGTCATCCCCCCCGAAAATTTCCTGCGAGCTTGCGAGCTGTTCACTTCGAGTCCCCTTTCTTCCCGAGACCGACAGCGGACTCGTTCTGAGCCTTTCCCCACCATCCTGCCTGTCTTTCTCTCAGTTCTACGCCAAAATTCAGAACTCAGGCCCCGTTATCGCAGCATGCTCTGCTCCTCGTCGGCGCTGAGCTGCTCAGCTCCCCCGACCCAAGTCGACACAGCACGACACAACCACCTCACTCCTCGTTCCTCCAAGTTCGACCTTCTCGCTGAGAGCGCCCTAGCCGACGCGCTTCCCGTCGGCCTCCTCTTCACTCTTCAGACGGCCCTGGGTGAGGTGAGTTAAGGTACCTTCAGCGAGGTACCTCCTCCTCACTCAACTGAGGCTCATCCTTCACTGATGAGTCGCTGAGAGCCCTGAGCTGTGAGCCAGCTCTTCATTCACTCTCTTCTGACTGCTGGCGAGCCGAATGACGCCTCGAAAGCGGGGTGAATCAGAAGGCCGTCGCTCAAGGCGCTTCTCACCCTCTGGACTGAGGGTTTACCGCCCCTCTGACGATTCACGTCGTTCAGCGCTGACTTCGGGTCTGGTCGCTGGAGTTTCGGGGCATATTCCGTCACATGCCAACATTCCATTCAGAGGCCAGAAAACCAGCGACCTGTATCGCCAGCTTGCCTCGCCAGCCTGTCCTGTGCCTGACAAGCCGTGACAACCTAAGGTACCTTGGGTACACGAAGCATTCACCGCAGGCCTATTTACCCTCACTGTTGAGGGCTTTCTATCGATTCACACGAGCATCTGAGTGAACTCATCAGCAGCGCTTTTCGCCGGGAGCACCTCTAATGAACCCTCCCGTCCTTCTCGTGGTATTTCATCTGGAGGCAACACACACACACACTCTCTCTCTCTCCAATAACTGCCCGCTCCTCTGCCACCGAAAGGACCGTTGAATGGCTGCGGCTCTCGCCTACAATACCGTGAATGCTCCTGTCTCTTGCCCAGTCATGACACATTTCGATACAGTTGTCCTGCTGTCTATTTTATCATCACTGTGATCATGATCTTAGAAATCTGTCACGAACACATCACAAAAGTTGCCAACTCGAGATTTCTTCTGCTTGCCCAACGTTACGTCGGACTCATTGCTTGATAGTGACCTCCGAAGTTAGGGACCTCTGAAGTCGCCCGCGCAGCTATGCCGTCTAAGCTACCTCTGCCATGTGTCATGTGTTGCATAGTAGCGAAGCTGGTAGCAACGCGTCGCAGCAGGGAAGCTTCGGACGCGTTGTTGTTCTGCACACACGCTGTCTGCGCTGCCCAAGCTCTCCGGGCACCACAGCACCCAGCTTGAGCCAGCAGCACGCTCACAGATGCTAGGCGGTGATTCCATTTCTTCACCGAGCTTACCTGCTCATCACCGGATCTCACCGAAGCACCAGACACCAGACACAGAGCCGGCCTTGTCGATGGCAGCAGAGCACATGCAGAGCCCCGTCTCTCATCCGACCTTCTAGTATTCGTTTTGAAGGGTTGCCGAATAAGAGGTTAAAAATGAGTTATACCCGTTCTCGGGATCAAGTTCAATCGTTGGTTGTTAACTACCTTACTTTCGCAAATCAAGACATAGCCATCAAGGATTATGGTGAAGCTTAGAGTCAGTACAGAGAAGCCACAGCAACGAATCGCAGGCTTGAGATTCTTGACCACGCGTGCGACGCAAAAGTACCAGGACCCTGTGTCGCAATGAGTCGTGCGAGGCGCCGCAGCGAACTTCTCAATTACCTACCTTTTGACTGAGGCATATCCGTACTTCACTGCGTGACTTCCCTTACGCGAACACACGTCTCTCTCGCGTATACTCCTCTGTAGATCCATCCGCCTGAACCACAACAGCGTGGCGCGAGCCCGTACCTTAGCCACAGCGCGCGCCCCCTTCTGTCCCTCTGTAACGGTATGTCTCATCCCGTCTCGCCGCGAGGGGTCCTACGCGCGTCGACTGGAGGGAGATGCTGATGCGGCGGCAATCGCTGCGTCGCGCAGACGTGAGAGTGGTTGTTGATCAGTCGACCTGCTTGCGTATTTTTCACGTTTCCGATAAGCAGGATGTTGTTGCAGCCTTCCATGAGTGCGATATGAGATCTTCCTCAATTACGGCGGCTCGTGGAGCTAGCTCATCAGGTAGGTAGGTAGCTAGCTAGCTGTGTGACGGTTGAGATGTCTAGGACATTTCGCGCCTCCAGGTTTCGGAGCAAGTTGATCTACATCAGCATCATGATGGGGTAATCTGTGTCACGTCACGGTGAGACTCATGAGGGCTAGAAGTATCTACGTGAGCAACATTCACTCACGATGCCAGCGACCGTGGGTAACAAGCAGCACGGCGGCCAGTGATTGAAGATGTATCTCTGGATGAGAGCTGCTCGCTGTCTGGCACCGGAGCTGTCAAACTCAAAGCTCTCCTCCTCCGTCTCCGCCCACCTCCAGTGAACCAGAAGCTGCCCCTCGCGCGCCCGGGAACTGGCCTGACCGCCAACCGTCTCATCCCGTTTTGAAACGAGACCCCCATCGGTTTTGATGGGGACCTCAGCTGGCTGGAGGCAGCCCATTGGCAGCGGATCGGCCCCGCGACGACCCCTCCAACAGCCGCGGTGAGGTAAGGCACCCTCCGGCCTCTTTCACATTCTACCTTCCGCCGCGCAGCAGCGCAGGTGGGCGGGCCCTCCGGCCAGCTTCGTCGGCGGCAGGGGACGTCACTATCCGAAGATGATTTTCAGTTCCTATTTTCAGTTTGGGTTCGCCTCAGCCGGCGCTGAAGATGAGTCTGAACGCTGCATAGATAGGGCTCTAGCTGACGATGACGGCTCATCCGAGACTGAGCTTGTTTGCACATCCCAGGATCCACTCAATTAAATGCAGCAGTAGAAAAAAACCTCTGGACAGTTGGAAGACGATTCTCTTTGGCGAGGAAAGGGCAGGTTCAACGGTGTATCCGCTGCTTCCAAAAATTCCACCTCGCGTCGCCTGTACCGTACGCGGACACTTTTTGCACTTTTAATTCTGACTGTGTGTTGCACACTGGCACTAGTAGCTTGGAACAAAACATTGATTGTCACCCTCGACTGAACTGATAATCGGTATTACTGCGTCAGCTCACTTGCACCCTACGCGTCCGAATTTCTTCCCGCACTTCGTCAAACCACCGCCCGCCCGGTGAGAGAGAGAAACATCGGATATCCAAACCAGGGCACGAGAAGGTGAAGGTACTTTACTTCCTCAGCCCGTCCATCATCACACACGCTTCAGCTGGCCAAGGTCTCTAACGCGCCCCGACGGACAGTTCAAGCACAACAGCATCCCGAGGACCGACGATCACCTACCGAATCCACAGCTGGCTTGAGCTTGATGCAGACCCCTGCCCCATCCGCCCTCCATCTACCGCGTACCGCCAGTCGCCAGCTGTAGCTCGCAGGTACGAAGATACCCAGCTCATGTACGTGTGTCCCGCCCGATTCCCAAGTACCGATTCCTTCCAGCACCGCAGTCACCACTTGGCAGCCATTCCCCTGTCTTGATTCAAGCTCCCAATCGGCATCCGCAAGCCCCTCCAAGCCGTCCACTGGCATTGGTGGGGGAGCTTCTTGGCAGCAGCTATTTCGCAGTAGTATGATGCCATGGCACCTGGGGCTTGGACCACAGACCACCTCCAGTCCCTCCTTTGACGCTGGAAGGTGGGATGTGAGAGGGAGGGGGAGGGGGGCAGACAGACACAAGCATTCAGATCGCGGATTGGACTGGGCTGGAATTGGAACTGGATTTTGGCCTCCAGAGCCAGTCACCATTGGCTTTTGAGGTTACTGGAGCACAGAATGGACACACCGTCCATGGGCTGTACTTGCTTTCCGTTGCTTGATTGATTGTCTGTCGGCCCTCCTATCCAAGCACGAGCACACGCGCCTTTCTTGCTTCTGATAGCTCCAAGTTCCAAGTTCCCCGTTCCCCCATGCTCTCCAAGCTTGGAATACCGCAGTAACGTCTTCGTGTTGCCCCTCCACCGCCTCCCAACCCTCAAAGGCCCCTCCTTTTCTTCACCCCTTGTTTGTGTCATATCCTCCCGTCCTTCTTATTACAATAACCTCCCTCCCCTCCCGACGGTGCTCTGTTCTGTCTTCACGCAAACTCCGCCCCGCTCGATCCAACCACTAAGCTGTCTTTACAGTAAAACCACCAACTACACACCTGAATATCAGAAGAGAGAGGAGATACGAGGCGCAATTCACCATGCTCGACGCCAGGTCCTACCCGCTGCTGGTCGGCCTGATCGTGTTGGTCTGGCTTGCCCGGCCAACCCACGCCTTCGGAGCTGGTAACATTGCCAGCATCTCCAAGATTGAGGGCCAGAACTGTGAGTCCTTCCTCGAGCAACTCTCCTCGGCCACCACAGCTGCTGATTACACGAAACAACAGGGCGCCACGGTGACATCGAAGATGCTCTCCTCACCCTCGCCATGGCCCGCGCCATGAACGGCAAGAAGTTCAGCAAGATGATGGTCTCCCGTGTCTACTTCGGCAACTGGCTCAGAGATTACTCCCAGGCCATTGACGTCGGTACCGTCAAGTCTGTCTCCGCCGAGGCCATCCGCCTGCTCCTCTGCGTCCTGGGCTTCCTGAGCTTCGGCTACGGATCCAGGGAGTTCGAGGTTACCGCCGACAGATTGGGCTGCTACCGCCCCGAGGACCACATCGACAACCCCAAGAACTACGCCGACAACGCCGACGCTCGCCAGTACGACCGTCGCCTGAGAGGCCCCGTCGATGAGGGTGTCGAGCTCGCAATTGACGAGCGCACTGGCATGAAGAACTACATCGCGAACGAGCAGGCCGGTATCATGACCTCCGCCGAGCACGTCCGCAAGCTGTTTGGAAAGTGCATCGAGCTCGCCCGAGGATACGCCCGCAACAAGAATGAGGCCGATCTTTACGAGGCGATGCGCTTGATGGGTACTGGTCTGCACTGCTTGGAGGGTAAGTAGCCTGCTTGCGAACAGGGACATTGCGTGCTGGCCTATGGCTAACAGTTGAATCGCAGACTTCTTTGCCCACAGCAACTACACCGAGCTTGCCCTCATCGAGATGGGTGAGCGCGACGTCTTCCCCCACGTCGGCCGTGACACTCGCATCAGACTTGATGGAGCTAGAGACGAGGTCTACCCGATTGTCACCGGTACTTTCGGCGGTGTTGACTTCCTCCACTCCGTCACTGGCGAAGGTAGATCTCCACAAAAGGACTTGCAGCAAAAGCATGGCTAACATGCATGGTAGTCTCTGACAAGCTGACCCAGAACGAAATTGAGGAGCTCGAGGGTACCCTTCAAGAGAGCCAGAACAACGACACTAGCGTTCTGCGCAACCTGCTGGACATGATTCCCGATGGTATCTTTGGCGGTAAGCACCAAAGCAACCGGGTGGACGAGCTCCAGAGCAGCGCCACCGAGTCGCAGCTTCAGAACATGCAGGTCTCCCCCAGAGACCCCGAGGAGTTCACCGTGTACATCCAGAATGTTTTTAAGCAGATCATGCCGGCGATTGAGTTCCACGACGAGATTCTGCAGGGCATCACCGAGGCCGTGGAGAAGATTCCCGTCCTGCCCAAGATCCTGGAGCAGCTCGAGGAGCAGCTGTCCAAGTTTGTCTTCTCCCTCATTGCTCCCTTCATCATTCCCGTCATCAACCAGATCCGCAACGAGCTGCGCACTGGTTCTGCCGAGATCATTGAGAGCAGTGAGAAGGAGCAGCATGTCGTCTTCGACGATGACCGCTGCTCTGACCCCACCCACTCGATGTTGTCCAAGGACCACTTCACCAACGTAAGATGCCTACCGTGAAGATCAGAAACCAAAGTTCCCCAAGCTGACTCTTTTCAGATCCTCAACGAGATCGCCGGTCGCTGCGCTGCTTTGACTGTTCAGTGGGTCGTGCCTCAGTTGATGGAGGCCATCGACGATGATGGTGCTGATGTTAACCGCATCCTCAACCGTATCATCTTCGGTGTCATGCACCACCCCGCCCAGCGCGACATGGGCGATGACGGCGCCAGGGAGGGACGCCAGAAGATCTTCCAGTTCGTCGAGGAGTGGTGGAACAACATGGACAGAAACCAGCAGGACGACTACCGCCGCAAGTTGAGCCGCGACGGCGTCCAGCGCGGAGAGAACCACAGGGAGGGTGTTCATGACACCGGCCACGGCCACGGTTGCAGCGGAAAGCTCCACATGCGCAAGCAGTTCGGTGAGCCCAAGAACTGGGAGGACAAGGTCGCCGACCAGGCTGCCGGCGCCCTCCTGGAGGGCGCTTCCGGTGCCATTGCCGGCCTCGTGCAGCAGCAGTCTGGCGTTAAGATTCCCCAGTACAAGCACCAGCAGGACGAGGAAGAGTCGAGCGGTGGCGGTGGTGCCGGTGGACTCATCGGATCCATCCTGGGCGGTGTCTTTAAGAAGGACGAGAAGGAGACTCGCCACAGCGAGCGCCGCGATGACGAGGGCAACTACACGCAGACTCAGACTGAGTACGGCCACCACGGTAACAAGTATGGCCAGGCTGAGTACAGCGAGACCCAATACTCCGGCGGTGGAGGTCGCTCCGAGTACCGCCGTTACGAGCAGGAAGACAGTCACGGCGGCCGTCAGACCAGCGGCTACGAGTACCAGGAGACCACGGAAACCAGACCTTCATACGGTGGTGGATACGAGCAGCGCACCGAGACTCACCGTTATGAGGGTAACACCGAGTCTGGCCGCCGACGCGACGATGACGAGGGCGGCTACGGCGGTCGTCGTCAAGAGGAGAGCTACGGTGGTGGCGGCGGAGGCTACGGAGGTGGCCGACGTGATGATGAGGGTGGCTACGGTGGTGGCCGTCGTCACGAGGAGAGCAGCTACGGCCGCCAGGAGGAGAGGTATGGTGGTGGCTACGGCGGCGGACGTCGCCAGGAGGAAAGCTACGGAGGCGGTCGTCGCGAGGATGAGGGTGGCTACGGTGGTCGCCGTCAAGAGGACAGCTACGGAGGTGGCGGTGGCTACGGCGGCCGTCAAGAGGAGAGCTACGGCGGTGGCGGCGGCTACGGAGGTGGTCGCCGCGAAGACGAAGGCGGCTACGGTGGTCGCCAGGAAGGTGGCTACGGCGGTCGTCAGGAGGACAGCTACGGAGGTCGACGCCGCGACGATGACGATGAGCGTCGTGAGGGTGGTGGCGGCGGCTTCGGCGAGTTCATCGGCAAGGTTGCCGAGAGCTTCGGCGACAACAACAACAACAACCGCAGATGGTAGAACCCTTGCTGTTGAATCAACCAGACATGGGTTCAGGCGAGCGAGGCCCGATGCTAGCTGTTTTTTGATTGCCGATATGGAAATGGCTTTACGACCGGAGTAGTTAGGGGGTCGGTTGGTTGATGATTTGGCGGGCGGTTGATGATACAGGCAGGTTAACGAAGTGCCATAACGAAAATAAAAAGTCTTGATTTCAGAAAGATACTTGTTGTGAACCGAGCCTGCTTCTGAATGGACTCCGTCGTGTTTCTATCCTTGATTACGGTTCGTCCGTCGCCACATCATCATCTTCTTTCCTGCGCGTCCTCGTCCCCGCGCGTGTTGTCATATAGTAACCGACATGATGTCAACCAGGAAAGAATCCGGTACCAACGTGCCGTCTATATGAGAAAACACTCAATGAGGCTATTGCCCGGATAATTGACGCCGCCGTCAACGACTCCCGTATAAACGAAACAATATATGCGATTCCCAGCGCGTACGTCACTCACGGCGAGAAAAGGGACGGCATTCCGGCCGATCTCTTGCCGCAAAGAGGTGGTGTCCTTTAGTTCCGAATCCCACCTCATCATCTATCGACAATAGTCAAATCTCTGGTGGTTACATGGAGAGAAGAGAGAGGGACTGCGGGGAAGAAGAGGATTCGCGTCGGAATATTTCTCCGTTTGTCAAAATGCGGTCTAGCAGCTCGATTAATACCGGCAGAAAAAAGAGACTACCACCCCTCCTGTTTCTACTATATTGACGCAAACCACGAACCAGAAGCATATTCTTGTAGTTGCATCTGGTGTCATTCCTTTGAAGGGTAAACCCTGCGACGTCGCCCGCTTCCCAAATCTGTCCCGTGAGCAGGTTTTCAGGGAGCGGGTTGAGATTGGACGGGATATATTTGGTTCGGTACCGAACCATATAACACCGGCTAATCGCGCTGCTTGTTTCCTCTTTGGCTCCAACTCTCCTTCCGAAGTAATCAGGGACCGGCGCCGGCGTAGGTTGGGAGCGGAAGAGGGGGAGCTACGGGCCGCCGGTTTATAGTTTCATATATTGTGATTTACTTCCTGTAATTTAGTCTTACCTCGGAACTCTCGAGTTTGGTACTCTGATGTTGATTCAGGATAACCAGAAAGATATACATATATATAAATAACGAACGACTTCCTGCCCTCACGACCTGCCTGGCAGAGAGCAAAGCAAGTTACAACTCATCGTTTACCGCCCAGCACACATCGACACTAAGACAGAGAGACAAGATGCGCCCCCAGCAAGTCCTCCTGGCCCTCCTCGCCCTCCTCGGCCTCGCGGCGTCCCAGGCCTCGGGGACGGGCAGCACGACGCGGTACTGGGACTGCTGCAAGCCCTCGTGCGCGTGGCCGGGCAAGGCGTCGCTGGCGTCGGGGCCGGTGGGCACGTGCGACCGCAACGACAACCCGCTCAACGACGGCGGGGCGACGCGGTCCGGGTGCGACTCGGGCGGGTCGGCGTACATGTGCAGCGCGCACTCGCCGTGGGCCGTGAGCGACGCGCTGTCGTACGGGTGGGCGGCGGTGCGGATCGCGGGGGGAAGCGAGGCGAGCTGGTGCTGCGCGTGCTACGAGCTGACGTTCACGAGCGGGCCGGTGGCGGGGAAGAAGATGGTCGTGCAGGCGACCAATACCGGTGGCGACCTGGGGAGTAACCACTTTGACCTTGCTGTAAGTTTTGGTGTTCTCGTTTTGTACGACCTTGGACGTCGTCTTCCCGGCCTGGATACAGACGGGAGTGTGGGGCCGGGAGCCGGGCCGGGACCGGTGGGAGTTCGAGGTCCGGATCCGACTCTCCGCCGGCCCTTGACCGCCCGTCGGCCGATGATTCACTTCGAGTGACTTCCGGCTTCCGGCTTCCGGCTGCCTCCAGTGTTTACCCCGTCATATCTATGACAAGCAGTTATGATAAGGTGATCAATAGGGCCTCGCTGACGACATCATAGATTCCCGGTGGCGGCGTCGGCCAATTCAATGCTTGCACCAACCAATATGGCGCCCCAAGTAACGGATGGGGCGAACGATACGGAGGCGTCAAGTCCAGGGCCGAGTGCGACTCGTTCCCGGCGAAGCTCAAGGCCGGTTGCTACTGGCGATTCGACTGGTTCCAGGGTGCTGACAACCCGAGCGTATCCTTCAAGGAGGTGTCTTGCCCGGCCGAGATCACGGCGAAGAGTGGGTGTAGGCGAAACTGAGATGGACAAGCTGGGCCCCTGGCCTTGTGACAAAGCGTACACGAACGTTATGAAGCCTGCTGTCGAACTTGAGAAGCACAAAATCAGCATGTGAAGAGCGCTTGAACCAGAGCTTTGGTACCTGGTTGCTTTTTGGCTGAAGCATAGGCCCTTTACGCTTAGTCTTAGACTATTGGGCAAGAGGTAGAGCTTAATTGCACGTTGATCGTGGACTCATGATGCAAACGACGTGACCTGTACAATTCGCCACGGAACTCAAGTGCTCGGCGTCTTGGCTTGCTGAGGGTTGTTTCCAACGGCCAGTTCCAGCCGTTAGTCCCTCCAAAACCTCAACATCTTCAAGGTGCCAAGCGAAACTTCGCAGAGCAATGAGTAGTTTCTCCAATTCCTCAACCCTGACAAGGTTGGCCGGAACTGCTTGGCAGGTCGAAAGGAGAGCTGCACTAGCCTCATTGATGCCTTCCAATATGAGCGCTGTAGACGAGATGGGGGCTGTGGGCTGGGCAATGAGCGGGCAATCCGCGTTTCCTGGTGCGTAGCATAATCATGAAAATGACAGCCAAGATGAAGAGCCAAGACATGCGACATTTACCTGAGAACCATGCCGCACCCAAGATCTTGTCGTTGAGCACAGCCTCCATAGGCAACCCAATCTTTGTCGACAGCAGTTTGGCAACGAGAGGACGCGCGGTCCGGGGCACAACATTGTCGCAACCCGCCATGATTTTTTTTCCTTCTTCGTTCTCGGGCGCACATCTGTCGCAGCCGACCGAGACGCGGCGGCGAATCAGAAAGTCGCTCTCACATGACGTAGGAATGATGTTCGGCTCTGTGTGCCGGCTCAGACAAGGGCGACGGAAAGCAGGTCGCGGCCGGGGCCTGTAGGACGCCGAGCGCGGCGTGGACGGTTGATGAGAGATTCAGCGCCAGCGCCAGCGGCAGGCGAACGGCAGGCGAACGGCAGTCCGGCATTTTCGGCTTAGTTGAGTGAGCACAGGAGGGAGCCAGTGCATGCCTGGGTGGTTATCGAATTTTTGGATCGAAAAAAGAAATCTCCTACGCGACCGCATCTGTTTCGACGATCAGGTGTTTGGCTTGCTTTGCCAGTAGTACCGCAAGCTGGAATACCCCCTTGTCCTGGTGGATTTGACTGGGCGAGAAGCCCATCGTTTCAATGACGTCTGCTTGGGTGCTCCTTGTGCAAAGCACCGTGCCTCAGTCACTAGAGGAAGCCTGTTGGTAGCATTATTGTAACAGCAATATGCGCCGCTGGATTCCACGACGGGGGATGAGATGCTGACGGTATCAAAGTTCAAATGCGATGCGACCGTCCGAAAGTGACAGACTGGAGGATTGACAAGATCTGTAGATGAGGTGCCAAGACTCATTTGCGGTAGGCTGATCGAAGCTAGAAGGCTGTACGGTCGCTAGAAGCTTTTCCTGCGGATTGCCTTGCAGCGGCACATCCATCCAAGGATTTGTCTCGCTGATATCCGTTTTGACATCTTGTGTTGGCACTGACAAAATCGGGACGTGGGATGGCCGCTGAGCAAGATGCCGGCCGAGTAATAATATTGCGCATGCGATACTTCAGTAGTCAAGCGTCTATCAGGGGCGGTCTGGCGGCATGCACGTTCTTGCCGTCCAAGCCGTCCGGCGCCTCTAAGCCGCTCGTGTGTTGCGTGTCCAACTATTTTGTATCAGCAGCATCTGAGGAGGGCGCTAGCTGGCTATCTCAGCATGCGGCGTTCCAGCCGTGGTATCGTACGATGTCATACCCTACTCCAGAACCTGCACAATCGAGATGCTGGTACCTACCTTCCTGTATGACATGTCCCAAGTCATTGAAATACGGCCACGCGTGGGATGAGATGAGAAAGGATGCGACCGAAGGGGAGGCGGGCGTGTGTCACTTGTGTGACGGTCTGCAAGGCGAGGGTCTATTCGCCTGGAGAAGCACGCGAAGTGTGCCATATTGCTGGGAGACCCGAGTGAGCGAATGCCGAGAAAACCGGGCGTGCTGTCACCAACATCGGTCGGTACAAGTCGAGTTTGAGATACTTCAGTAATCGGCACAAGTTGCCGTGCAGAAGGACCGGGCCCACGATGAGACCGAAAGTCAAATTCGGGTGAGGGTTGCCGCTGACAGTGACGACGAACACGAGGGCTTGATGAAGGCAGAGAGCCACGAGCTTCTCCGAAGATCTGCGGATGGACTGGAAGTGAGTCGGTTCGGTTCTGACTGATCTGAGATAGTCAACGGTTGATGTGAGTGGCTAGACTGGCAATAACGGGATGGTGCTGTTGGGTTGGTGCCATTATCCGAAGACGTCGCCGCGTCTGGCGTCTTTTCTCTCTGTGCTCGGACTAAGACACTCGAGTTTGATGTGCCCTTCCGCTAGTGAGACTGAATGAGTGGGCTGCCTCATTAGTGGGATGAGCGAGACTGCTGCGTACGTTACCTGGAGAAGCAAAGTAAAGTACTTGATATTTCTTCTTTGCATTTCAGCTTCGACGTGCGCAAGGCCCAGATGTCGAAGTTCTCGTGACGAGGACAAGGACGGGGACGGGGACCGGGACCAGGGCGACGGATGGCGGATGACGGGTTCAGTGGCAGAAACATCAGACAAGCTTCGAGGCAACAAAAGCTTAGCGATGATGACAAGGGATTCGACGGATGTCAGGCGAGCGGTACATTGAAGCGTTAAGTTGACTAAAAACGACGGCAAGGACGGCAGTAGCGTAGCTGTTTCGAGAAGGAGAGGCGCTCAAGTTTGTTGGAAGCAGCTAACTTAGGTGCAGGTGCGGTGCAGTGCAGGTGCAGACTTGCCGTTGGTGTTGGTTTCTCGCGCCGCCGGTGGGCAATGAATGGCTGGCTGCTGGCATTCAAATGTCGGTTGGTCGGCATCTGCCTTCGCCTTTGCCTTTGGTGCCTCTAACAATACGCGGATGAGGTGGTAAGTAGGAGTCGGGTGTTTGCTGTTAGTGGGATGCGAGGCTTAGGTCAGCAAAACGGGCTTGTCCGCTACCTCCGGTACCTCCTTCTCCCTCTGTGCCTCTGTGCTTCTCTCCCCCCTCCAGTGTCTTTGCTCCAAGGCAGCCCCTCCTCATCCACCCGCCCCCTGCCTCCACTGTCCCCGTTCTTGTTCTTTCGTCTTCCCTCCTGTCGATTGCTGCGGGCACCTGGCAAGCGACGGATGAGCGGCTTCTCACTGGCTACCGGGGAAGGTCGACGGCTCCATCGGACCCCACCCACCATTTCGGGCGACCTACCAAACGCCGGCGTGAGCAAGTGAGGTGAGGTGAGGTACTACGAAATGTATCTCGCATCTCTCGCTCCCACGCACTTTCGTCCTGCCCACAGCATGTCTTCCCCTTCTGCCCAGTCTCTGGCCTCTGTCAGGTCGCTCAGTGGATCAGCCTATCCGTTCCTGGCAACCACAAGTACTCGGTGTGTCAGTGGAGAGTGTGAGAGTCAGGAACAGACTGATGGAGATGCAGATGTAACGAGGACACGCAATAGAATGACAGGAATGGAAACAGAGCTGTGACCTGCTGGAGACGCAGATGGGGAGATGAAAAACAAGAGGACTTGGTATATGGTATGTGACGAACAATAAAGGATACTGAATTGTCATGAACAAAGACGTGGACGTCGACTCGACGGACTGGGCGACTTCGAGAACCACGCCTAGAGGACGATGAAGACGGGGTAGGGAGGCGGTGCGGGCTTGTGCGGCCTGCCGTTCGCCCCTACTTCAGTACCTCTGACTGCAATGTTGGAAAAGATACCTGGCGCTACCCTCAAACTTCCTTGTTATCCAAAGTACCTTACTCCGTAGCGCCGTCCAGTCAGTGCCTAAGAAGAGAGATATTACGACGGCCTAACCTTCCCAAGTGCGAGAATACCTACGTCTTATGCCCCTGCCTTGCTTCGACCCGACGCTCTTTCATCCAGCGTTGCTTTATTGCTTGCTGTTGCTTCAGCACGTACTTGTCAGTCATCCCCCATCCACCACGCAACACCCGCACGCCCGCGCCCACGCCCACGCCCACCACACCCTCGACCTTGACCTGGACCTGGACCTGGACTTGATCAGTGTCCAGAGCACTCCTGCAGCGAGCGCACCGGGAATCGACCTGCTGAACCCCGCTTGGCATTGAAAATCGCGCCGGGCCCCAGCTCTCATCTTCGCTCGATCCTTTTTCAGCTTTCCTGATCTTTCTCGTCTTGTCGCCCTCTCCCAACTCTACGCGCTTCGACCCGACTCGTCTGCGATACCCAGCACTCGAGGCTCAAGTGACTGTCAATTCACAGAGTCTGTGAACTTGTCCTCCCGCCAGGACCGGGCTTGGATTCTTCTTGCTGCTCGAGTTCCGTCACACACCAACTTTCCCGGGCGTATCCGCCTCGCCCGTTCGCTGCCATTTCATTACTCACCCATTTCGCCCTCTCCTACGGATAGAGCACCTGCCAGACAACCGTTCTACGAGGTTGATGGTTTCAATGCCCTCAACCTGTTCGCTGAACATGTGAGGGAAGCATGTGTAAGTTGAAATTCCGTATCCTTTGAGGAAAATAAAAGAGACAATGTGAAAACTGCTGCAATGTTGGACTTCTTGTTGTTGCCAGTTCGTCCGCAGTCGTCTCCCTTTTTCGCGGCCAAGAGGTGCCAAAATGCCCCGGTCTTGGCATCATCCACTGACGTCTCATAGCTCTCGAACAGATTCGAAATGTCGTGTATGTCTCAGCAGTTCCTTTACTCTCATCGCCTTCAACGTCGTTTTGATCGTCGCTTTTCTGTCGCCGACTTTCTGTCCATCGTTGAGCGCCGGTTCTTCGTCACACCATTCCGTACCTATGCCTGCCTTTCAATGTCACGATACCCAATGGCGCCTCGGTGGGCAGATCTCGGCGCGTCTGCCCATCCTCCCGTCACCACCCGCCTCATCCGTCATGCACTCGCGCTTTAGTCCCAGAAACATCCACTGACCTCGCGCAGTCTGCTATTCAGTAATCCTGTGTGGTCGGGTGCCAATACAGTCCCTTCGACCATCATCAGAAATATCACCTCCCTCTCAGTACGTCATTCCGTCGCCTCCGCCCAAACCCTTGCCTGACCCTAGTGCACAGAAGAACATAGCATATCAAGACACCATCCTAGCAAACCTCACTACTCTGAGCAGCACGAACTCCGAAACCCAGGATGGCATCATCAGAGGCCTTCTCTACGTACCCGACCTCAGCATAGCAAACCCGTGTTACCAACAGCAGTACGACATCATCCCCCGAAATGCGACTACCCAAGCCAACCTTCCTCCAACCAACTACAACCTCATTGCTCTGGCTCCGTGGTTCAATGCTACATGCACTCAGGCTTACCTCGCTTCTGCCCGCCTCGATCCGATCCGAGCCTTCATATTCTATAGGCCCAACAACTCGACTAGGGAGCCTCAGGGGGCCGATTCGCCAATATGGGACCTCGGCGACGACGACGCGTGGCGTTCCCAGAATCGCTTTCCAATCTTCGCCATTCCCGGCTCCGAAGGCACCAAGATGATGCAGCAACTGAGTTTATACTCCGGAAATCTGTCTTCAGTACCTTACGGGGACCAGATCCAGGACATTTACGATCCTCATGACAACGACTTTGTCCGCATATGGACCGAGCTGACAGTGAAGGACCACGACAGCGTGCCTGCCATGTGGACATGGATTCTCACTGTCGTCGGCGTTGTACTTTTTATTATTGCTTGTCTATCACTCACAATGCACCTGGTACAGCGCAGACGAAGAATATCACTACGACGAAGGGTGTTGACTGGTGAAGTTGACCTTGAAGCCATGGGCATCAAGCGGGTTACGGTGCCAGTCAACCACGTCAAAAACTTCCCGCTCTTCACGTACAGCTTTCAGCCAGAAATGATCAGCACGCCTTCGACGACGAGACCGCCCAAATCTGTCAGGTCTCCCCGGAGCCAACGAACCGTATCCGAGCATGCCATCACGAAATCGAGAGCTAGGAGATCCAGCGTCAATAGCGCCACGAGCACTGTTGCTACGAACTTTCAACCTCAGTGCCACATTTGCTTGGAAAACTACGTCGACCGAGATTCGATCATTCGAGAACTGCCGTGCGGGCACATCTTCCACCCGGAGTGCATCGACGAATTTCTGAGCCTGAATAGCTCACTATGCCCGATTTGCAAGCGGAATATGTTGCCGCGTAATTATTGCCCTAAAATCACGAACGGGATGGTGCGTCGCGAGCGGGCCGTTCGACGTTTGAGAGAGAGGGTAGTGGTTGTCGAGTCAGACGACGAGGAAGAGGAGGTGAAGGGCAAAGGTTGGGGCAGACGGCTATTCGGCACGGACAAAGCGGCATCATCCCCGAAGGAAACCCCGATGACGCCCGTGACACCTTCCAAGTCTCCGAAAACACCTCAAGAGTCAGCGGGCGCTCGTACCCCTGCTCCGGCAGAGACGGAAGCCAGGCGCAGGTCAACCCTTGAGCCAACTCAAGAGGAGCAAGAAGATTCGACATCAAGTCAGTCTGATGGACATGAATCCACACAACCGCAAACACAACCGCAACAGCAGCCGCAACCGCCCCAACCTGCGCCGGCTGCTCATCACGGTCTTAAAAACAAACGGAGAAAACCTGGCGGTTTACGACTCCGCATGCCCGAGTCAGTGGAGCCCCATCAAAAGCCGGAGGGACGTAAGAGTCCCTCCGCCTTGGCACGGGCTCGGATGCGGGCGCTTGCGGGTACACCGCTTGACGACCCCGATGGGCGTAATCCAATATGTATGTGCCCTCGACTCCAATCTGTATGATCGCCACTGACAATCATCCCAGGGAAGCGTTATGTCGTCAAGGTTTTCCCGGGTTTTTCATGAGTGCGCTGCACTACTGAAGCATTTTCGCATGGTGCACAGGCGTTTTATTGGGTTAGGCAGACGAGCTGCCTCGGTGTCATTTTGAGGGGATATGACGAAACATGATACAGACTCACGACAATCTCCCTGGTTTTGTCACCTCTGGGTGACGAGGAGATCTGCTTCATTTCAAATCACGATGGTTAGACTCGGCGGGCTCGGAATACTGGAACGGAACCTCTTTCTTCTTTCGCGGGGCTTCTCGAGACAAAGAGGGCTCTGATATTTGGACTGGATATACCCTATAGGGAAAGGACATGCATCAACGGCGGGTCGGCGGATGCTACGCTTGACATTAAAAGTTTAGTTTTTAGTGATGAATGCCGTCTATCGGCGAGTAAGGACACACTGCTCAGGCCATGTCATGTGGTCCACGTGCATCCTCAATGAAGATGACGATTTGAATCTCAAGAGAGCTTTCTTAACGAGTGACATGTGAATTTCTCTGGGACATACAAGGGCGTTCAGAGTTTGGGATTTCTTTTCTGTCCAAAAATTGAGGTGTTTATATAAAAGCAATGGTATCGTTGCTACTGCCGTTTCATCCGAATCGTATGGATGCCGTCTAACGTCCAAAGAAAAAAGCTTGTTCAATCCGAACGCCCGCTCGTCTCAAATACCATGTTTCTTTCCCGACACGGAAACTATATCCTAAACTTTCAAACCTGTCCAAAGTCTTGGCTACTTCTTGGCTTTCTCTTGGCAATGTTTTGTTTCCGTCTCTCGATCCAAACGTCGGAATTCGTTCAAAGTTTCAGATCAACGACGACCCTCGATGAGCTTGTCGTCCTCCTTGGCGCCGCCCCTCGCCAACGCCTCGCGGATGCGGTCGTTCTCGGCGGCGCGTATGCGCTGCCTGGCCTCCTCGAGCCGCTCGACGCCGCGGTCGATGGTCTCAATGTGAACGGTGAGCGGGATGGCGGCGGGGGAGTCGCGGACGAGCTCCGGGGCGGCGACGCGGTCGCGGAGGTCGCCGAGGCCGGCCTGGATCTTCTCGAGGTCGACGATGAGGGCGGAGACCTGGGCGACGGCGGTGACGCGCTGGCGGTCGACCTGGCGCAGCAGGGACAGCTGGGCGTTGAGGTTGTGCAGGCGCTTGTTGTTGGCGCCGACGAGGGTCCAGATGGTCCACATGACCTCGTCGCGGCGGGACTTGACCGAGTTGGAGGACTGGGTGACGAGCTCGTAGATCTGGTTCAGGTTCTCCTCGGCTTTCGTGAGAAGGAGCAGGACGCCCTGCGCCTCGACGATGAGGCCGGCGATGCGGTCTGATACCAGGGCCGTGTGCTCGATGTACTTGTCGAGGAGTGTGCGTTCCGAGAAAGGCGTGACGGTGGGAGTGAAGGGATAGAAGAGCCAGTTTGTCCACTGCGATACCAAAGAGACGTCGGTGTTATCGGCCATGGACAGCGTATCCAAGTATCGGGAAGTCCAGCGGTTGATGGATATCACCGAGTCGACGGCTGAACCGACATGAACGTTGAACTTTTGCAGGTCTGCCGCCGTCAACCGTGAGTTGTCGATGTACTCGTTGAACTCGTAAACGAGCTCTTCTCGCTGTGGCAGCTCGGAGTAGCGGACCATGGTGCGAAGGTCGCGAATAGAAGACTCCGAGCGTTTCATCTCCATAGGTAGAGAAACGCCATCGGCGCTGCGTTCAAGAACCTGCTCGAACTGCGACTGAACGTTCATTAGATCGTCGAACTCGACGTTTTCAGACCCGGCATCTTGACTGCCGCCCGTTGAGAGTCCTGGTGAAGGGCAGAAGGGCAGGTCGAGATATGCAGCTCCCGGGATGCGACATAGCGGGGATAGAGACGCCGATATCGATTTGGTCACCATGTTTTGAAGCATGATGGATGCGCCGAAAAAGAGCCAGACGGCGAGACACAGCGCCAGAGGCTTCTGGAGATAACTAAGAGCCATACCGATGACGTTGAATACCCATGCCAAGATCGTGTACAGCGCGTTCGGAAGGTTCTGAGATAGTCGCTCGGAGACTGTTCCGGGTCGTTCGTCCAAATAGTCTCGTTCCCTCCTCGGTTCGCCACGCCGTGTCTTGATGGGGCTCCCCGTACTTGCTTGTCGCATGGCGCGGCGGCGTACATCTTGACGTTGATAATCATCTCCTGGACGGATGGTTCGTGACGACCGACCACTGCTACCCTGTCGCGGGCTTCCGCCGGGGCCGGATATCATGTGAACGGAGGGCATGAAAAACTCCGGGTCTGGAGTACGGTTCGGGTCTTGTCGGACGGTGGGCTGGAAGGGAGAACGGAGGATGACACGCTCATCGTCGGCCTTGTTCATGAAGTCCTGGACGCTGTGATGAGATTCTTGAGACCCGCCGATACTGAATGATTGTGACGGCAGCTGGGAAGGCAACTGTGATGGGTCTGTCGAATGAAAGCTCTCGTCCTCATCGAGATCGTTCAGAATCGAGGTATCGAAACTGTCGTTCTCACCACCTTCCACCAGTCGCCATGAGCTTTCGACGGGCAGCTCCTGTTCGCGTCGAGGCATCGTGTGTTCGAAAGCGAGATGAGACCGACCGACTTGACCGGGGATATATAGTGTTCAACCCAAGGAAACGAAACGATATATAATAATGACGGCAGGCGCAATATCCATAGGTAGCTCAGCTCGTCGGCGCAACAGTGCTTAGAGTGGAAGACCGCAAGGACGCGTTGACCGCGTCCGGTGGCGAGATATTTATTGAGGTCGCGAAATGCGGCCGCCTTGATATAATACGGATGAATGACTTTGAAGAGAGACTATTATGAGTTTTCCAGAAGTTTGCTAGTGAGTCATCAGGCCGGGAGCTAATGACACGGACCAATGTAACGGTTCTGGGCAAAAATAGGTAGAGACAAAGGGCGATCAATATCAATAGGATGTAGAGAAGAAGTTCACAGAGGTTCACAACAGAGATTCTGGCGTCATAGGCTCCAGCAAAGCCCCTTGCATGCGCAGCAGCTTCTAGTGGGTAGCTTCCTCTGCTGAATCCACTGAATTGGCAGCAGCAGGGACCATGTGGCAGCGTGACTCGACAGCGATAAGCTTCGCTTCCCCTGGTCGGTCACATGGACCAGACGATAATAGGCACTGCAACACCCCACGTAATACCTCACCAAAACATCACCTCAGAACTCTGGGGTTTGATCGGTGAAACATAATGCCGAATCCGGACAATGGCGCACCTGTACCTCCGTGGACCCGACCCAACTTCAGAGGCCCTGCCCCACTTAGCTCCGGCGCCTCACTACACGTCTTCTTGAAGTCAGTGACTTGGCTTAGCCTTGCCAACCAACGCCTCACTTTTTGTGACCTGACAACTTTGTGTTGCGCGTTGTTTTCGCAAAGCCACCACATCCACACCACAACACCTGCGCAAATCTGCCCACCATGACGATGGATCAGCGCGAGCTCGATTCGAGCATCAAGCAGCTCAATAAGACCGTTCAGGCCAATGACCCTCCCACCTCTGCTCTTGCCATCTTGGAGCGCCTCAAGAAGGAGGCTTCTCCTACCGAGGAGATGCTTCGGGTAAGTCGCTTTCTACCCTGCCATTTTCATCGCCTTGTTCAATGCGCAAAAATGATTGCAGCATCCCATCTCAATTTATTTTTTTCGCGATTGCTTCGGACGGAAACTGACCCATTTACTCTCATCTAGTCCACTCGCGCCGGTGTCTTCGTCGGCAAGCTTCGGTCGAACACAAACAAGGACATCGCCCGCGCCGCGACTGAGCTCGTTCACAAGTGGAAGAAGCTCGTCGAGGCCGAGAAGCAGGGAAAGTTGAAGAAGCAATCCTCCCCCGCCGCGCCCTCGCCTACCACCGCCAGCGCCCCGAAGCCCTCGTCTTCCAAGAATGTCAACGAGCCGTACAAGGGTAACACGGAAACTCGCCGCGCTAAGTCCGATGGCGCCAATACCAAGCGTACTGGCGACACTGTTCGCGATGCCTGCATCGAGCTTCTCTACAACGGTCTCGCCTACCGATCCACAGCCTCCGTCACTGATGTCCTTGCCAAGTCCGTCGCCGTTGAGGCCGCGGCCTTTGCTCACTACGACGGCGCTTCTGGCGCCTACCGTGACAAGGTCCGCTCTCTCTTCAGCAACCTGAAGGTCAAGACCAACAAGGAGCTGGGTATGAACGTCATGGATGGCAAGATTTCGCCCGAGCGCTTCGTCAACATGTCCCAGGAGGAGCTGAAGTCGGCCGAGCAGCGCAGAAAGGAGAACCTTCTCCAGGAGGAGAACATGAAGAAGGCCCAGGTTCCCATGGCCGAGAAGAGCATCAGCGACGCCCTCACCTGCGGCAAGTGCAAGCAGAAGAAGGTCAGCTACAGCCAGGCGCAGACCCGCAGTGCTGATGAGCCGATGACGACATTCTGTGAATGCACTGTCTGCGGTAACCGCTGGAAGGTATGTCCAACCAACCCTGCTTCCTTATCAGACATCAGACTAACATCATCATCAGTTCTCTTAAGCGAGTACTATTTGCGTGGAGGTTCTCTTTTTTTCACATTGACGGCGTGATTTCGCTTATACCCCGTTCGTTCAGCACGGGACGGTCTTGCATTTGGCACTCGGATAGTGCGGCTTGGTTGGTTTGGAGTTGGGGATGAGGAATAGGGTCTCCGTTTTATCCTGCTTGACCCGTTCGGCCTGGAAACAAAAAGCTCAGGCATGCATCTTTGCCACTTCTCACGAGGGATTTTACGTTCAGAACTACACTCTAGAAAGGGGAGTTCAATAGATTCATAGGACGTCGGCTTGAGATTAGGCATCATCGAGAATCGTCTTATCGGCATTCATCATACGTTATCCTTGTCTCTTGGCAGGGTCGAGCTTGAGCGCCGAAAACAGGTCGGCGGATTGCTCATCCTCCTCCAGTCCCATCTCCGCCACATGCTTCCAGAACTTGCTCAGATGTCTGGTGCCGGAATCGCAGAGAATAGTTACGACCTGGCTTCCCTGAGGCAATCTCGATGCCGCAACGCATGCCGCAACGCAGTTCACGGCGCTGCTGCTACCCGCAAAGATACCATCATTCTCAACCAACCACCTCGCCATGCGACAGGCCTGCTCATCCGTAACCTTGATCGCGTCGTCGATCAACTCCCGTCCTGCCTCGAAGTTCTCCGTGATTCGGTTGATGCCGATTCCCTCCACAATCGTGTCGACCTGCTGCCTCCGGCGTGTTCCCTCCTTCTCGGTGTTGGAGTACATGACGCCGTGCCGGATCTTGTTGTACAGCCCGCTCCCCTGGGGATCCGCCAGAACGACCTGCACCCCCGGCACCTTGGCCTCCTCCTTGAGATACTTGGCGACGCCCGCAATGGTCCCGCCCGTTCCCGCACCGGCCACGAAGGCGTCAAGCTTGCCGCCGGTCTGGTACACGATCTCGGGTCCCGTAGTCGCAAAGTGCGCCGCAAAGTTAGCTGGGCTCTCAAACTGGTCCGCAAAGAAGCCCACGCTGCCGTCGCCCGCCTTGGCAGCATGCTCCGCCGCGCGCCGTCTGGCCAAGTTGACAAAGTGCTCCGGCGATGCGATCGGCGCAGGCGGCACGCGCTCGACCGTCGCACCGAGATGGCGGAGCAGATCGACCTTCTCCATCGCCATGTCGTTGGGCATGCAGATGTGCGCGCGGTATCCCTTGGAGCGCGCGAGCGTTGCGAGTGAGATTCCAGTGCTGCCGACGGTGCCTTCGTAGATGGTGTCCCCGCGTCCCGGGACGAGCAAGCCAGATGCCTCGCCCGCCTCGATCATGGACAGCGCAACGCGGTCCTTGGGGGTGTTGCCCGCCGCGTTGAGAAACTCGGCCTTGGCGAGGATGGTGCGTCCGGTGGCCTCGCTGAGAGAGCGGATCTTGATGAGTGGTGTGTTTCCGATGGCGCCCGCAACGCCGTCGGCGATGAGGGGCGGGTTCCAGGCGCCGAGCGCCGAGCTGTCCGTTTCGGACGCGGACTCGTGGTCTTCCAGTTGCACCGGCGCCCCCCAAAAGAGACCGCTTCTCCTCGAGGGATCGTCCGATGAGCTGCGGGGCGCCGTCCGCCGTGTGCGACGGCGCTGATACCGGCGCTCGAGGTCCGGGTAAAAGTCTTTAAAGCCGAGTGTGACGAGGATGCCGGCGGCGAAGCAGAGCGTCAGAGCAACGCCGCCGTAGGCTTTGGGATGATTCTGAAGAGACATGTTGTCTGTGTCATCTGTCTTGTTCCATCGTGACCTCGTGGCTTTCTTGGTCGAGTTGTTGTGGTCTCTAAACTCTGAAAAAACAAATAAGCGGTCGCGTGCGCATGAATTCTGACCATCTTATTTTACAGGGTACCTGCCCGCTAAACGTGATGTCATTCTAGCTCTCTGGACCCCTGGTTCAGCCTCAACCCTGCTCCCGCCCTTGGCGACTCACAGCAAAAAGCCACACTGATCTGTAACCTTACTGCTTCGGTACCGCGCACACGACAATCAGCGGATTAACAGCTGCCCCGTCCAAGGGAGCTCGGGCCATCCCTGAATGTGTCTGCCCGCCAAATGAGGAGCCGACGATTTGCGATTTTGGGCAGTTTGTTTGTTCGATCCTCCTTCCACCGTCCGTCCCGCGTGCTGGCGCCCATCTCCACGACCAATTCTCCCACGGGATGGACTCTCCCGCCGTCACCCGTCTCTTCCGCGAGCTCTTCCGCCGACCGGCATGTCAATCACCTAGGAATTGCACCGCAGCCGCTGCCACCACCACCTCCTCCTCCGTCCCGGCCCTCCGTCCTCGTCGTTCCCGTCACAATGTCGTGGCCGCGCCGCAAGAACAACAACAACGGCGGCACTACGCCGTCAAGACGACCTCCAACGAAAACGGACCCCGCAACAACGAGTCGAAATGGCAGCAGCGCACCTCCCTCTTCCCCAGCGATCGCTCCGACGAGTTCGACACCTACCCGAGGCTGACCGCCGCCGACCTCGCCGCCCGCGCAACCCGTCCGCGCAAGGTCAAGATGCTCACCCGCGACTTCATCGAGGACAGCCTGTACAACCCGGCCTACGGCTATTTCTCCAAACAGGCCGTCATCTTCTCCCCCGGGCAGCCCTTCGACTTCCCCGCCTTCAAGGACGAGCCCCAGTTCTACCGCGAGCTGGGCCGCCGGTACACCGAGTTCGAGGACGACCTCGACGACCGCGAGGGCCCCAACGACGCCAGACCCCTCTGGCACACACCCACCGAGCTCTTCCGCCCCTACTACGGCGAGGCCATCGCCCGCTACCTCGTCTCCAACTACCGCCTGACGACCTACCCCTACCACGACCTCATCATCTACGAGATGGGCGCCGGCCGCGGCACCCTCATGCTCAACATCCTCGACTACATCCGCGACCTCGACCCGCAGGTCTACGCCCGCACGCAGTACCGCATCATCGAGATCTCCCCGGCCCTCGCGGCCCTGCAGAAGCACCACCTCCTCTCCACGGCCGAGTCCAGGGGCCACGCCTCCAAGGTCGAGATCATCAACAAGTCCATCTTCGCCTGGTCGGAGCGCGTCCCGTCCCCCTGCTTCTTCGTCGCCATGGAGGTCTTTGACAACTTCTCCCACGACTGCGTGCGCTACGACCTGGCCACCGAGGAGCCCCTGCAGGGCTCCGTCCTCATCGACGGTGACAACGACTTCTACGAGTTCTACTCCTCCGACCTCGACCCCGTGCTGGCCCGCTTCCTGCGGGTCCGCGACGCCGCCACGGGCGGCCGCTACCCGACGCCCTACCCGGCCAACCGCGTCCTCCGCAACCTCAAGTCGCGGCTGCCGCTGATGCCCAACTTGTCGGAGCCCGAGTACGTCCCGACGCGCCTGATGCAGTTCTTCGACGTGCTGGAGAAGTACTTCCCGGCCCACCGCCTCGTGACGAGTGATTTCCACTCCCTCCCGGACGCCATCCCGGGCCTCAACGCGCCCGTCGTCCAGACTCGGTACGAGCGGAAGACGGTGCCCGTCACCACGCCTTTGGTACGTGCCTCTGAGCCAGTCCTGCGTCCCCGAAAACGACAGCACGCTAACAGCCGACAGGTCCACCAGGGGTATTTTGACATCATGTTCCCGACTGACTTCCACGTCATGGAGACCATGTACCAGGCCATCACGGGCAAACTCACGAGGCTCACGTCGCACGGCGACTTCATGAAGCGCTGGGCCTTCCTCGAAGACACCCAGACGCGCAGCGGGGAGAACCCTCTGCTGAGCTACTACCAGAACGCCAGTGTTTTGGTTACTGTATAATAACCATATATAGACATGACATATACCCGGGCCGTGGAAGACATCCACGATGAACATACTGAAACCACACTCATCTCGGTGCTCAAGTTTTGATGTGAGAGGAACAAGCTTTTGATATCTCTTCAAACTACTCCGGTGTGATCATCCACGGATTCACAGCATATCCTTTCCGACCATTTGCCTTATCCGTCTAGTTCCTGAACAAAAAATGAATTGTTGCCAGTATGCGTCTAGAACATACGGCGGGAATAATCTACCACACTCAAATGTTGAGCTTCTCCTTCAACCACTTCTCAGCAGTGGCAACTGCATCCTCAATGCTCTCGGCATTGGTACCTTGTCCCTGGCGGACAGGCTCCTTACCGCCGGACTTGCCTCCTACAACTCCGGTAACCTGAGAGGCCCACTGCTCCGCGGTCACGCCTTGGGAGGAAAGATGCTGTGTCTTAGGTTAGCTCACATTCTGGGTAGACAGTGCTTGAGTAAACTTACCGTTCCAACGTAAACTCCGTGAGCGACAGCGCCCTCGTTCTTGCTGCCACCAAACAGGTACACGGAGCGCTCCTTGTCCTTGGACTGGAAGTGCTTGACGACCTCTCCGATAGCCTTGGCATTAGCAGAGATAGGGAGTTGGCCGACGAACCACTTGGCATCCTTGTTCTTATCAAAGTGGCCAACAACGGTGTCGAGAGCGGTCTTGGCCTCGGCCTTCTGGCGTTTCTTCTGCTCGTCGGTGACGGCCTTGACGATCTTCTCGAAGCGCTTCCTGATGTCTTCCTTGGTGAGCGTGGAGATCGTCAGCTGGTTAAGAGCGTGCTGGGTTGTCTTGATCTCTTGCTCCTTCTCAGTGCCCGAGGGCATGGCCTCAAGGGCATCGAGACGCTTGGAGAAGTCGTTGGCCTCACGCTGGACCTGGTGTGCAGCGTCGCCGGTGTAAGCGATGATACGGCGAATACCCTTGGCAATACCGCTCTCCTCGACGATGACGAGGTCCTTGATGAGACCCGTGGACTCGACGTGGGTGCCACCGCAGAACTCGACGCTGTACTTGCGCCACTCCGGATTCTTGGGGTTCGCAAGCATGGTGTCGACGTCAACGCCAACCGAGACAACGCGGACGGGGTTGGGGTAGGTCTCGCCGAAGACAGCGCGGACACCCTCAATACCGCGGGCAAGGTCCAGGTCGACCTCCTTGGCGTAGATCTTGCCGTTTTGCTTAATGTAGCTGTTGGAGAAGTCCTCAATCTTCTTGAGCTCAGGCATCGTCACTCCAGTCTTGTGCGAGAAGTCGAAACGCAGCTTCTCGTTGTCGACCAGAGATCCCTTCTGGTTGATGTCATCGCCCAGGACTTCACGGAGAGAGTGGTTGAGGATGTGCGTGCCAGTGTGGTTGTTGCGGATAGGTGATCTCCTCAGCTCGTCATACTCGCAAATGACCTCGTCGCCGGATGACAGAGCGCCGTACTCGAGGTAACCGTTGTGAACGATGTAACCACCAAAGTTCTGGACGTCGAGAACCTTGAACTCAGCAACGTCGTCAATGACGATGCGGCCAGTATCGGCGACCTGGCCACCTGACTCGGCATAGAAGTTGGTCTTGTCAAGAAGCAGGCCCAAGGGGGTCTTCTCAGCAATGTCCTTGGTGGACTTGACGAAACCCTTGCCATCGTAAATGACCTGCACCTTGACCTTTGTGTCACCCTTGGTGAACTTGGCCTCGTCGTCTGTCCTCGGGACGTTGAGCTCCTTCTCGAGCTCAGCGAGCTGGTGCACATTCAACTTGGCAAACGTCTGAACGGCGCTCTTCACGACCTTGCTGGCCTCGCGGGCCTTCTCTTGGGCCTCCTTGACCTCATCCTCGTCAATCTCAAGCTGGCGCTCCTCGGCCATGAGCTTGGTCAAGTCGACGGGGAAACCGAAGGTGTCGTACAGTCTCCACACAACGGCGCCAGAGAGCTTCTTCTCGCCCTTCTTGAGAGCATCCTTGGCGTACTTCTCGAATTGAGCCTCACCACGGTCCAAAGTACGAGCAAAAGCCTCCTCTTCCTCGTCGAGAATTTCCTTGATGTCCTGCTGCTTCTTGACAATCTCGGGGAATTGCTCACCCATCTGTTGGACAAGCGCAGGAAGGATCTTGGAGAAGAACGAGCCGATCTCGGCGTTGAAGTACTTGCGGGCATATCTGACACCACGACGCAGGACTCTACGGACGACGTATCCACGACCGTCGTTGTTGGGGACCGCACCGTCAGACATGGAGAAGGTCAGGAGACGGATGTGATCGGCAACGACACGGTAGGCGGTGTCAATACCGTCGGCATCATCAGCGCCATATTTATCGGTGTATTTCCTGGCTCCAGTGACCTCTTCTATCCTGTCGAACAGAGGGGTGAAGATATCGGTGGCGTAGTTTGAAGTGGTGTTCTGGAGAGCAGAGACGAGACGCTCGAATCCCATACCAGTGTCAACGTGCTTAGCAGGGAGTGACTTGAGGCTCTTGTCTGCCTGACGGTCAAACTGGATAAAAACGTTGTTCCAGATCTCGACAACCATAGGATCGTCCATGTTGACCAAGCTGGCAGCATTCCGGCCGCCAATCTTGTCGTAATGAACCTCACTGCAGGGGCCGCAAGGACCTTGGTCACCCATCTCCCAGAAGTTGTCCTTCATGTTGCCAGGCAGAATGTGGTCTTCGGGGACACCGACGGATTGCCAGATCTGCTTTGCCTCCAGATCGGGCTCGAGACCCATCGCAGGGTTGCCCTCGAAGTAGGAGACGTACAGACGGTCGGGGTCGAGGCCGTAGACTTTGGTCAGAAGCTCCCAGGACATCTCGATGGCCTCCTTCTTGAAGTAGTCGCCAAAAGACCAGTTACCCAGCATCTCGAAGAAGGTGTGGTGGTAGCTGTCCTTGCCGACATCGTCGAGGTCGTTGTGCTTGCCACCGGCGCGAATGCACTTCTGAGAGTCGACAGCACGCTTCAGCGGGTACATGGGATCCGACTTGGAGATCGTTCCGAGGAAAATGGGCTTGAATTGGTTCATGCCCGCATTGGTGAAGAGTAAGGTGGGGTCATTGTGAGGGACGACGGAGGAAGAGGGCACTGCAGAGATAGCATGTGATGTCAGCCAATTGAAGGTTTGCGAGCAGACGGACGAGAACAATGGCCAGATATCATCTTAGCGACGCAGGCATATGGAAGAGGCAGCGCTGTGATATTAGTGCTGGTGGTGTGAATGTGGTGATATCGTACCGATGGTGTGGCCCCTCTTCTCGAAGAACTCGAGGAAAGTCTTGCGCACATGGGCGCCGGGCCACTGCTGCTCAGCCATGATTGCAGTGCGCGAAGTCGAAGAGGAGTAAAGGCGCCTCTGCCAGGGGAAAGCACTCGATGCGATTAGACCAGACGGGGGCGTGAGGGTGATCGTCTGGAGTCTGACCGGCGTTCGAGTCCGAAATTTGGCGTTGGTGGTGGTATTGGTGGAGGTGGGCGAAATGGAAATGTTAGGGTCGCCGGCGCGATGGTGGTGACTCTTCTGGCGGGACGAGCTTGTTAGTGCCGCAGCTGGTGCTGATGCATTGCCTCGGACTTGGGGTAGGAGGTGGAGGGGCAGTGGCAGTGGCAGCGATTGCGGGTGATGCAGCAGCGCGGCTGGAGGGGGGTAGGTCCCTTCGGTGCTTTTGTAGAAACTTCTACAAGAAGCCGTCTGAGTCAATTGCGGTACAAAAGCGCCAGAGCTCCCCGTCGTCCGCCCGCCACTGCTGCAGCTCCGCGCCAGCGAACGCGCCCCAAGCACGAGCACGGCAGAAGCCTTGGTCATTCCCCCTCAAATACCACAAGATAACCGGCGAATTGGAAATCTCGACGCAAACGTCGACAAGTCTCCTCTTTTCAACCTTCTCAGGTCCTCTCGAACACAAACTTGAACGAAAGCCACCACGAACGAAGACGCAAGCCTCACCAGCTCTCTTTCATCAAGACGCCCTCTCCAGGATCCAGACAGATTCCAGACCCAGACCGGAGGGTACCCGACTGAACCTTGGCCGGTGCCGGTGTCGCTTCTCTCTTTCTCACCCGTCGTCCTCTTGCGCTTTGCGACGGGATATTCCTTACCACACCCACCTTCGGGAGGCCAGCCAACGTGATCAATTCCTGATTCTGCCTCCTTCCGCACCCGATTGCGGCGTCCGTCGTCCTACGCTGCCCTTTTCGTTTGTGTCTCTCCTTGCAGCGATCCTAGTGGTCGGCCTCGAGTTTTGCGTTTAATTGAGCATTCTCGTCGACTCTGGTTCGTTGTTGATCGTCCCGGGTCGGCAGTTTGGAAAACGAGTTTGAACGGGGCAAGAAAAGTTGACGAGGCGTGAGAGAGAAAAGTTCCAGCGCTTCCGGAAGGGTCCCTAACAATGCTGTTGCACGGGGCTCAATCTCCCTCTCATACGCTGGACGGCCACGCCCACCCCCTGGAGACCGATCAGCACCAACACCAGCATAGGCAGCTGAGGCGCAAGAGGAAGGCCGAGTCTCAGGACAATGAGCGGTTGTCCAAGAGACTCAGTCTTTTGAATTTGGGTAAGTCAAAAC
This sequence comes from Colletotrichum karsti, assembly GCF_011947395.1. Taxonomy (NCBI): domain Eukaryota; kingdom Fungi; phylum Ascomycota; class Sordariomycetes; order Glomerellales; family Glomerellaceae; genus Colletotrichum; species Colletotrichum karsti. The sequence continues at coordinate 640,392 of NW_024065920.1, forward strand.
AGTTCCATGATTTTTAAAGCCCCGTTGCTAACTGTTCAACAGAGAAGAATGGCCAGAAGCTTTACGTCCCAGTAGAGAACCCCGCGGCCTCATCAGCGTCAGCCGACGTCATTCCATCATCTTCAGCATCCGCAGTACCACCAACCACAACCCACAGTGGTCGCCGTCGTCGTCACGACCGCAAACCCCCTTCCGACGATGAGGTGATGCAGCTGGACGACTCAAAATACAAGGTCTACATTTACGACATTGACGACGAGCTCTCCTCTTCGGAGAGTGAACCCGACGACGGCAAGCTGGTCTTCCTTCCGGACATCGAGAAGCACCTACGCGCCACTCGCATTCCCCCTCACATCCTCGCCAACGACGAAGGCCAACTCGCTGGCATGCAGGTGGTCCTCTACAACGAGCCCACCTCGCTGACCATTCCGCAAGAGCAGGATAGCGTTCGCAAGGCCATCGTCGAGTCTCGCGCCCGCATGCGCGAGAGACAGCGCCTCGAACGCGAGGGTAGGGGCGAGCCGGTGCAGATGCCCCCGCCCTTCATCCCCCAGCAACACATTCCCCCGACGACTGCCGAACCTTTCACCGCCACGCAGGCTCCGGCACCCGTAGCATACGACCCCGACGCCATGGACATGGATTAGGAGTACCGTCAGGCAAGTAAATATTTGTGTACATACATCTAACGATACCCACGGCCTCCATCGGGAACGGATCATGGACTCGAGGCACATTCAGCCGGGTCAGCGAGGCGTTTTCTTCATGGTATCATTTTCGATCTTATTGTCATGGTTACTGCTTCCTACAAATTTACAACAGTTATGGTTTTATCAGATCAAGGCATCCAGCCTCGTCGTTGCACAAGACATCCAGCCCTTTAGTGCGTGAGAAAATACAGAAGTCTTCCATCATAAATCTCGCCGTCTTTCATGTCATCTTGAACCAGCAAATGCTTTCCCGTCGCTTCTCGGGTTTTCGACACCAAACAGCAAGCAAAAACGCAAACAAATCACTGCGCTCTATACGGGTACGACTGGCCGGTGTGGTTCGCCGGCACCGCAGCCGGGGGCGGAGGCGGGCCGGGCGGGGGCGTGACGCCGTACTCCTGAGACGGGTCGACCTTGGAGCCTCCGTCGGGCGGTGCGTACATGGGCGGCCTGGCGGCGTTGGGGTCGTACGTCGGCGGCGGCATGCCCTGCATCCCGTAGTAGCCGCCCTGCTGCTGGTTGTAGTACTCCGGGCGGTAGTTCTGATACGACGCCTGCGGCCAGGCGTAGCGGCTGTCGACGCGGGCCAGCTGGGCCCTGCTGAAGAGCCAGCGGTGGTAGCCCAGCGGCAGGAGGCCCTTCTTGAGTCGCCTCTTGCCGTGCATGTAGCCAATGATGAGGAAGGCGGCGAAGAGCGTCGTGAGACCGAGGAAGACGGACCACTTGACGATTACACCTGTCTGTTGCGGGAGAAATCAGATGAGAAGGGTGTCGATGAAAGTAGGCGATGAGTGATGAGGACTTACCCGGCTGTACCACCATGGGATAGCACGACCATTCTGGATAACCCAACCGGGGGGCAAGTCGTTCGCGTTAACGACAGTCTGTCTCGCGTCCAACATGGCGTATGCGCTCATGATGGATGTGCGTGTGTGTAGTGGATAGCGATCGTCGCCCTCGAAATCCTCCTTTCCTTCCCTTCAAGAAAAGCCCGAGTGCCCAGACACCGTTCTCACTCCCGTTGTCGTCGATATTATCGTGATGTCGTTTCCTTATCGGATCGATATGTGGCTGCAAATCAACTACGCCAGTGATCCACACACGAGATGTCGTTCGTGTGTCTTGACGTGGGTTGGTTGGTGTTAGGAGTAACGTTCAAAACTAACGCCAAGCCTAAAATCGATGCGGGAGGTGATTTATTTGAATCAAGACAGCAACGCAAAGGAGGGAACGGACTGCGTGTCGAAAAATAGAGGCTCAGGGACCTTAAAGGGTGGGAGGCAGGGAAGAAACGGGGCCCAGGCCTGGAACCAGGAACCAGCCACCCCTCGTACAAGACGTGGATTGCTCGGACATGGGGGGGGTTTGCAAGACGTCGTCGTCGCTTTCCTGCCTCGCATCGCATGGTGTGGGCTCTCTGTAAAAAAGGTTGTGGGGAACGCCTATGAGAAGAAGGAGGTGGTTGGACGTGGGACTTGCGGCGTGCCGCGTTCTCTCCACCGCTGGTGATTGGACAGACGGCCCCGGCAGCGAAAGCTTGTCGGGGAGCCGGGTGGGCGCGCTGATCTGCGGCAGCGCTGATGCAGCAGAACCGTTTCATCCCCTCGGGGCCCGACGACCGACGAAGGCTTAGCAGGAGGGAGAGAGAGGCTTACAGGTTTCTGATTACCTCTCGTTCTCGCCCAGAGAATTGGTCACATTGGTCACAGGTGTACGTCGAACCACCAAAACAAATCGACGAGAGGGGAAAACAGGGCAAACTCGGCGCGGCCGGCACCCCCAAACAAAACCCCCCGAAGCCGATCAGCCGCTTTCTATTCTCGCTGCCCGCGGCCACGGTAGCTTGTACTGTTGGTTTACGACGACCAGCTCGAGTGTCATTGTGGGATACCCAGTAAGGCGTCATTGGTTCGGACACGTCTGTTACAGAAACAGTAGTATTACAACATCCTCACCCGGAGCGAACAACAAAGCTCGAAACCCTTTTTACCCAGCTTGAACTCCACGATCCTCACCCAACACGTCCAACGGTGCGAACGAGCCAGTAAACGGCGCCCTGAGTAATAACCCCTCTCCAACACCAGAAGCAGGAACCGGAGACATTAATAGGGCGCGTTAGCTTATGCGGCCGTTAATAACACATAACAGAACCTTTTTCGCGGTAGACCGTCGAGTGGACAGGAAGATCGGATCGTCAGCTGCGTCACCAAAACCCACGGGCGCCGCTTCCCCCATCAGCTGCGCATGGGTTCGTTTCTCAGAGCCCCCCTCGAAAAAAGGCGAGAACGAACCTGCGTGGTGACGTTTACTAGGTAGTTCAGGCCCTCAGAACCCGAGATCCCGCTGCCCCTACTCTTAATTCCCCTTCCCTAAGACGAGCCGGTCTGCTTGGATGAGCAGGATAAGGCTTAGAGCAGGCGTTAAGGCGAAGCTTGATTGAAGTAAGGCACGTCGCGGATCCGGGAGACCCTTGTTTCAAAGTCCCCTTGATCGTCCACAGCTTCTCCTCACCAACAACGACACCAACGACAAGAACTCGACGGAAATCCAGACCGAACCACTTGCCGAAAGAGCACGGGCACAGGGCACAAGAATAGAGTTGTCGACTCTTTCTTTTTCGTCTCGTTCTCGCCCACCCCTCTTTAGATAGGGCTGCGTAGCTAAAGTGGTGAAAAGAACATATACCGCGCGTCGTGCAGCGGAAAAGTCAATCTGGCTCGATATCCGGGTTCGCTTGGTGGTTCGATCTCGGATCATCTGCCGTGACAGTTATGTATGTTTGTGTGGGTGTAAGTAACACACGGGGCGACCACCATCTTCCAACGTCGAGATGGACGAGCGTCCCTCCTCGATATGAACCTTCTTTTACCAACTCCGGAGGATCTCGAGATGCCTGAGCTCATGACCTCTGGCGGAAGACGCCGTCCAGCAAGTGATGGGCTCCCGACGACAACGCACCCATCCATCCATCCATCTTCATCATCCGTCCCTCCACCATCCGGTATCCTCGTCGTAGCCGATGACATCGAAATCGATGTTCATGCTCCTCAGCATCGTCCCCATCGTGAACTCTTCCTGTACGAACGTGTCAGTCACCGCCATGTCCCTCATCCGCGACGCGTGATCGCAAAATCTCACCTCGTGTTCTTCTCCTTCGTCATCATCATCATCGTCACCACCACCACCGTCCTCGTCTCCATCACTCTCAGCTCCGACTCGCCCCGTAGAATCCTCACCACCATCACGTCCGGGCTCCTCCTCCCTCATCCGCTCCGCAAAACACCTCTGCTCCTCCCTCCTCGCCCTCCCCCAACCCTTCATCCCGCCCATCCCCCTCACCCTCTCCCTCGACGCCTCAAACACCTCCTCCGCAGCCAACCGGCTCGCCGCCCTCCACTTGCCCACCAGCCCCTCCAGCTCCTCGGCTCCGGACCTCGCCCGGATCCGCTCCGCCTGCCTGATGATCTCCTCGCGACCCTCCGCCTCCCTGGCACTCCTGATGCCGACCGGCGTGACGACGTCGCCGGCGCTCGTCGACTTTTTCGCCAGCGGCGTCGCGTGGGGAGACGATGCGGAAACGCCGTGCTGCGGACGCGACAGGCTGAACGGGCGGTGGTGCCGCGAGGGCGTCTTGAACTGATGCTGCTGTTGCTGTTTGGCCGGGGTCATGTGCGTCTCGTTTCGTCGTGCCGTCGTACCCGTCGCGCTACCGCCGGGCTGGGTCAGTGGTGAGTCTGTCTTGACCGCATGCCGTGGTGACGTCGCCGTCCCGTCCTCCGCCGTGGGCGCGTCGTCGCGCTTGACCGCGGGTGATTTGAACGGTTTTCGAAGCGTCTCGTTTGCGCTGTCGAGGCGTCGTCTCTTGGCTGCCGGCGTGTACATTGCAATTAATTGATGGCATGCATCGCTGGTGTGATTTCAGGTTTCGGTAAGGTTTTTTGGCGGTTGGCAAACTGGGTGATCCGGACAGTGCTTCTGGAGACTTCAAGCCACCCATATCTGCCGCAGTACACCTGTATACCTTATTGTCCAATATTGCATGTATTGCACACTTTCAACTTCGGACCTTGAGATGTCGCTTGTTGTTTTGTTTTGTCTTGTTTCAACACACATTGAGGTTTTACGAAATATTTCGTCGCGACTTAAATCGCCGAAGACAAATCAAGCAACGCGTCCCAAGATAGTCATCTCAAAACCACCGTCGCCAAGATCTTGGCTCGTATGCAGGTCACGTCTCACGTTCAAGACGAACACACCGTAATGCCAGTCAACACTCATTCAAACTATCCAGTCACTGCCTAGGTACTCTACAGAAAAAACACCAAACGCCCCTGGGTCTTCCAACTCTTCTTTCAGACTGGAGTTCCTTGCTTCAGATCATCATATGTCCCATGTACACATCAAATCCCATGAGCCGTTTCAAAGATGCGAGCCGTCACCCCAACCGAGCCGGAATTACAATCAAACAAATAAAACAATACTTGGCCGTTTCCCCTTTTGCGCCTTCACAATGCAGTCTCGTACTCCATCAACGCAGAGAAATAGAAGAGAATGTGGACTAAAAACCGTACGTACGCTAATGCCGTTGAGTGAACTGAAAGAGGTATCATAAAACCAAATGCACTCCATGAATGGCCCGAAGCAGACCAGAATGCGGGTATGGCACAGAAAACCGGCGATGAGAATAAAAGATCAGGAGTCGACTCGAACCCGCTTAGGCTCGTTGCCAGCCTCGGGCCCGTCGTGCGGGCCGCTGGCGCTAATTTCGGGACTCTTGCGCTTGGTGCTGGTGGCATTGTCGTCCCTCAGAAAACTGGGACCTGAGCCAACCACAGGAGTCGCGAAGTTCAAAGGGCTGGGCAGCGTGTTGCTGTCACTGCCGCCCCGCGAATACCACTCAGGGTAGAAGCTGCTGGGGCTTGGGAGAAACTCATTGTTGAGGAATCGTGAGGGGAGAGCGGACACTGGAGTGTCAATGTTCATGTTGCTGTTTTGCTGCTGAGGCGGAGGACGAGCAAACGGATTGGGAGGGCCCGTGGCACCGGCCGAAAGGAGCGTTTGTGCGGATGGGGATGGCGGCGGGAGGACCATTCCGGAAGAGTGCGAATCGGATGCATGTCGCCGAGTCGTCTGGGATGTGGCGTCTGTCGAGTTGCGAGGAGAGTTTGACTCGGCAGTTGCGCTACCGCCATCCGAAGGTTCGTCGGGAATCTCCACCCTCAAACGGGGACGCGCACCACCTCCTCCAATCTTCATGCTATTGGCGCGAGAAGGTGGAGTAAACGTTGTCTCCGGGATAGACGATACAGAAATGTTGCGAGTCTTGTTCAGCGACTGAGTGCTGGCGCGCTGAGGCAGAGGCGGGGAAGAGGTAGAACCGTTGGTCCTTGAGACCGCGCCCACATCCACCGACTGAGCGCGATTAGCCTCAACCTTGATGATCTGATCGGGCAGCTGAGGACGATTGGCATCTCCTTTCCCGTTACTTTGGTCGGAGGCGAACGAAGCTAAATGTTGAGACAAAATCGAGCGGTTCTCGTCGATAGGCGTGAAGATGCTGTGCTGCTTGCGCTGCGGCAGCTTCTTGATCGCGCTATCAGTATTCAAGAGCGGCGGCTGAGGTCTGTCTTGCGGCTCGGATCGGGGTTCCATGGGCGCCGGCATCGCGGCCTCCGGCGCCTGTGGCGGTGGCGGCGGCGGCGGTTGTTGCTGCTGCTGCTGCTGAGGTTGAGGCTGGTGCTGAGGTTGAGGTGAAGGATGCGGTTGCTGCTGAGGCTCAAGCTGCTGAGGCTGTGGCGGCGGGGGTGACATCTGAGGCGGCTGAGGAGGCAACTGCTGGGTAGGAGGCTGCGGCGGAGATGGCGAGATCCGAGATACCTGGGGTCCAGGCCCTTGAGGCGGTCCGTGCTGTTGCGGGTAGTTGGGTGGCATAGAACGGCGCTGCTCCTCGATGTATTGTTGCATGTGAGGGGGATGAGGGTTCGGCGGGTATTGAGGATACTGAGGGCCGTGTTGGGGTAATCCGTGAGGCATGTTAGGCGGCATGTTGGGTTGGCTTTGAGGGTTGTAGATGGCCGGGTTGGGCATGTACGCGAATCCGTTGACAGGAGGTTGCTGAGATCCAGGAGGGCCGACAGGCTGAGGGCCCATGTTGGGGCCCATCCGGCGAATGTCTTGCCTAGAGGCAGGGCGCGATCCCATCTGCGGCTGCGGCGTGTGCCCGCGTTGTACGGGATGACCAGGGTGCTGCGGGAAAGGCATGCCGTTGGGGATCGGCGGTGATGCTGATGGAGTGTGGTGTCGCATGTGAGGAAAGGGCGCTTGTCCTTGGAACTGAGGCGGAATCATTTGAGGCTCCATGGAGTCTCCGTGAGGAGGCGTGCCATCGCCTTCCTCATCTTCGTCCTCGTCGTTGCCGCCGTTGAAGTCTGAGGGCCCCTTATGCTCGTTCGGGCCACCGTGCTGCAGGAGGGTTAGCGTCCTTGATCGCGACTGACGAGAGTTGAAGGGGCTTACATAGGTGTATCTTGTGATCATCTCACGCATATCTGTGGAGGAGTATTCGTACAGCTTCTTGTTGTTGCCGAAGATGAAGACGGCGACGTCCACCGAACACAAGACGGAGAGCTCGTGCGCCTTCTTGAACAGGCCGCCCTTTCGCTTGAGAAAGGTGCTGTGCGCGACGCGTTTGATTAGCGATCCGTCGCGACATTTGCGATTTACGCAGGGTTGCAAGCTTACACAGAGCGGTTCCTGTCATCCTTGATGGCCTTGATCTCAATCTTTCTGCGTCCCATTTTGATGCTGGTGGTCCGCGGAGGTACCGAGGGAGGCGAAGGGTATATAGGAGGGGAGGTTTAGGAGTTGAGCCGGGCCGAGGTCGAGGTCGAGGTTGAAGGCGACGACTCGAAGGAATTGGCGATGGCGCGGCGACTCGGTCTCTTGCGATGCGTCGACAGTCGATATGTCGAACGTCTTCGGCTTGGACTGGCGAGACAAGTTGAAGCTCGGGTGGGAGAGCTGGGTATTTGGAGGAGCGACAAGCTTGGCTGGACAAGAGCAGTCGGGAAACAAAAGTAGGCCGGGGAGGGCTGATCGCTTTTATCTAGATGGCCTGTCTCGTGGGCTGTTGTTCCCAACTGGTGATCTGTCAGTCAAACTGGCATGGGCGAGGCAAGGCAAGGCAAGGCAGCGCATCCCAGGATCGAGGGTTTCTGAAGCGATGCAGGCTTTGGGGTTTTGGAGCAGGGGAGAGCAACGAAGACGGCATCAAGAACGTACATTGATCCCATTACAAGTGCAGATGCGACAGGTCTGGGATGGACAGGCGTTGTGGTGCAGGTCGATGGGGCTGAATCTGGCGTGGATGATTCTAATAATAGACGCGATCGTGTTCAGTTTCTGGGTGCGCGGGAAGACAGACAGGAAGGAGGGAAGGGGGAGGGAAGGGAATGGAAAGAAAGAAAAAAAAGAATGGGTTGTGGGAGCGGCACAGTAGGTAGTTAGGTACAGTAGCAGTGAAGAGTTGCAGCGAACGGTAACAGCCAGTCAGATGAGAGGAAGTAGAAACAGCAGCGCCCAGCTTGATGACTTTTGTGAGAGAGACGGGAGTGAGTGTGAGTGAGAGAAGGACGACAGGCAAAAGACAAGGGGGAGGCCAGTCTTGTTGGAGATGGAAAGGGCATGGAAAAAAAGAATTGGGCGGGGGTATGCTCCAATACCTGTGCAAGTACTGTTACCGTCCAGTCCAGGAGCATGGCAAGCGGCCCTCTTCTTGTCTCCAGGCCCTGCAAGCCTCTCCACTTTACACTAAAAGATACCCAAGGTACTTACAACCTACCTAGCTAAGTCCACCACCACCACCATCACCTTCACCTCCACATCCACCACCAACCGGCAGCATCACCGACTCGACATCTACAACACTGGATTACTCCTGAACCTCCCGTCCGCACTTTCAGATCACACTTTCGTCCTCACCACCACCGACAGGGCAAGGTCGCGAAGGTCTTCAAGGTGCGTGCGCTCTCATGGCTGGGGGCCCTGGTGGCCGTTACGGACGCTCGTGAAACGACAACCTGAGAAGACAGGGAATGAGATAGGAGCTGAGACTGCCTCTCCGCACTGTCTAAACCTGCGACACGATGCTGACCCTCCACCGTGTGCAGATGTAATCTCCACCCACGCCCTGCGCACTGTATCAGGGTCTGACGGGTCCAGAGGTACTAGCCCCGGCAGGGCAAGGTATCGGTCCAGATCTCGACGGCGCGGCCGCTAGTGAGACATTGCAGAAAAGATACCTATGGCAGGTGTCGTCGAGACATCTGACGTCTAGCCGACATGAGGTACGTGCGACAACTATGGCGGATACCTTCCGACTCTCTCTCTCTCTCTCCGTACGATGTCTCGAGAATCGAGAACTGATTCCTGGCGCAGCGCAAAAAGGGACCACAGAACCAAACAACAGAGCATTGACTGCCGCGAGCAAGCCTCGAGATCCCGTCCACAAACCCCGCGGTACGGATACTCGAAATCGACGTGACGTGACTCGAACTCTCGTCAGGTCCACGGCGCGAGACACCGGAGCCATTGCCGGACCCTCCCTCCCTGAACCTTACCTCGCCTATCCATCATCCACCCAATATCCCGTCACCGGTGACGGGGGACGGGACCTGCTTACTGCGGTACCGATACAGCCCCCAAGCAGTCCAGCCAGAAAGCATAACGCCGTAAGGCCGTGAGGTAGGGAGGGAGGCTGTCACCACCACCACCACCAAACAACGTGCCCGGGCCGCAAGTTGAGCCTCTCCTCCGCCGCCGCCGCAGGAACGAGGTCTCGTAGCCAGGCACAGCAGTTACAGTTACACACAAACTTACTCTGTACGGATACACCACACCACTCACCCGGCACGCCGTCGCCTGCACCTACACCGCGGCCCTAGCCAACGCCGCAGTCCCGCGGGAACCATCATCTGCCATCCAGTGTCCGTCTCCCGGTCCATTGTGTCGAAACCGCCTCAGCCCTTCCCTTCTCGATATCTCCCGCCGCCGTCACTGTCATCGGACAATTGAGTTCGAGCCTCCTCTTGGCGCTGCCTAAAAGCTCACGATGGGAGGAGAAACACGACGGGGCTACATCCCCGTATCAGATACCCCTTTGTTTTTTTTCCCCTCTCCCCTGGCCGGCAACAAAGCGAGGTCATCGCCAAACAGTCCCACCGAGAGCTTGCCTAGACCTCCTCCCCAGACAGCCCCTCTTCCCGCAACGCGCGAGGGGTTCATGTCCCCATCTCCCAATCGAGCATCGAGAACCAATCTGGATGCAGGGTCGCCCTTCCCGCCGACGTGAGTTCGATTCCTCATTCGGCCGGGCCTTTGACGACGTCCGTCCGTTACCATGGTGCTGACCTTGTAGATCTCGCTTCACGTCACATAGCACATCCCGCGTCTGTTTGACCAACCCAGACGCCCATCATCTTGAATTAGATACACTTCTCCACCCACGGCGATACCCCGCGCCCATTATTGCACTACAACCTCATCAACCCTGAACACACTACACAACTTTGAACTGGCGAGCAATCCAACCGCTGTCTCTCTTGTCTCGAGAAACGTTATCTCCCCCACCTCGGTTGGGCATCTCCGTCTACCCTTTTGGCTCATGTCAAAACCTCTAGACTCTCAAGAATTTGTGGACGGAAACAAGCCAAGAGTGCTAAAAACAACAAAAACCACAGATAGACGTTCGACAAACGCCAATCCCCGTGGAAACATCTGCTCTTGGCAGGTTCTACATTCTCCTCGTTCAGACAGGACTGTGACTGTTGCCGTAAGACTAACAACGAATATCGACCCGGGGAGCGGCCTGGATGTCATCACTCACATGCGACGTGGTTTTCTCCAAACCGTCAAACACGTTCATCCCCGCGGTCTGATCCGGCACGGCGCAACTCCCATCCCATCGACATAATTCGTCCGACAAGGCCCGGCCAGCGTCGTAGTCCCGTCACCGAAAAAAAACGCCATCCCACCTTTTTTTTAACACTCCGAAATAACCATATCATTAAGTTAAGCGCCCGACGCCATTAGTGACATGACGCTAAGTCCACCAACGTCCGGGTTGCAATGAGCGAACGAAAAGCCTTGAGAGCCCTGATTGCCCAGTGCTTCACCAACAAGCCAAGCTTCCCACCGCTGCCCCACCCATCACAGCTAGTAAATCTCCAAGTCTTCTCTCGTGACGGTGTGAGGTTCGACATGCAAGAGCGTCAACGAGGCACGAGAAGAGGATGTTCCTGCCGCAAAGTTAAAGCCGATTGGCCGGTCCCCTTCTCGAAGTGCAAAAAAACCTGCATGTTCCTCCTCTCCAGCATAGCTAGCTCCCCTGCTCGCTCGCACCTTACACCTCGGTGTCGAGGTCGCATCCCAGTTCTCTACGGTCCACGCTAGTGCGGCGTTTCTAAAAATATCCTATTTTTAGCATTAGCGTCCCAAGTGCTCCGCAGCCACGCGACTTTTGACTCTTGACGGTGTGTGTGTGGTTCACCATCAGACCCAATCACATCAAGCCCGCGGCTTTCATGTGGGTAAATTGTCATCACTCACTCATCAGCATCAACCAACCCCTCTTGGAGGTTTTCCCATCTGGCCTGCTTGCTTGCTGCTTGCTTGCCTTGCCTTGCTTGCTCGCTTGTCCGTCGAACAACCACACGCAATCAAAAAAGGGCCCAATGTAAAGCGACGTTGGCTTACATGACCTCGTCATCCTCAACATCATCGTGATTCCCCAACCGCCGGACCGCGTTGTTACTCGGTGGTCATCGTTACAGTACATTCTCACTCTCCCCATCATCCATCATCCCCCATCATACCCTCCGCCGAAAAAGCCCCCATGCCAGGTTTCCGATTCGCCAATCTACTCAAAGTGATGCAAAAGTTCAACCAGAAAGTTCCCCCCACACACCATCTACCTATCCCTACCCGTCTCTGTCGTCGCCGAGAAACCCCCCATGTCGTCCGTCGTGCCGCATCAAGTTCCCCCCCGGTCAGCCAGCCATCGAGAAGGGAAAACGCGCACCGCTTGGCTCTTGGCTCTTGGCCAATGCCAGCCCACCTGAGCCTCCTGCTCCTGGTTCTCCTTCCCGTCCACCCACACCAGATACACTCGACTTTGAGCAACAGTTGACATGGATTACCCAGGGTAAACGGGGTCATCGGTGAGCTAGTGTTCTTCACACTGCATTTCAACTTGCTGGGACTTTGTCATTGGGAAATGGGTGTTTTCTTCCCCGCGTGATTAGCTGCCCGCGCAGCGGCTAAGGGCTAAACTTAACAACACCAGACGCCGTGCCGATGCATTACATGCTCTCATTTGGTTAACCGCTTGCCAAAAACTCTCTCTCCGTCACCCCGCTGTCACGTCCTTGGGACATGTGTGTTCCTGCTGTGCTGCCCAATAAGAATGATCCCCAAAACTGAATGTCCGGTTCCCAAATTTCCATATTCTACATCCCGTGGTCGTCAATGTACGGTTCCATATTTGGGGTTCTCGGTCCAACCCCATGTCTGAGGTCTCCGACCCAGACGTTCGCCATATCCCGGGCGTTCTTCAACATCAACGTCAGGTTGCTGGTGTTGTGCCTGAACCCCTTGCGTGAATCTCTTGGCGCAGCCCTATTGTTAGCAACCGGGAACGGTTGAGTGTGGGGATCTCCCCCGTTCTGGAACGTTCGTCGGTAGTTAAGCGGCTGCTGTGAGAGGGACGCAGACTATTGGTAAGCGCCGGAAACAGCTCCCGGCTGCCCGGTCAGGTATCGTCGTCTCAACTATTATCCGATGTGCCACGCTGCATCGTCTTGTATGTCGTTCCTCTGTCAGCTGTCGTCGAGTTTCGTCCCAACATCGTCGCCGTCGCCGTCGCCGCCGATTACTGTCCTGGTGACCCGGCATTCGCCGCTGGCCCATTGTAGACACCAAAACCGCCGTGTTCTGCGATGCCGTTGTCGGTCTTCATAGTGCCGTTGAGCATAGGACAAAGTCTTTGAGGCGGAACTGTTAGCAAACTGTCTGTGATGAGGCCGAAGTTAAAGAAAGCAAGCGAAAAGAGTGAAATGCGATGAAACAGCCTAAAATGAGACGAGACCAAAAGAAACCGCTGGATGATCTGGATGAAAAGATCCCCGAGAGCTGCTGGAAGATTAGAGAACCCTGGCCTTGGTATTTTGCCAATAGGGTTTATGGCTGTACTTGTTGTACTTGTACTTCTTAGGCTTCGATATCTTGGGTGCCTTGGGATGTCCCTTGGACGGCGCGGGGATTTGGGGCTTGTGACTTTTGGCCTTGAGACTCTTTGGCTCTTGATTTTTTGGCTCGCGGCTTTGCTTTCGAGGCACTGGGTTTTGCGGGGCTCGTTTCGGCCGACGCTTCCGCAGCAACTTTTGCTTGAGCCGGAACCGCTTTCCCCCAACCCTGAACATAGTCGGGAGATCTGATGATGGACGAGGCAGATGAGGGAGAACAGAGAGAGCAATACTTTTTGTTGGTTTTGATGTGGCCGACCTGTCCACAATTGGCACACTTGCGGGTGGTGCCAGTGGGGACCCTTTCTGCTTCGGGAGAGCCAGCGTCGGTGCCGTTCTTTGATCGATGCAATCCTTTTTGTTGCTCTCGGCCAATTCGTCGCTGCTTGTTACGGTTGAGCCGTTCGAGCTCCTTATTAATTCTGCTAGGACGTCAATCAACAGCTCAGTATCAACGCCAGGATACTCCTTACTCAACCAGTCTGCGGTGGTCGTCATCAGCAACTCCGGTAGGGCGGCCCTCATAGATACTAGACACGCGTATATGTGAGTAGGGAGAGCTACAAGATTGAAGGATAGACCTGAGATGGGATCGTGGTAGGGGAAGCTGGACGGGGATCCGTACTTGATGTCCTCCAACTCGAGTTCCTTCTTTCGTTTGATGTATCGGTCTATCACAACAGGGTCTTCAATGATGACAGTCTTCAGCTCGACAGCGCCTGCCTCATTGTGGACTTCGCGGGTAATCTTGAGTCGTTTTCGCTGGTTCCGGCTTGTAGAGGTCGTTAGTCCAGTGATTTGACTCATGCCTTCATCAGCATGGTGTGCGGGGGTTTGAGCTCTCTGCGGTAAAAATCGATCATCTTCGTCTGCTGGTGCCGGGACCACGAGCTCATCCTCTTTTTCAGCACCGTCTTCGAGACTGGCTTTTTGCTTTTCCCAGATCTCGCGGATGCCTTTCCTGTACATGGCCTCTTGCTCCTTGACGTTGTAGGCATGGCCGTTGTTCTGTTTCCGCAGGGTATCCGGATGGGCAGCCATGGCATCAGCCGCCGTGGTATGAGATCCACCCTTCTGAACCGTCTCGAGGTAGCCTCCCTTCATGGAGGTTCTGATGAAGCTGAAACCAAGACCATGTCCGGTCGGGTCGCCTTGTCCGTGAAGCTTGAGCATAGCTTTGCCGGCGCAAGCATCAATGAACGCCTTGCTTGTCTTCCACGGTGTCATTCTGTCCGCTAGTCTTTCTTCGTTCTTCTCGGCAGCCTTCTTGCCACCTTTGCCGGTGCGCTCCTCGTCATCATCTTCAGCAGGCTCATCGTTATCGTCCTCCAAGTTGACGTTATTGGGGTCAAAACCGGCGTCTTCTAGCATTTGCATGCCTAGCTGCATACCGTCGATGAGACAGACCTCCTCAGGCTTGATCATGGCACGAATGCTGTTTTCGTCCATAAGGGTTTCGCCTGGCTTCAGTCCCCACAAACCTTTCTCGAGTTTGGCGTAGACCAGGAATTCCTTCAGTTTTTGCCTGTTTTGGGCGTCTGTAGAGTCGGCAATGTGCTTCGTGACCTCCGACAGGTTGACAAGGCTGTGTTCATTCCGTCTCATCATGCGATACGAAATCATCTTGATTCGGTTTTTGGAGGCGTTGGTTACCTTTCGGCTGTGAGGCCCTGGGATTTCCACAGATGGGAAAGTCTGGCCGACGACGTAGAGATGGTCAATCTTGTGGAGGTACCAGCTGGAGCCGTCCACGCCTGTTGAGCTTCGAACGCAGAGGAAGTCCGTGGAGCGCGGCTTGTGTTTGAAAATTGGCGCGCGGTACATTTGGTTATGTAGAGTCGGCATCGTCTGGCCCACTTCTACCTCGCCGAAAATTGCAAATGGTGACCTGTCCTCGGGGAGAAGAACGTGGGATTCGCCGATTTCCATCTTGGGCGGAACCTCCTCATCATCTACCTTTTTCTTTCGGTAGTAGTTGATGACCCTGTTACCCATACCAAAGTTGGAAAGAACAGGAGGTGTGCGTTCACAGTACTCAAACAGCACCGCTGTCGAGTTGTCTGTGATGCCCAGGTCCTTGGTGGTCCGGAAGACCTCATGAGCCTTCCCCTTCATCTGCTTCCGCTTGTGGTAGCCAAGTTTGCTGAACCTGATCATCTGGCGCTCATGCTTGCCAAACTTGAAGTAAGGGCGATGGTAGCCTTCCTTCCTGATATCCAACTTGACCTTGTAGAATGGCCACGCCAGCTTGAGTGCCGGCATACTGTGTTCAACAGAAAGATTGCCGAGAGTAGCTCTGACCTTGTGTTGATGGTTCTCTTTCAGGGCCTCGTATGCGTCGTCGTTGGACATGTTAAAGCGTTGAGAGAGATCAGGTCTGAGGTGACCGTTCGCCGTGCGCGTGAGCTTTTGTTCAACACGCTGGCGCTTGGGACCGCGTTGAGACTCGGCTTCTTCCAAGATGAGGTACGGGTCGTTTAGGTCCAGAATGACGCGCTTAGATGAACGCTTGGTAACATCCTCAAATGAGTCGAACGAGGGTGCAGTGAAGCGGGGTATCTCAGGCAGACCCTTCGGTGGCGGTGGGCGTGTCTTCTTGGGTGGCGGCGGTTTGGCCTCTTCTTCGTCCAGGAATTCGCGCTCCCATTCATCGTCGAACGCATCATCGTGAACACGCTTGAGCGACGCTGCGGCCGCCGCATCAACTGCAGCCTCTTGGGCCAGTTGATTCTTGAAGTCCAGCTCAGTCTGCTCGATCCGGTCCGACCAGTCGTCGCAAACCATCTCAATGTCTTGAAGGGAGAATCCCGCAACGGCTTCTGAGTCCGATTCCTGCTCGAGATTGAAATCTTCTGCCTCTGCCTCATCCGACGAATCTTGCTGCGCGCAAGTCACCAGGCCTCGTGCGTCGTCGTCGATGCGCTTCTGCTTTCTCGTAGCTGTCGCTGTTCCGGGAATGCGGAAGAGCTTCTCTTGATCAGCCGCAAGATCCAGAGTCAACTTGGAGAATATGAGAATCTTGGGTTTCTTTGTCGGCTTCTTTTCGATCCATCGCGCCTTCTTCGGTGGCAGCAGTTCGTTCCATTTCAGGATAACACCCTTTTGCCAACTCGGCCACGCCTGCTTAACCAAATCTTCTGCCGTCTCTGCCGGGGCGGGAATATCGGGATCCTGGTTCGCTCCCTCATATCCAGGCTCGGGGTCGAAGTTAATATCTCGGTACTGGGACGCATCGGCATTGTCGGGGTCGTGAACGTGAGGCGCTGGGGACGGCGGGCCGGGTACCTCGATCGGGGACGATGGACCATCACCAAACAGATCGTCTGTATCGTTACTTGTGCCGCCATCATCTGTCAGGCCTGGGACGGACAAGGAAGTGGCGGGGTTGCCTTCGCCTTCCTCCTCTTCCGGCAGATCATCGTCGCTGATGTCCTCGAAGTCCTGCGCATCGTCTGCCTTGCCAGATTGATCGAATGGGGTATCGTCGAATTTGATTCCGAGGTCTCCTCCTTGCTGCAGTTGGCTGAGAGTTCGCTGGATCTGCTCCTCGTCCTGCGCTTCCTGGGCCTTGTCGTCGAGGACCTCCTCGTCCTTGGACGGAGGTGACTTTGGGGGTTCGTCGCTCATGTTGTCGGATGTGTCGCGAATGTCTCCCGTCGAGCAGCACCACCGATACTGTGCGACGCAAAAGTCCGATTCTATACCATGCCTCGCGATGTGGTTGTTGATGCGTCGGCAGCCGCGTTCGTTGGGTGGAAGCTCGTCGAGTCGATGGGGCGACGCGTCGGTCGGCTCTGGGGAAGCAGGAGGGAAAGTTCACTCAGAGCCGCAGAAATTTGGGTGACTCAGGTGCGATTTCTGCAGGGGTGCCTGAGGCGGAAAGTGTCAGCCAATCAGCTAGCTCGAGTGGAAGGCAGCATCACTCTTGGTCTGTGCCTTCCGTTTCTACCCCGGTCGACACCACTGGCGGGGGCTGCCATACCTAAAATCGACTAACAAAGTAAGTAAGGTAGGTAGGTAGGTGACTTCGGTTTGGTGAACTTCGTGATATGATGATGTTGGTGCCTGGAGGGTAGGTATGTCTGCCTTGGCATTGGTGATCGGGCTATGGTGTTGGTGATGGCTCAAGAAACGATCCAAGGAAAAGACTTCTATTCCTAGCTGATGCTGTGAGGGTAAGACACTTGTGATGGGCTGGTGATGGAGGCAGTTAGGCGACTTTGGGTGACGGGTTTGTTATTTATAATGGTTGAAAGACTAGGTGGGTGGGTTGGAGACGAGAAGGGAAGGAGCCACCTGCCTCCCAAAGTGCCTGCCTTAAACTTCCCTCAAAGAGCCTAAGATGCCTTGGCTGAAGGCTTCCCGTGTATATTTCTTTCTTTCTGTATTTTCTTTTGGCAAGAGCTTCCCGATAGGTAAAATCAGGAGGTGGGCACGATAACCTCATCTACCTACCCACGTACACAGGCATTAAAATTCTGATTTGGCGCTTCTGTATGCTTTCTAGGTGATTTGTGATCTATATAAGGTGACCAAGGTAAATCGACAAATTTCAAAAAATCTGGCTGAGTGTCTAGATGGATGGATCTAACGTCTTTTTATATAGTTGTCGAAAATCTGACCGTTAAGGTGCGCTAACGAAATCCTGGACAGTCCATTGATGTCGAGAACTCAATTTTCGTCAACGGTCCTGCGAACCCAGTCAAGGAAACCAGACGCCAAGACATGATACATAAAATCCAAGGCGCGAGCTTGCTGAACACTTTTATGTATTCCCAAACTATCTAGGTACCCAGCCCACGGCTGAAGCCTTACAACGTACAAACTGCATCCTCCACGACGGGTAACAGCGCGTATCTTTCCGACGCCTTCCCTCTCTGATACTCGGAAAAATGGAACCTTTTTGTCGTAAACTCCATACGCCCTCGAATGATAAATAACCCCCCGCCATACTCCTGCTTCCGTTCCCTTAACTCAAGAGATTCCACCAGGCCAACTGCAACGGCTTACTTGCAGCGCTTCTCGACGATGCTGACACCGTTCTCCTCATACTCCTTGCGCGAGATCCACATCTGGTGGAAGGTGCCCAAGCTGGCCAGGATGCTGCCGCCGATCCAAGCACCGAAGCGGCGCTCGCTCGACAGGCCCGCCGCGTGGATCTTGATCTTGAGGCCGGGGTACATGGCCATCAGCTCGGCGTTCAGGCGGTCGTTGAAGCCGTTCAGCAAGCTGGTGCTGCCGGTCACGACGACGTTGCCCAGCAGGTTGGGACGCAGGTCCACGTCGACGGCGTTGAGCGCCGCGCGAATCAGCTCGGGGATGGTCTGGGACTTGTTCAGGCGCAGCTCCTCGTTGGCGGTCGGGTACGCAGCCGTCTCGTCCCACATGCCCTCCGAGACCTTGTAACGCTGCTCGCGCCACATCTGGTTGGCCCCGTTGGGAAACTCAAACACGCGACCAGGTTGCTGTCTGGCCGCCTCCTCGCCCTGCGGCGTCGCAAACCGGATGGGATGGCGCCAGGTCTCGACGACGGACTCCTTGAACTCGGTCACCAAACGCTCCTCCTCGTAGGCGCGGAACGAATCCGTGATGCTAAAGTCGAATTGGCGTTGCTTGAACTGGGGCGGGGCGCCGGCGTCGACGGGGGTCTTGTTCTCGACCATGAATGTCGGAATGGGGTCAATCTTGGGCTCCGTGGTCTCCCACAAGCTGCGAATCTGCGACGAGAGCCACAGGCCTCCGACTGGAGACTTCTGGATGGATCTCTTCAGAACCATGCCGTCGTGGATGGCCGTGACGGAAGTGTTAGCGCCACCGACATCGATGACGAGAGCGCTGGCCTTGCCGGCAGCGAAGGCGGCCAGAACAGGCGTACGGCTCAACCAGAACGCAGGACAACCCCAGTTCTCCATGATAATTTCAATCGCCTTCTCTCTGGACTTGGCGTTGTTCCACGGCGCCTCGGTCATCAAAAGTGGGTTCTCCTGCAGGGCCTTCTCCTGCGCCTCGATATCTTCCATGGCCACATCGGCATCACCATTGGTCGCACCTCCCTCATCCTTCTTGGGGTCGTCGTTGAGGCCGTTCTTCGAAGGAGGGGTGGAGCGCGGGGGCTGCAGGCGGGTCGTAAGCATGTGCTCCCAGAGCTTGTTGGCGACGTCCCAGTCCTCTACAACGCTGTCCTTGTTCATGTAGTTGCGGACCTCGAAGTCGGCGCGGGGGATGAGGCACTCGTCGCCGTAGACGTCGGTCGGGGGGTCGGTGGAGCCAACGCGGCCGTAGAAGGATGGGTAGACAGCCTTGGGGACATCCTCGCCCGCGAAGCCGGCACGTGTGCTGCAGTAGCCTGGGTCGAGCACCAGGGCGGACACCTCATCTATTTCGCGATTGTTAGAACGGGCGACGCGGATGCGCGAGGCGACGAGAGTGTTCCTGCTCACCTCCTCCGTAGATGTCAGTCGGCTGCACCGACGAGGACAATGGTTGTTGCGACATGTTTTTGGAGTCTGATGTGTGATGCGACAAGCCACCGAAATGATTGGGATGATGCGAAGCGGTGTGGTGGGTTGTTGCGATGTCTGCACCTGATTGAAAGTCGCGTCGAAATTTGGCGTGGTTGGGTGAAGCCTGGGCTGCTGCAAGGCTGAGATTTCAGCCACACCCCACCGTGTCGTGCCGCGACACACTGTACGAGCTCTCGGTGTGGAGCTTCTCACCGAAGCAAGGGCAACTGACGTAGGTGCAGTCCTCCACGATTACTTTTTCCTTGCAAATGATTGCTGCTCACCGGTAGCACTAGTATTGCCCTTATCATAACAAAATTATTTGACCAGGAGTAAGTACCGCGTGGTGGTTTCGGTAGGTTACGACAGACTGCCGGAAAACCAATGATGTTCTACATAGTGCGCGCAGTGATTCCTCCCTCACCAACTACTGGCATCACATATCGGAAAGATCAATCGCGTGCATCAAAGGGTATCATTCATAAATTCAGCTCGTAGATCTCGGCTGCGGACCCGGAGATATCAAGTGACTATGTACTCGTCTTCCGACTCAAAGTCCTTCCCATCCCCGTACAGCACCTCGCAAGCACCTGCCAGCGGGATATCCATAACGGCATCCGTCCCCTCGGTCCAAATATTCTTCCAATTCATCCCTCCCCCGGGCAGCCGGTTATCCCTCTTATCCTGCCTCCTCTTCGGCCCGTCCCTGAGCCGTCCCTTGCTATCGATCACCCCGACCTTCGACGCATCGTCCACGGCCGTCTCGATGGAGTTGAGCGGGAGCGTCATGATCTCGACGTTGTACAGCGCGAGCGCGATGTAGATGTACACCAGCAGCATGGTCAGGAACGCCGGGATCGCCAGCGACCACCAGCGGTTCGGGTAGTAGTAGATGCCCAGGGCGTGCAGGAAGGGCGACGGCAGGTACGACCACAGCAGGTAGACGATGAAGGTCAGCGTCGAGAAGAGGTACAGCACGAAGCCGTAGTACTCGTAGGTGGGGACCTGGGGCGAGGCGCGCGGGACGGGCTCGAAGTCGTCGTCGGACGCGTCGGGGGTCGTCGGGCGCGAGGGCCGCAGGAGCGAGGTCAGCGACGGCGAGGGCGGCAGCGGCGTCGGCGGGCGGCCGTAGAAGGGCGGCGCGAAGTAGTTGTGGTGCAGCGGCCGCGGGGGCAGCTCCTCGCCGTCGCTCGATTCCGACGCGAAGGATTGGTTCTCCTCGTTGTCCGAGAGGACTTGGTCTTCTTCTTCTGACGAGAATGACATCGTGGCTGGCGCGGGGGGCGTTGACGCCCGAAGGCTTGTGCTGCTGCTGTTGTCTGGAATTTTTCCTCGCAGTGACGTGGACTGGTTTGTGTTTTATGGTTTTGATGTAAGGGGGCCGAATTGCGATTTCCCCAGACCAGCTCGATCTTATCCACAATCTGACCGAAAAGGTGCCCCGTCGGTCCCACTCCCGTCCCGGGATGTGGACGGGACAGTGGGGCCGCATTTTCGACTGCTCGGCGTCAATTACTTCTTAGGTGGTCCTCCAACTTGGAATTCTTCTTTCGACTACACTCAGCATCAAATCATGCGCAAATTGCATTTGTGAGATGAGTCTTATTCCTCCTGCCGACTTAATTCTTCCTGCTACGAAGTATGGCTGCTTTTGTTTGTCTGGAATGTGCGAGGTCGGCATGTAGATTCCCGTCGACGATCAACTTACCCATGGTTCAGAAATGACTCTACGTCTCCCCAAAAAGCCATGAAGACCCCTATCACAAGGGAGCTAGCAACCTAGCCCAGAACCCTACCATCGTCAGAAAACATCCGCAAGACCCCAACCAAACTCACCTCTCTGCCGCCCCTGCCGCCGCCTCCTCCTCCTCTCCCGGCCCTGCAGGAACAGATCCCACCGCTCGATCCCCGCCGCGTTGGCCCGCGGGTACCGAAAGTCGTTCTCGACCGTCGTCCGGTCCCGCAACCTCTCCACGAACGCGTTCGCCTGTCCCAGCGTCAGCCCGAACCGCATGAACCGGTGCGCGTCGCACGCCGTGACCCCGCATATCCGGCACCGCCAGAGCTGCCGGCCGTCCCGCAGCCGGCAGTACAGACACGGCGGGTCCGGGTCCGCCTGCCACTCCCACTGCGCGTGCAGCTGGTGCCGGCACCGCGGGTTCTCCTCCTCCTCGATGGCGTACAGCGGCCACACCCGCCCTTCGTCCGCGACGCCCTGCCGGATTCGACGTCTGTTGGCTTCGCTGTCGCGTCGCCAGTTCGGGTCGCCGAGCTGTGGGAGGGGAGAGGTATCTTGTCAGCAGGGGTTCGTCTTTGGAGTGGAGGATGCGTGGGCTCACATGTGTGTTTTGTCCGTCTGGGTAGAAGAGCATGATGAAGTATCGTCGCTGGCCTGCGGGTACCGCTGCTGCTGCCGGTGCGTCAGCCGCGATCTCAGGTCCTGGCATGACGGGTTCTGGATTTCTCAGTTGTGCCAGTCGAGGCATCGCCGCAGGCGGGTCTCCCGGCCTCGGTCCGAGTTCTTCGTGATTTGGCATCCGTACACGCCCGGCCCGGGGTAAGTCGTCCAAAGGCACCACGGGCACCATGTCGGCAAGTTCAGGGGGTAAGTGCATCGCAGCTTGCCGCGCCCCTCGGGGCAGCCTGTCCCATGGAATGACCGGTAACATGCCTCCAAAGGTAGGGTCGAAGTTCATAGGGTCTACGTCGGGAGGTATTGGGGGTACAATCATATGAGGCGGAAGAACGACGTTGGGAGGTAGATCAGGATTTGGCCCTCCTATATGATGTAAGCGCTCTTCCCATCCTCTCATTCTCCTCGCAGCTTGACATCCTTGACTCACCTTGAACCGCATCCGCCGGTATAACAATCCGATTGCGCGCCTGTTGATATCTGACCGCCCTCTGACGCATGGGAACGCGGCGCTCGCGGGCGCCGTACGCAGGACAACCCCTGGGGCATCTCCCATTCCACGCCGACCCGCAGAGATAACAGAACTGATGACCACACTCACATCTGCGTCCGTCCTATGCGTCAGCATACTCACACTCAAGCAAACACGCCACAAACGTACTCACGTCATGTGATTGCACCCGTCCCTCAACTCGATGATCCTCCTACACCTCGAACAGCTCGACAGACCGTCTTGGTCAATCATGTCCATCAACATCTCGTCCTCCTCCTCCTCCCGGCACGGCCGTCCAGGATGCGCGGCGGCCCTGCACCCGCGACACGTCCCCTCCCCGCAGGCAGGACACCTCATCGCGTCGCCGTCGACGTGCGCTCCGGCGGGCGGTATGAACGCCGCGCACTCGGGTCTGGAGCAGTAAACCCTGCGATCGCCCGGCGTCTCCTGCTCCTCCCTGACCTGGCGATACAACCTCAGCAACGCCGGTCTGCGGACCCGTCTGACGGTGTTCTCCCCCAACGGCTCGCAGCAGTTCGGGGGCCAGCCGCCCTGTCTCAGCCCGGCGCGGATGCAGGCCCTGAGGCAGTGCGCGCAGAACCAGCATCCGCACGGGAGCTGGATCTTGGGCTCGCGGCCCGCGGAGCAGATGATGCAGTCCTCGCCCCCCTGCTGCGACTCGTGGTCCGACTCGGCCGGGCTGTCTGTCAGTAGGCGGTTGCGTTCCTGCCAGTTGATGTAAGCGCCTGGGTCAGGGTCCTCGGGGTCATCAACTTCTTCCCGTGGTTGTTGAGCGGCTGGTCTTATGGGGATTGCCGGGTGTAAGTGAGGATGATGTTGATGCACACTCTGCCGCACCGCAATCGCCACTAGTTCCTCCGGTTCGGCCATCTGGAGCGCTAAGGCGGCTGCATTTTCGACCTCTTCGGCGGTGACGACCTGTAAGTCTTCGATGTCGAGGAAGCCATGGCGGAGAATCAGGCTGGCCACGTCCTCGTCGAGAAGTTGGAAGTGCTCCATGAGTAAGTGGAAAGAAGATGGCTTTGCGGTGTATTGCGCTTGTTCTACCGGGTTCTGCGCGCCATGTTGGACTCGCAACATTTATATCTGCCCTGGTGTCATCTCCAGTGTGAGTATGTGATTCAGAGTGAGTGACGAGGAAATCGGATCGCACAAGGAGTAAGTGATTCGAGTATCTCCACGACCACAACCAAGCAGTCACAGAGACGTCGAAGACTGAAGTCTACCCACTGGGCAAAGCATATTCAAGGCGGCTCTCTACGAGGTGACACTTGACCTAGCTCTTCAAGATTTACCACCCCTGATGCCATGCAGGAACCAAGCTCTAACTCGGCGCTTGAATATCCGAAGTTCTTTGCAGTGAAAAGGCCGCATACCAGTCACCGGGCCGCGGACTGGTTTGTTCAAAGACGTTATCAAGCACAAGGATCAGTAACGATGGACTAACTTGAGTCAAATTGGATAGACGAGTAAGAAGCTAACCGCAACCTCCGTCTGATCAACTGGCA
Source organism: Colletotrichum karsti (assembly GCF_011947395.1). Lineage (NCBI taxonomy): Eukaryota > Fungi > Ascomycota > Sordariomycetes > Glomerellales > Glomerellaceae > Colletotrichum > Colletotrichum karsti. Next base: position 664,339 of record NW_024065920.1, read on the forward strand.
AATCCCAGCATTCCACCTTTTGTCACATTAGTTTGTTGACCCCAGAAAGATGGGTTTGGTATATCATCGGCTCCAATGCGCCGTGTAGGTAATTCCATCGTCAAACATGATGGGATATTTTCGTCAATGTTGACCGTCATCTCCTTCTTCCATGCCCAAACGACCGCTGCAGTATAGTGGCATTCCCTTGTCCCCCAGAATGAACCCCAAAAACCAACCGCCCATCCGTGGTTGTAGCCGGTACCGTTGAAACTCCGTGACATCGTGAACTCCGACGCTGCTATCCGGGATATGATTTGAAAAACAAATAAGAAAGAGCGATACTAGTAACAGTAAATATAATAGATAAAGGGGTATAAATGGTCAATAACTGAAGTCAACGTTGCCCATCTGAGACAACATTTTTGCTTCTGCTGATGTTGAGTTCCCGGTGGCGCCAGTAGTTGTCGATGTAGCTGAATTCGAATTTGTTTGGGTTGTCTGTGTCGAGGAATTCGTTTGTGTTTGTTGAAGTTCATGTTCTGGAGGGGGCTGAGCACTGGGTGACCACCCCTCGTCCAGCATCTGTTGAAAGCTCCAGCTCGGTTCGAACCTGGTACTGTTCCAAGCATAGTCGACACGCTCGTACATCTCATCGATCTGCTCCAAGCTGATCTTACTCGTCTCGAAGACCATGCACCAAACGAATAGAACAGCCAGTATACAGAACGCTCCCCAAAGGAAGAAAATCTTGGGTCCAATATCCGCGTACCCTGGCCCGGCTCCGACCATGAAAGGGGTTCCGTAGGCGATGCCGAAGTTGAGCAACCAGTTGGAAGCTGTGGAAATCGAGTTGGCCTTGGCACGAACTTTGAGAGGGTAGATTTCGGAGGTGATGACCCACGCGACCGGTCCCCATGACGCCGCGAAGAAGAAGATGTAGATGGAGCAGAAGACGATGAGGATCATTTGCGCAACTTGCTGGAGGTTATCCCCAGCAGCCGCGCTGAAAGACGCAATCATGAGTTGGCAGACGGCCATTCCTATGGCACCCACCATCAAAAGCTTGCGTCGACCCCAGGATTCGATGACGAGCAGACCCGGAATCGTTGATACGACGTTGATGATGTTAATGATGAGAGCTTTGAGGTAAGGATTCTCGAGTTTGACGCCGTCGAAAAAGCTCGTGCTGTAGTACATGATAAAGTTGATACCCGTCAGTTGTTGCAGCATCTGGAGGCAGCATCCAGTAAGGGTTCGTCGACCAAGGTGCGGCGATCCGTAGAAGATTTCCTTGTATGAATCGGGGCCCAATGTAAGTTCATACTCGTGGTTGGCGACGATCTCTTGCAGCTCGTCGATGACGGCTGGGTGTGTTATGTCGAGTCGTCGAAGGCGACTGAGTGAAAGGCCTGCAGCCTCCGGCTTGCCTTGCCTCACAAGAAAGCGTGGCGTTTCTGGCAGCATGAACAGGCCAATGGTGAGAACAACGGCCCACACGAGTTGTAGGCCGAGAGGGATTCGATAGGCGGCAGCCGAGTCCAGCTTTTCGGTCAAGATGTTGACAAAGGAGGCTGACAGTAGACCTATTGTGATGGATAATTGGTAGGCGCAGACAAGGGTTCCTCGAATCCATTTTGGAGCCATTTCCGACTGGTAGACTGGGACGAGGACTGAGATGGATCCAACTCCGACTCCCGCGAAAAACCTGCCGTGTTTCATCAGCAACGCACCACCTGCGAAACAACAGTTCCCGCAACCTACCTTCCGACCAAGAGCATGTCGATATCGTGTGCGCAGACTTGGAAGATGCCGCCGAAGCTGAATACGCCGATGGACAGGATGAGGGAGATGCGACGACCCCATGAGTCGCCGATCGGGGCGGCGAGTAGAGCGCCGAGGACGGTGCCGGCACTTAGGATAGCGACGATGATGGAGGATTCGGAGGGTGAGATGCCAGGCTTGTTCTCTTTGTCGATATAACCGGTCGTGAAGTCTCGCTTGAAGGCCGTCATGGAGAGGATACCGTTGATCGTACTATTTCCCAGACAATCAGTCTCAAAGTTCCCAGGACAGGTATACATGACAGCGGCGACGCGTCTTCTCGTCGGATCGGTATCGGCGCGTTCGAGTCTGGATTGCGAGAGGTCTTACCCAGTGTCGTAACCGAAGAGCAAGCCGCCGGAGGCAACGAAGAGACCGACCATAATGGCCGGGGCCGACGAGCCGGCGACATTGTCGGGCTTCTGCCAGCCCATGGCTATCGCCATGGTGAAGGGATTTCGGCGACGTCAATCCAGAATGAGTTCGTGTGCTATGAGAGTTCGAGTCTCTCGGAGGTGATGGAAGGGCGAGGTCGAAATGGACCGGCGACCATTTGACTGACGGGCGGGCGGGCGAGCGAGGCGAGGAGTGGTGAATCGACGAAGTGTGGGTAACGATGGATGGATTGATGGGTTGGGACAGGCAGGTTAGATGGGTGTGGAGAAGAAGCAGGGAGAGACTGGAGGGTCTGGAAGAAAGTCGGGCGGTCGGGTCCTGTTCGCTAGGTACACGGGTAATTCGCAGTCGCCGTCTCAGTGGTAATTAGCGGGTAGGTCAGTCTGGAGAAGGGTGACCAGCGAGGAGGACAGCGCCCGGGGAATGGTGGTGGTGGTGGTGGTGTTGGTGGTGCCCTGGTGTTGGCGGTGGTCGTCTAATGGTCAGGCAAGCGAGTGCCTTAGTGATGGCGGGGAAGAAGGACCAGTCAGAGCGACGAAAATGGCAGAATTGTGGAACCGGACCGAGACCCAAGGAGCCAAAAAGGCGCACTCGAAGGACATCAGCAACGACGGGAAGTACTGAGTAGCAGTTGCGCAGGTGTAGTTGCAGGTGCAGATGTACAGATGCAGTGCAGCAGGCGCAAGCGGCGAGCAGCAGCGGAAGAAATGGGAACTGGGAGAAAGAAAAAGGCGGAGTGAGGAGTGAGGAAGCCTGCCATGCCCGTGGATGGTGGTGGTCTCTCCAGGCCCAGGGCCTTCTCTGGCATTTCTTACTGGGCTACGCGCCTCTTATTGGTTCCTGGAACGTGGCTACGGCTGTGATTGGCTCATTTTCCACTTGGGAGGTGCACCCGGCCGTGCTCAACTCGCAGGAGACCACCCCTTTCCTGGGGCTAGACCCGATCGGGATATGGCGTCTGCATCCTGGATGTCCTCTCCACTTGGTTCGAAAAAAGGCGGGAAGGAATGTGGAATCTGGACTTTTGTAAGGTACTGCTTTGTCAATGCCGGCTAACCTCGACCTCGGGCTGGCAGCAATCGATTGCACTAACACAGTGAGCTACATCCGAACCTCATCGCTCGGTAAGGTAAAGGTACAGGTAGGCACACCAGAAGCCGGCTACCTTACGCCTCCACTGGTCATGCCCGAGTCACTTTGGCTGGCACACGAGCTGCAGCTTGTCGAATTGTGTCCTGAATTGGTGCTAATCTTCCCTCTGTTCTGCGGGGATGCCGGCTTACCAGAGGTACTGCGTAGGTACGAACACTTCGTACTTTGGCCTTAGGAACGGAGAGGAGCGGAAGGATGAGCTCTCGCCTTGGCGGCCACTGCATGCGGCCCACGGCCTAAGAACCTGGCTTCGCCGTACCTTGCTCCTGGCCCTTGATAACCCTAGGTAAGGTACGGATAGCTACTCTTGAGAATAATGAGCAGTGAAATGGAAGCTTTGATGGAATGTCTGATCACCGTCTCTTGTCCTGGGAAACTCAATAGTTGCAGGGCACGCATTGTCTGGCCTGTTGATCTGACTGGCCCAGATAATAGGTAGATGCGTCCCGAGCGAAAGGAACCCATCAAAGTCTAAACTGTCCGTACATGAGCTCATGGCAAGGAACAGACGGCAGGTGCCTCACTAATAAGCAAGTGAAGGGACGAAGCGGAAGCAGAGGAACGGTACGTTGCTGCACCTGAGGTGTCTCAGTATTGGACCAACTTGCCTTAGTGTCCCGCGCCCACGTAGTACTCGAGCACTGAAGTCGGGCAGTGTCGTCCTCGGCATCGGGCTCTCGATGGAAAACAAAGGCAACTATTTGCATTAGGGGAGCGAGGACAGGTGCAGGCAGCAGGTGTAGCTGGCTGGCCACACTGAAATCGCGACTGTTTGTGGGGTCAACTAACACCAAAACCCGTCAAAACTCGTGCCATGCCATGAGATGCCACGAATATGTAGGGCACAACGTCTCTGGCGCTGAGTTTTCGTGATAAAGTGTTATTTTGTCCGTTTCTATCTCCAACTACCTTGATGTCCAGGTACAGTATTTGCATTCCATTCACATGAAGCTACCGCTCTTCGCTGCAGGATGCAAGCACATATGGTGCTAAAGCTCAAGGCACACCACGCGGTTACAATGCATCAAGCCTACCTTACCTTACCAAGGCACCTTGGCTCAGCCCTCCTGCATGTCGCAAATTAGCTGGCTGGAGGCAGGTGTCTACAAACCCGTCACATCTGTGACTAATATGAACGAAGCCTTCTCAAATCCTTCTACGCGGCTGTCACTCTGGCGATCAGTCTCACAAGACATCCCTAGGGCGAAGACCCAACCTGCCGCTTCGACATGCTGCGGTAAGGTGTTGTGTACGTAAAGATGACCACAACTATGCCACGCCCTTCGTTGTACCTGTCGTGATAGCTTTTGCCCACCGGGATTAGAACAGCTTCTGGGAGAAGAGGCCAGTACGATGCCGCGTAGCCGCAAGCTGAGCTCTTGCCTCCCTAGTCTCCTAGTCTGACACAACGGATGGTCCTCAGGAACACTGCTCTGTGTCGCGTGTGTCCATCATACAGACTTGCTGCTACACGATACAGACGCCCGAAACAAAAATATCAAAGTGGGCATGACGACAGCATCGTCAAGAGAAGCCTCCAATTCTCAGGGACCGGCGCCCAATGAAGCCGGTCGCACCTTGCCAAAAGGCACAATTGGGGAAACGTGACCACCTCATTGTCTGGCACATTTGGAAGTGTCTGCCGTCGTAGTTGGTGCACAGTGTCAGCTATTTTGCCCTATCATACACTTGCACACTTTGTTCTAGTGCCGGATCCCGATCAGACCACGCGCTTGAGTCAGCGGCATTTCTGATAACGCACAGTGTTTTCTGGGGCTTCCCCACAGTGATCCGACAGAAGCCGGCAGGAAAACACAGTTCATTGGAAGAAAATTGTGGTGCTCCACCAGTCAAATTGCGGGGGAGACTCCGCTGGACGTTCCTCCCGTCTTTCCCTTTTACTGCAGCATCGCTAGGTGGACATTGACACCCGTGACACACATTGGATGGCAAGTACCTGACGGTACCTGCGCTAAGACTGCCCAACTCACCTGCCGTCACCAACACCAAACAAGCTCATTGTCCTTGCCTAGGACCAGCATCATCACATCATGTCCTGGGGAAGAAAAACTCTTTTTTTCTAAGGGTGTCCTTCCCCATGTTCGCGGAGGGAACCTTTCTCGCTCCAGCTCCAGTCTTTAGACTCGGTGCTCACAGACGGCCTACCTGACCTCCTCCTGTTCACCAAACCTCCTACTTCAACCCGTGATCATGTTGCCGCGCGGCACAGTTCCTTCGTCGCTTTTCCCAGGAATCCAACCCATTCTTGTCTTGAGTACCTTTCTATCCAAGCCTGCTAATGAGACAAAGCCACCAGCAAAAACGTCTAGCTGTCCTGTCTGCCGTTGCGCCATCAAACTGCAAGCACAGCCGACACATCCAGGGGAGAGCAACTGATTTCCACCCTGCCCTTCAACAAGCCAGGAACTCGAATAAGCACGGCAAATTACTTCCGACTGACGGTCACGCCAAGCTGTAGCCCGGAGCTCCGTGAGCTTACACACGCGGCACGGCATTCAAACCATCACTACCGCCACATATGCCACCTCAGCTCGTTTTCCGCCTGGAAAGATAAGCCAGCCTCAACTTCAGCCCTTGGCGGGCAAAATATGCAATCAAAATACTTCTCCCACGGCAATTGAAACACGCTCTGAGATTTGGGGATAGAAGGATGCATCTTGCCCTTGCTGTCTCACCTGCACTAGCAAGCCACAAGCACTACTTCAGCAAAGCTTACATGCAGACGCGCACGACAGGGCCATATACTGCGTAAATGAGCTCCCCAAGAATCGCTCAGCCTCTGCCTAGTGACGCCGCCGTACGATGGGTAGCTGTCCGAGATCCTCTTCGGCACCCGGGGTGTTCGTTCTAGCCGTTGTCGAAACCGACTCAACTACACTTTCATCTTTCATCGAACGTCAAGCTGCACGATTTCGTAGACATCCTCCGTACCCGGCAGGAACGTACACAGCAGCGAGACACAAATTTCGATAGGGCTTTGGGGCGTGGGGGGCTTTTCTGCCCTCGGCTGACACGCTCGCTCACGGCTGACTGAGTTCGCTTCAGATATTTGCTCTTCTTCGCAAGAAATCGCCTCAGCCCTCGACCAATATGAACCTTAGCATCCGGAAAGTCAAGCTTACCTATCCGTTTGGTAGACGACTGGCTCTTGGCCTTCGACAAACCAACAAGCGCGGTTTCCCTCGTGCTATCACATCTAAATTTGGGGGTGCGTAAAGGATCGACCAGTGTCGAACCAAGCTCGTTGTGGTTACTCTCCTCGACCAAAGCTGTCCCGCACAGACTTTGATATTCAATGTCCTCTACCCTTTCTCTCTTTCTGTTGCCTCGCGTCTAGTACGAGGGGGCCAGAAGCCAGATTACCGAGATCAAACTTCGACAGGAGAAGCTTCGGAACTATACTCTCCTTTTCCCAAACTGCACCTGCCTAGCACGTATTGCCGTTGCCGTGGACAAGTTGTCATGTCTGACAAGTCTGACAAGAACGTGCGCCATGCCCATAGCTAGGCAAGAAACCAGACCGGGTTGTCACTCGTCGTTGCATTTTCTTACCTAGCGGGCCCTTTTTCCATGCATCAAATAAGCTCATCTTCTCGTCAGCTCCAATCCGCCCGAACGAGGCCGCAGGGCAGAGGCACAGCAAAGCTGTTGCTAATCAGCTCTTCAACCCCGGGAGTGAGATACCGTGATACCTTTCTCCATACTTCCCATCAGATTTGGCATTTTGGTCAGGAATGATTCAAAAGTCGCAGTACGAATGACAGGTGTTAATGTCCTCCACTAATGCGCACTGGGTGTCGTCTTAGGGCGCTCATCTGATCCGCGGATCGACATGCAGTGATCGACAATGAACCCCCAAACGTGGGCACCACACACGCCAGACGCGGCGACCTTGGCCTGGCCTCCTCCCGTGCAAAGAGACCCTGCATTGGAGCCAGAGCGATGGAGGACCAGAAAAGCAACCGGACTTCCCGTGCTCCTGCGGTTGCAGATCTCGCACTCTCGGGGCCTGCCAAATCGCGGGTAACGGCAACTACTTGATTAGTTCGCGGAGTGAGATGTTTATTGCCAATTTGGCATCAACGGTAAGATATGGTGTTCCCCGGATGATACTATTTTGGCTCCAGCGAGATGCTTCCATGAGGTTGATTGCATTGTATTACTATCCAGCGATGTAGACTTGCAAACGATCGGTCTCGCCATCGAGACATTGGCGTGACCAGAGCAACATCGTATAAATAGAACTGGCAGTAGAGCGTCGAATGGAGTGACATGCATATGTTTTCGGTTGCTGGAACCGTGGAACGCATCTCAGCCTCGCTCCAACCAGCAAAACCACGTTCGACGACGTCGTCTTCCTCTCTTCCCCGTCATTCCAAAAATGTCGAGCCGCATGGGAATACCACAAGAATTAGATAACGAGTTTCGACGAATATAAAAGCATGTCCCCCCAGCTTGTGCTCCCGGAACGAACCATACCCGAAGAGATCTTGGAGACGGTTGGGGAAAGTGTCACCACAGAGGTAAGGTGACACCGCTGCTGTGGAATCTGTTCCTTTTCCTATTTTATTTTTCTCCTTCTTCTTCTTCTCCCCGCCATCATCGTGTGAAGTGTGGGAGGAGCAGCAGCAGAACCGGGCCCCTGCCTCTGTGTTCTCCACGGCTCAGCAATGTTGTGATATGATTGTGAGACTTGGGGACTTCTCCTTCTCCGTCTTGTGTTTTCTTGAGGATTCCTCTGGTCAAGGGGGAAGCTATCGTGCCGAGAGAGAAAGGAAAACGAAGCCCACGATGCCACATATGGATCAATACCCATCCTGACGCAAGGCATGGGCGACTCAGAACACTCTGCTGCGAAACGTCCCACACGTTCACGACCCCTTTCGCACTTAACAGCTGATGATCATAGCAAGAAACTTCTAGATCCCTCTCTTTCCAAACGGCTTGCTGAAGTCCTCCCCCAACACGAGGAAAGATACTAAAACCCGAAAGTCGGAAAATAGGCACGTCTTTTGCCGGCTCTCGTATATGGGTTGTGATTGATACTATGTCATCCATGCGCCGTCAGTCTACACGTCTTTCGAGCCTTCGTCTTTCCGTCACTCGGCAGCGGCGGATACAGAGCTGCTTGGTCCAGTTGTATTATCAAAAAAGTAGTGAACGGAAAAGCAGACAGGCGTGCTTTTGAGGGTTTGTCCAATCTTCAACTGACAAATTTCGATGCTGGACTTTCTGGCAGTTTGGTAATTCTGTTACTTTCTGACCTTCTCTCGCAGACCTGATGCCAAATGTAAGAAGTCCAAAGTCTGATGAAGAGCTAAAGAAGAATAAGAAATGACCTCTTACTGCTCGTTTTCTCGACGTGTGCGAATTGATCAGAACCATCAAAGCAATGTACTTTATTCCCCCAGGAGGGAAACATGGAGGTTTAGTTAGACGTAGCTCCGATCATGGCTGTTGTGCTCATTGTTCTTGAACTTTGGATAAGTCTTTCTCGAGAGTTTGCTCATTCTCAAGAACTCGAGAGGTAACGGCTTTATTCATAAATTCTTTTTCCGTAGCAGTACAAGAAAACCCAAAAGTCCATGTCCGTAGGACTGCCCAAACGCCTGCGCTTTACTATGCTTGTCTTCTCCGCTCCGGTCTGTCTACTCGCTGTCCGTATTCATCTACTCTTACAACTATTTCAGTGACCGATACCCCCAGCGACCCAGTTGTTCCATTCCGGGTTGCCCGGTTGCGGGAACATGCCCTGATCCTGCTGGGGTGCGACGGGAGCGGGCGCCGCGGCCTGACCCTGCTGGTTCTGCTGTTCTTGACGCCGTCTCGCTTCCTCCTCTTGTCTGTGCTGCTGCTGTCGTTGTTGGCGATAGTAAAGCAACAAGACGAGGGACAACGCGAGGAACACGATGATGAGGCTCTCCGCGATTCCGTCATCCTCCAGTGGGGCGCCGTCAGGGCCGCCACCGATAGTGTCGTCAAAGATGTCCTCGTAGTATGGGTCGTCGAAGAACATCTGGTCGTCTTGCAGGAAGTTGGCTATCCACTCGGCGAGCGACCAATCCTTCTTCGGTTCTGTCATCCTATTAGTGATCGTGCACGCCAGCCGTAACTTTCAAGGGACGGATGCTTACTGGGGTCGTCTTGAATAGAGTGAATAGGTCCATGAGTGAAGGTGTTCCACGCGCTCCTCGCGCGCAGTTTCAGCAGGCTGAGGGTGACGGGCAGATATGCTTCCTCGTTCACCTCCAAAGCTTGGTCGTAGTACCTCTTGGCGAGATGGAAGTCCTGGGTCAAGCCGATACCGTTCTCGTGCATCCATCCCAGGTTCCAGAGGGCTTGCGCACTTTGAGAGTAGTCAGAGGCACCAGTGTAGCACTGAACAGCCTTGTTGACGTCCGGCTCCGAGCCGATGCCGTAGAAGTAATAGTCGCCCATCTTCACCTGCGAATCGACGTTCGCCTGCCTGGACGATCTGGTCCAGTACATGAGAGCGAGGGTCGGGTTGTTGAGCAGGCTAGGGCGAGTCGACTCAGACCCGAGCCACTGTGGCAGCGGCAGCCAGTCGGGCACCGTCATGCTCGACTTCAGCGGGTCGAGAATGAAGGCGACGTTGTTCTGCGCTCTTTCGTAGCCTTGCTCTGCCGCCATGACGTATTCCAAGAAAGCGAGTTCATGATCGCCGTAGTAGTATGCCTGATTCGCCTCAGCCCAAGAGGAGACGAGGGGTTCGGCCTTCTCAGCGACGTTCTTGTAGTATCCCAAAGCCATGGAGCAAGTCTTGTCGCGGCCGACACCATGGTAGACCATCTCAGCGAGGTAGTAATGAGCCTCAATCTGACCGTACCTGGCAGCCAACTCAAAATAGTTGTTTGCAATTCGAACATCTTCTGCTCCACCTTGATCCAGGTACAGAACGCCCAGCTCTATCTGCGAGGGGGCGTAGTCCTGCTCAGCGGCGGCTTTGAAGAGGTCGGTGGCCATGGCAACGTTCTTCTGCTGCCCGTACCCGTGCAACATCATGAGCCCAAGGCCGTGCTGTGACTGAGCATCTCCGTGAGAGATGCCGCGTTCGAACCACCTCTTGGCTTGGTCGAAGCTCTGGTCGACGCCGTCACCTCTCAGGTACATCCGACCAATGAAGCCAGCGGCCTTGCTGGCCGTCTTCTCGATCCCTTGCTTGTGGTTTTCCATAATGCGGCCATCCTTTCTCCAGTATCTTTTAGCAACAGTGAAGAAATACTTCCGAGCAAGATCCAGATCTCTGTCGAGTCCTCTCTGGCCATCGTAGTAGATGCGTCCGAGGTTATAAGATGCTTTCGCATCTCCCTTCTGGGACATAAGGTCCAGGTACTCGATAACGTCGTCGATGGCTGCATTCGCGTCCGAGTTGGGGCTCACTTTGATGGCGTTCATCCCAGCGCTCGAGGCACTGGCGCCTTCGCCATAAACTCCACCGAGCTCATCCGCAATGCGGTATGATTCAACAACCCAGGCCATGCCGCCTGGAGGGCCTGATCGATACCACTCCATCGCCTTGTCCGCCACCCTCTTGTAGTATTTGCTCGCAATGTCGCAGTTTTTGGGCGTCGCGACGCCGCTGTGATGCCGGTAACCGACCGCCATTTCCGCACGAGTATCCCCTTGGATCGCCGCAAAGGTGTAGTAGAGGAGCGCCTTCGCCTGGTCCGGCACGACCACATGGCCAACCCCAGTTGCGTAGTAAAGGCCGACCATATACTGCGCAGTGCGGTTTCCGTGGAGCGTCGCGAGGGTCTGGTAGTGGTCGAATGCAACCTTCAAGTCTCTCGGGTGTGTCCAGTTGCCGTAGAAGTTCATGTCGGCGAGGAGGTAAAGCGCATCGGAGTTGTTCTGGAGAGCGGACTGTTCCAACAGCTTGACGGCGTCCAAGAGCGGCCCGTTGACCTTCGTCTCCTGCGCCGGGGTGCTGCCGGGGACCGGGGCGGCCTTGAGGCTCGGCATAACTTTGAGGGCATATCGGAAAGCGGTCCAGACGATGGTGTATCGGCGTTCGCGTCTCGGGAAGTTTCGTGATGGGAGCTTCTCCAGCTGTTGGATAGCCAAGTCGACCAAGTCGGCCCCTGTTCAGCGTCAGCAAGACTGCCATGATGCCCCCCACCATTGCGATGCTCGTACCTGGTTGCCTCGGAGGGGGTGCATGTTGCTCTTGAACGACGTCTGTCTGGATCTTTGCATGCCCTTGGTTCCCTGTTACCTGATTGTCGTCGCTCTCGGGCTTGAGGACCTTTTGCGCGTCATCGGAACTGAGGACTGCGGCCGCCTGCAACAGCACTGGTAGTAGCATATGTCAGCTTCCGCAGCTACATCCGGGGCGCAGGGTGATGCGACTTACGGACAAACCAGAGGAAAGAACGTCTCATGCTGCGAATATTATGAGCCGAAATCGATCGCAAAGGTCCGCGACATGTTATTCCGTGGTAAAACAACTTTCAAAAACCGGCGGAATGTTTGGGCTGACGGTGGTTAATAATGGTGATCGGAACAGCTGTCCTGGCTTTAAGGTCCACGTAGATGAATTGGGAGCTCCAGAGAGACCGGGGTGGTTGACTGCTCGTGACGTGATTGGGCGCGCCACTAGAGAACAGACATATCGTTTTATGGGAGTTTAGCTAGGAACGGGTTGCATAAGGTGGGGCTTTGCACTAAAGAACCCCTCCATTTCTCCCATTTCCTTCACCAATTGACAGAAGAATCTCAGATAAACTGGTCCAGCTTATTCTTATTTTAGTTCGACTATATTGGAGCTTGATACTCGACGCTTGGCTACCTTGATTTCTTGAAAAGTCGCCGGAAGTCGCACCTTATTTACTGGGCTAGTTTCTGGAATTTTTCAAGTGAGTCCTGAGATCTCAACTTTTTTCTTCTGATGGCCCATGCTCACAAAAGTCAAGACCCTTAGCATGTACACTCTCACTTGTGCAGATGGCTACCACTTCGGTGGCCAAGGGGATGTCTACGTTCTCGATCTTCACAGACTAAACGCAGGCCTTGCCTCCATCTCTTCAGATCAAAAACTTACCCTCTTCAACCCCGCGCGACTAGGACAGGGTCCTCTGAAGTCATTCCCGACTAGCCATGGCAACCTCACATGCTTGAAGACCTATGACGCCCAAGATTCTATCGTCTGCACGGCTGGTGAAAATGGCGAGGTCTCAGTTTGGGACATGAGGGAAAGCTCAAAGCCCCAAGTTGCGCACTTCGGAGGTATGTAGTTGCTCTCATCCAACGCTGTATTCAGCTGAGCCAAAAATCACTAACACGCAACCACAGCAAGCCAGTCCCCTATTCTATCCCTCGCATGCGACGCAAGGAGCAACACGATAGCAGTCGGAACAGAGCTGCAAAACCATACAGCTTCAGTGCTACTGTGGTAAGATGGCCTTGTTTTTTCCCTCCTCGGTGCATGTGCCCCTGACACGTACCCAGGGACATCAGAGCCGGCCCGACGCAAAGCCTCCAGTACGACGAAGTCCACAGCGACGACGTGACAGAGCTCCGCTTCCACCCGTCGCAGCCTCACGTCCTTCTCTCTGGATCGACCGACGGCCTCGTCAACGTCTACGACACCCGCATCTCGGACGAGGACGACGTCGTCATCCAGGCGCTCAACCAGGGATCCGTCCACCACGCCTCTTTCATCAGCGATACTGAGGTCTACGTCCTGACCCACGACGAGAAGTTTGCCGTCTACAGCGTTGCCGACGAGTGCCAGACCGGCGCAGCTGTTGCCGACTTTGGCGACGCCAGGGAAACGCTCGGTTGCCAGTATGTCGCCAACGTCACGACCAAGTTGGACGGCAGTGGTGCGATTGTTGGTGCCGGGTCGCAAGAGTAAGTCATTCTACGAATTCCCGCTGTTTCGTCGTATGGTCGCTAACTTATTTCCACAGCCGTCAGGTCTTTGAGTTGGTGCACCTCTCCCGAACCAATGAGGGCACCTGGGGATTCGACAGAGCTAACAGCGTCGGTCTGCCGGGTGGCCATGGCGAGGAGATTGTTCGGTCCTTCTGCTTTTATGACGACGAGCAAGTCGTTTTCACTGCGGGCGAAGACGGAAACGTTAAGGCCTGGAGACCTAGTTAGATGCAGAACAGAAAAGAAAAAGAAAGTCTTGGAAGAAACTTTTCTACTGCGAATGTACCTTCCGCTTGGGTATCATGACCGACATCATCCCGTCAACCTGTTGCACAAGCCGACTTAGCCATACTTGTCGTGCTTCCCCTTGACCTTCAGCACCAACAGTTGTTCGTGATAATCACCCTCCCTCCTCGCTCTCTTCAACCTCTTGACCTCATCATCCTCAAGCCTTCGTCCCACCGCCTCCTCGAGCTCCTTGCGGCTGATCTTCTCCTTGGCCTTCTCCTCCTTGTTGGCCTTGAGACGTGGTTTGAACCGCGCCTGCATCCTGATCCGCCATGTGGTGTCGAACGTGATGGACTCCTCGTCGCCCCTGACATCTGATGTTGTAACATTGGGTTTCGGAGGCTTGACCGCCAAGAAGGTATCGCGCAACGTTTGAATCTGGAAAGTACCAGGGGTATCGGCTGTAGCAATGAGGTTGAACGATTCAAGCGGCGAAACAGCAGCTGATGTCGCGGACAAGACGCCGTTCTTGTCGCATCCAAGGTACCTATGATCCCATTAACATAGTTGCCGACAGCCAGGCATCATTAGTACTTACTGCCCGTGGTGTCCTTTGAACCTGAACTGCTCCGTTCCCGCTATCCTGTTCGCGACCCAGACCTGCCGCACGTCGTGCGGCTCCGCGCTTGTAGGGTTTCCGTCGACGATGTTCTCAATCCCCAGTGTGAAGACCTTGCCGTTGGCATCGCTGGCCAATGCCGCAGGAGGGTCCGTAGGCAGCACGAACATGATGGGACCAGCAACATCCGTCACGGCGTCGGCAGACACCCAGCTGTCGTCGTTGTCCGCATCATCCTCGGCGCCGGCGCGGACGACGTCACCGGATGCCGCATCGCGGTCTTGGGCCTCCGCCTCGGTCCGCTTTCTCTTCTTGGGCTTCTTCTCGCCCTTGAAAGTCAGGGGCTTGACCATAGTATCGTTCTCTCCGTTCCGTCGCGTTCTCGTGATTCGATCGGGGGACTCGATAGGGAAGGTGAGTCTGAATTCGCCACGGGTTTAGGCGGTGTCCGGCGGTTTCCGATCAGGTGTTGGTTGTCAGCTTGAAGATATAAACTGTCGATAGGGAGCTTCAGCGCTATGGGCATTGGAGAAAGTTGTGATTACGTAAGGACAAAACGGCTGCCCCTCCCCCACCACAGATAGCTCGCTCCGCAAGTGATCATTCGGGGAAGTAGCAGGGGGCATTGGACGCAGGCACGACCTGATTACTTTCTCTTTGCGATTCATTCGTCGTTGAGTTTTTGAAATTTCTTTTTTCCAAAGCAATCATCATGTCCGCGCAACCTGTTACTGTTTCGCTGAAAGATCTTAAGGAGGGTGAGTAAGGTATCTCATACCCACGTGGACCCATCGTGGCTTACATGTGACAATTTGTGTTGTAGGCAACATTCCCTTCAAGACTCTCCAGGAGGCTTTTGGTCCCGACTCTCTTGGAATCTTGGTTGTGAAAGATGTTCCGACTGAGTTCGCTCATCTGAGACATCAAACCTTGTCTTATGCATCCTACCTGGGCAACTTACCCGAAGAAGAGTTAGGTATGGCAGCGAAACCCACATGAGTTATCGTATCTAGCTTACACGCGGGTAGTGAAGCTCGAAAATGTCAAGGCGAAATACCTGACGGGCTGGTCACTCGGCAAGGAAACCCTCAAGGACGGCCAGGTCGACACGTTCAAGGGCTCATACTACGCCAACTGCGCATTCTACGTTGATGCGACCCTCAACTGCGCCAAGCCCACAGCCGAGTTCAACGAGGACAACTTTCCCGAGTACCTCTCACCTAATGTCTGGCCGGCTCAGGACGTTCTTCCTGGCTTCAAGCCAAGCCTCGAGAGCCTCTGCCGTGTCGTGATCGACACCGCCGTCCTTGTCGCTCGTGCTTGTGATCGGTTCGCCGAGTCGGAAATCCAGGGTTACCCGAAGGGGTATCTCGAGCACGTCGTGAGCACGTCGACCACGACCAAGGCCCGTCTGCTGCACTACTACCCGCAGACGCAGGCGGATCTCGACAAGATCGGGGCCACCGACGACTCCTGGTGCGCCGAGCACTTGGACCACGGGTGCCTGACAGGTCTGACTTCGGCAATGTTCATCGACGAGAAGGAGACATCGCCGGCGGTGCCCGAGATCACCAATGACACATCGGCCAGCCTGCCGCCGCTCGCGGAGCTTCCGGCGTCGCCTGACCCGACGGCCGGCTTGTACATCCGCTCGCGCACGGGAGAGACGGTGCAGGTCAAGATCCCGCGGGACTGCATCGCGTTCCAGACGGGCGAGACGCTGGAGCGCATTACGGGCGGCAAGTTCAAGGCGGTACCGCACTTTGTGAGAGGCGTCAAGGCGTCCGTGAGCGATGGCCGTGTTGCGCGTAACACACTTGCTGTCTTTACTCAACCCAACCTCGGCGAGGAGGTAGACATGGAGCAACACATTAACTTTGGCGAGTTTGCTCGAGGCATTGTGGCTAAGAACACAGTGTCGTGAGACTTACAAGTTGATAGCATAAAAGAATAAAATATGTGGCTCGTCGTTCATGTTGGGCCATGTAAGCGTGCAGGTGTAATTTCATCAATGCTACCTTGAATGAATGGCTCAATCTGACTATCTAGTGTTGGTATCCCCCCAAACGCTGTCAATTGTTTTGTATTCGCCATCGCTATGCTGTACGCCGCCTCCCAATCCCACTGTGAAGACCCGCCCGCTTGGGAAATCTCTATACACTCGAATAGCTTAGTCGCACTATGAAAGTAAGTAAGGCATTCCTTTTTAATAGTTCGCGAGCGGTTGCTTACGCAATAGACAGACTATAGGCAACGTATGTCAGCAGTCAAGTTTGCGGATGTTGAGGACAAGTGGGAACTTACACCTCCGGGGCAGTCCTGGGAGGTATCCTCCTGGTCACGAGCGTTCTGCGGGGAGAAGCATAATCCTCGGAACGTCGGGAAAGCTGATGATTGTGTGTTGACACACTTTGAGGGTGATTAACAACATGTTGCTCAACAGAGTGGCTGATACTCACGCAATAGGAGTTCGCTCCCTTTCCCTAGTTGAACATGTCTGTTAGCGGCGTTCGTGTTGCGTTGTAGGTAGACTCTCAATACGTACAGCACATGTGTTTCCACTTGCGAGGCCTGTTCCGCCGTTGCAGTACTTCTGCAGAGCACTAACAGCTAAGGCCTGAGCCAATAGGGTGATAACGAAAGAAGTCTTCATGGTTGTCGAGTCTGATTGTCAAGTCTGAAAGAGATAGAGATGACAACATAAGGGTGGGAATTAGTACGGGTAATATAGAAGACGCAACTCATAGCTTAAGGACTGCGGATTTCTGTGTGGTCCGAAACTGCTTAAAATGACTTTTGTCTGAGAACCTTAATAGAGTAACTTGTATCGTATAAATCAAGGCTGCTGGACAGACCAAGTATAGAGTCATGTGTATCATCATCTAACACACGGAGTCTTGATTCAGCATCCCCGTCTCAGTTTAGAGTCGAATGGCTATTAGGGGTTGAACAGAGCCAAGAGTTATGGGATCCATCGGATTTTGCGGAATTCGGACTTTTTCACGGATAATGGACAGAATCTGGCCGGCCAGACTGGAAGACGAAATCATCATCGTTGCGGATTTCAGACTCGATCGCAAAGAATCTTTGATGTAGCAGGACAGCTTTACAAGTTCTGGGGCTGTACAGGACGTCTGAGACGCTAATTAATTAAAGCAGTGCTGAGAAGCTTGTCACTGCTAGCATCCTGTTACCTTACTTACGTAAGGCTATTTGTGTCACGCCCTATTAAATAAGGAATGAACGACCACAAAAAGGTCCCCAATCAAGCACAGCAATCCCCTCGATGAATGGCCAGTCGTATTGAATCGAATCGACGGTGCATCGTTTGTCTAACATGCTCCGCAGGCATCTGATAGCTACATCCTGTCTGGCAGCTATATCGCGAAGGTCCCCAACATCCCAACCTCTGTAACGATAGCATGTGAAACCTGCCGTGCCGTTTTGTTGACAGGGCTTGCGATCGCTAATAGCACATCAGTAGCTGAGGGAGCTCCAAGTCGGTCGTTGATATTCCTCCAGTTCACCTCCATTTGGTGTAGATCCAAATATTCCTGCAGTTTCTGGAGCAGCTCCCGTCTAGTCCGGATAACGCTTCGAGTCGGGAAATTACGTGACCCCGGTGAGTGCCATGTGTTGCTATGTAAGCAGTCTTTCGTGATCGGATTGCATCATGATTCGCAAGTTCTAGCAACAAGTGAAAGAGCTCCGGTGTCATACCATTCCCTCTGGAAAGCTACCCCGCCCCCGCCAGCTCCGAATTGGGCCTCTTCGTCATCGCTCTTCCAATTGAATGCAGCTTCAGTCTAATACACTCCATGAAGCTCCCCTCGCACGCCGTATTAAACCTCTGTCGGCGCCCAGCAGCCGCCATCGCCATCCCACCCTTCCCAAACACATCAACGCTCTGCAATCAAGTAGCTTGTTCAACAAGATACCGTAAATTCACCACAGCGCACCGACTCCTTTTCCATCAAACCACCACCAAGATGGCAGTCCCTCCCAAGTTCGCCGCCCACAAGCTGGCATTCGAGCCCGCCAAGGCCGTCGCCGAAGGCGTCCCGGCCCAGCCGCACACCATCGAGCTCTACCTCGACTACGTCTGCCCCTTCTCCGCCAAGCAGTTCAACACCTTCTACAATCAAGTCGTCCCCGCCATCCGCTCCAACCCGACCTGGGCCTCCAACCTCGAAGTTATCTTCCGCCAGCAGGTCCAGCCCTGGCACCCCTCCAGCACGCTGGTCCACGAGTCCGCCGTCGCCGTCGTCAAGGTCGCCCCCGAGAAATTCTGGCAGTACTCGGACGCCCTCTTCAAGGCGCAGAAGGACTACTTCGACGTCAACGTCGTCAACGAGCCCCGCAACGAGACCTACAAGCGCCTCGCCAAGCTGGCTGCCTCGGTCGGCGTCGACGAGAATAAGGTCTACGAGCTACTGGCGGTCTCGGACAAGCCCGGCGAGGACGGCTCGCTCAACAGCGGCAACGGCGTCACCAACGACTTCAAGGTGCTCATCAAGCTGGCGCGCTTGACGGGCGTGCACGTCAGCCCCACGGTGCTCTTTGACGGCTACCCGAACAACGAGATCAGCTCGAGTTGGACATTGGATCAGTGGAAGGAGTGGTTGCAGAAGAATGTCGCCTGACTTGGTGGACGGCACACTCCAAGCCGAGAGCACCGGCTGTGAGCAATGAGATAGCGGTCTAGGCTCACAGTTTGAGTAGCAGGTCATTGCAACAGCCGCAATCGGACCCCGAAACTCGTTAGGCGCGATCGAGTTTTAACATCAATTAATGAATCATATTAAGAATTTCAGCACTTAATTGGTTACTATCGGCATGTGTGGTGAAGTAAAGGTAGTTCCAACCACGGTGACCGGACCATCTGGTCGCGTCGCGTGAGAGAAAAAAAAAGTTCAGGTGCTAGCTGTAGCTAGGTACAGTGACCTCATCCGACCCAACTCATCTCATCCCTCGACCTCACAATTCTCAACCCTTAACCCCTACTTCTCTCACACCTCGGAGGCATCCTCAATATGTCCATCCTCAGGCTCGTCCTCACACGGACATCACCGTCACCAACAGCTCACATCTTCCCCACCTTGCGATCATGTCCACTCCGAACGCAGCTTCTCCGGAAATCTCTGCCGCAGCAGGCCCCAAGACGGCCGTTCGCCTCCTCCGCACCCGGTAGCCGCGCCGGCCGCCCAACGACCACCGTCTCAAATCCCGTCGCCTCAAAACCGGCCGCCGCCGGCCCAGGGAGTTCGGCTTCGGCCCGTGAGTCGTCTCTCAAGCGGCTATCCGCGTGACCTCCATCTCAAGACGCTAACCTGTCCCCAGAGCAGCAGCACTTGCCCGAGAGGTTACTCATCTACCAGGCCGGCACAGGCAAGATAGGTTTCGTGGCCGGCCTCAAGATCACCACAATCTTCGTAGCCGCCGTCTTCGCGCTCGTCATGGAGCCGGCCATGTTGCGAAGCGACACATCCTTGACTGACATTGGCATGGCATGCAAGTTCTCACCCTCTCACCCTCTCGCCATCCACAAACATTCTTCACATCATCTTGACACCTACCTATATCAACGTCAAAAAGCTAACCTCGCCATCCCAGCCGTCTGCGCCCTCATCCCCTTCGCCTACGTGTCCTACGTCTCGGCCCCCTTCGTAACCCACGTCTTCCTCCGCCTGCCGCCTCACGCGCGCCAGTCCCGCGCCTTCCTGGAACGCTACGTCCGCTCCCTCCCGCCGACGGCCCAGCTCGAGATCGGCACCCTCGGCCTGGCCGGCCGCCCGCGCGCCACGCTCGTCGCCGCCGCCGACCTCCGCCCCGACCCGTCGCGCCTCGGTCTCGTCACGCACACCCGCGACGTCTCGGCCCTGATGGCCCGCAAGAAGTGGTACCACTACCGCCCCGTCAGCATGTTCGGGCTTCCCGCGAAGGAGGGTAAGGCTTCCTCCGGCGGCGGCGGCAAGTCGAAGAACGCCGCCAAGGACGCGTGGGTGTACGACATGATCCGGCCCATGTTTGGCAAGACGGGTAGGTGAGGGTGGGATCTGGGGGAGGGAAACTCTGCCAGGCCATGTATTCGAGGAAGCAAGCGTGTAGACGCGACGTTGCGTACGTAATGCCACGTCGTCTTCTTCTACCGATTGGAATATCAGTGTATTCTCATTGTACCATATTCAAACAGATACCCCCGCCCAGCCTACACTAGTCAGTCGAACTGTTCTACATGGTCTGTTAATCTATCAAAGTTGACAGAAAGAGTGGCTATCCGCGGCTTGCGCGGGTACTATTTTCGTTCATTCACAGCCGCGCCCTCATAAGTCATGAGATATTGGATGCCCGCCCAGGTTCAGAGCATGACTTACTCGACATTTCGCCACTACGTGGGCTTCTTGCCGCTGACTGATTCTCCCAGAGGCTCCAACTCACCAGCACGTTCCCTGTTCGACTCCTTGCTTGCCGCGCGTATAAACGGACTCAGGACTCCCCAGCCTCGATAGCCGCCACCGCCACGCCGGCGTAGCGCCAGCAGAGGGACGTCTCGAGTTGCGCATAGCTATCTACCGGCACGACATGCGTCATGGCAAGTGGGAAAGCGAATAACCTACCCCTCCACGGCTACAGCCCAGGTCCCTTAACCCAAGAGCACCCCGCCAGACGAAGAAGGGGGGAGGGGGGAAGAAGAAGAAAAAAAACGGATAGGGAAGACCCCGTCTCATCCCATATTTCATCCTAACACCCCACGGACATCGCCCGAAACCAAACGACCCTCCCCCAGGACCCTCCGTCCCGGCGTGCCCTCAGGAGAAGTCGCGAAGAATATCACGGCAGTCTTGCAGCGTGAGGGGGAGGAAAATGGAGGGAGGGGGCTGTAGTATCGTGTGTTGGTCTTTCTCGAAACGAAAGGCACGCAGTACAGCACAACGTCGGCCACCCCGACCTGATGGAAAACCGAAAAAGAAAGTTTAGCGGGGGTTGACGTCCTGGCCCCCCAACGAGACCCGATGATATGCCACTACCTATGCGGCCATTTTCTCTGCGCGGCGTTAACGCATGCACTCTATCGGCGGTACGGGAAGCCGGTCTGATGTCGCAGCGAAAGGGGGAACATGGAAGGTCGAGGGAATAGGCCATGCGCGCAACGCAGTTCCAAACTCTAAAATCAACCACCGCCATGGATGACGGGGCAGAGTAGAGAAAGGCATGAGAAGAAAGAAGAAAAAAGAGAGTTATGTCTTTAGTACTTTGCTTCCCCGTAACGGTCGTGCTTCGTGACCTGGACCTTGAATCGTCCCAGACAAGATACCCATGACCAGCATCCAGACGCCTTTCCCCCCCGATCCGTCTGCCCACCGTCCTGTCCATCTTCCCCTTCCGATTGATAACCTCTCTCTGACCAGGGTCGTCTCTTTTGATTCCTCATACAACCCCACACACGACTACCTACCCTTGCAACTCAACAACGTTGACAAGAAGCCTACTCTACAGGGCCAGATGTAGTAGAAACTGTACGTAGCAGGCGACAAGCTTCTGCCGTTGCTGCTCGTCACCTGCGAGTCCGCACTCTGCTTCCCACGCCTCCCACGCCGGCCCTACTGAAGTACCATCGCCAAGGGTCCAGTCCATCTCCCTCCCCACGCATCCATACCTCCGCCTACCTAGGTACTGCCTGTATTCACAGCTACGTAGGTAGGGTATGCCACGCTTCGGTACCTGGCGTCGGCTCGGATGGTGGTGGTGGCGCTGTCTGGACCTACCTACCCAACCTAACGCCGTCAGCGTCCATCCAGAACCGACATCCGACTCCCGGCTTCCGCGCCTCACCCCTGCGTCTCCCGCCTCACGGCGCTCCCGCGACGCCACGCCACGCCACGGCCGCCGTCCGTCCTCCCAGTTCCGCGTTACTATTTACAACAAGCGACGACGGGCGATGACGAAGGAGCAAACATAACTGACCTGCCTACTGCTTCAGCCCGCCAAACCGCCGTTGGTCGACTAGACTACCTCTGTTTTAACAACCGAGAGATCAACCCGACACCCTGGAAAGTTTGCCCTCTCCAACGCATGAAAGCCTATGCGATTTTCTCCGCGCGTGCGCTGAAAAAGTTGGGACCATCTGCTTAATGCGCTGTGCGCGCGGTCTTCGATGTGCGGCTGAACACCCCCCGAGATCGAACCCTGGAAAAGTCGCCAACCTACTATTTCAGACGTCGCGGCCAATTGCGCTGTCGACTCGCCAGGGACTTCCTAGTTGGAACTTCTCAATTCCGTCGGTTCGGCTCAGGGCGCAAAGGGCAAACACTACGTGAGCGTGTTTGTCTGCGTGTTCCAGGTGGTGGTGATGAAGCTTCGCCTCCTTTGTAGTCACTTCACATCCTAGCATATGAGAAGAAGAAATGGAAGTTGAGCGCGCGAAAAGGTGGTATCATGTCCGTATTGATCAGTCCCGTCAATGCAATCAACGAAGCCCATCCATCCATCCTCCTTGGGCCCCCCACGTCCCCTTCATCGTACACGTACTTTTTGAGCCATTTCGCGAGGCAACCGATAAACAAAACAAAGAGACTCTTCTCCCTCGTTCGTAATGCCAAGGCGCGCGCGCTGTGTGTCCGTACGCCGAACCAGACGGAGCCGCGTCGTTCGGGCGGCTCCTATTTTGAGGAAACATGCCGAAATAATAATACAGTCCTGCGTGTCGGGCCGGGAACACCGCCTTGCCCTTCTTCTTTTCCTTCCATGTACCATCCGATAAACGCCCACTGGAAGCCTTCCCCCAACCCCTTGAGACCAAAAGACCATGCTTCTTCTCCAGGCCAGACTTGAACGCCCGCGCCCAGCATGGAACCTCAACCGCATTTTTCCTCCTCATTTTCGTCGTAATCGTGTGCATATATTCGTCGCGAAAATAAACCGTATATGAGGTGAAAAGGACCGTGGGAACCGAATGTCGAGAAATATGTACGTGTAAATCGCATGTGCCGAGGGTAGCGAGCTTGCTTGTCGTTCCCCTCCGCCTTCCGAAAATGTGCTGTGTAAATGGGTAGATCGCATCGCTAAACCAAACTCGTAACTTCGAGTGTAAATCTTGTCGAGGTAAAAAGATGTCGTTCGCTTCAGGTCAATTTGTGAACGGCTCATCGCCGCTTCATCATGGGTCCACCGCCATCATAGTCCCAGGTCCGCTTGAGACCCCCTTCGTAGACACTCGCCACGGACTCTTGCCACATGGCTGGCGAGATGAAGGGCTGCACAGGAGCAGCTGTGTACTGCGGTGCCATTTGCTGGGAAGCCACTGGCATCGTGGCGTGGGCTGCCTGTATGTCTTCAAGAGACGGGGCTTCGGGGGCACCTGAAGACGGGGAAACACTAAGCGAATTGGACTGGGGAGGCAGCGTCGAAGGCTGTGGTTGGACCTGAGGCGTACCGAAAGACGTGCTCCATTGCCTGTTTGTCTGTTAGCAGTGGTTCTACCAAGAAACAGGGGGCCAAAGCCAACTTACTCAAAAATCTTCGCCGGGTTCCAAGCCGGCGCGTTGGACAGCGGCAAGGTTTGTGGCATCCCTGGGGCTTGGGATCCTTGGTTCGCCATCATGACGAGTGACTGTATAGCAGGCGAGTCACTCTTGGTATCCACAGGTCCGGCAGATATAGGAGGTGTGATGGGGTGGCTGGTATAACTGACTTGGGAGTGTTGTAGGTTTTGCGTGTCCAACTGATGATCCAGAGAGCCAGTGCGAGCCATGCCCGGTCTATACCCACGAGGCGGGCTGGAATGGTTGGAAGAAACAGGACTGCCGTAGGGGAAGCTACGCTTGAGCTCAAAGGGTTTCCTGGTGTCAGCGGAAAATGCTTCCCTCACTGCGTCGACTTGCTTCTGCAGGTCCATCATGGGCCAGACTTCCATGACTCTTTCGAGAACCCGCATGTGCCGCGCAAAGTATTCACGCGCATCAGTGTTCAGATCCGGATCCGGCGAGACGACAGCCACCTGTAGTTCAATGTCAGTGACGCCACTAGACTTTCAAGGTGCAAATGCAAACCCACCAGATGAAGAACGATGCAGCATAGGCCGCAGTAGACGGTGAAACTGAATCCACGCATCATGCACTGCAAGCCAGAGAATCCGAAGTTGTTCAAAACCGACTCCTGAAGTCGACAGAGAGCCTTGGCCGCCGAGTAACAGATCATCATATGCTGCTTCCACTGGCCGTCCGCTCCGTTGGGATCAAGGAAGTTCAGCTGTGGCCGATGCAGCAAGATCAAGGTCAGGTAGTAGTACGAGTGCAAGTTTCCAATGTACGGCGATGAAAGCCACGGAGGGGAACCGTCCGGAGGAAATGTGACAGATAAGTCCGCCGGGAGATCGTTCAGCCATGCGTTCAAAGCCGGGTTGAGCTGGACGAATTCGGGATCAACACCCCAGTCCTTGGTCCGCTTCTTCTTGAGGCGGCCGTAAGTGCTGTTCATGCGGCTCACGTTGCGGACAATCCGTGCGAAGTAAGTAAAGTTCCGAGTGATGTGGTACTCCGAGTCGTCACCGCCTTGAATAGGTCGCGGTACGTTGAAATCGATAGAATCCAGATCGACGGCGAGATCGTATCGGCCTGTTGCAGTTAGCAAGACAAGTCTTAGACATATGGGGCTGTGCAACGAACCTTGGGGAGACCCGATCATGACCTCACCGACAAAAATCGACTGCCAGATTCTGTTCTTCATCTGACATTCCGTCGGGCTAGAACCGCAAGGGCGTCCCGACTGGTGATCGAGGTAATGTTCGTCCAGGCCAAGATCCTTGCCCATTTGGACACACTGAACAATTGTCATCCAGGACCTGTAGTAGTAGCCGCGCTTGGGCGCCGCTTCCCTGGCCTTCAGGATGAGCAACAGAGCCTGGAGAGTGCTGAGTCTCGGAACGTCCATGAAGGAATCGGCGTGCTTGGACGCCAAGGCTAGCCACTGCTGTCCCTCGCCGGGGTCGTCTGCGAGTCTGCCTCCCATGGCGAAGATGGCCTCCAGAATGAGAGGTGAAATCGATTGCCGGTTGGTGTTCCACTGGTGGTAGAATATGGGCTTGCTGAGAACAGGCACATAAGGATGCACATGGCTGAAGAATAGCTCGAAGTAGTGCATGGCGGTTGACTCATCCGGCATCAGTTCAGGAGGTATGCGAATCTTCAGGCCAGGACCAGATGGCAAAGGTGGAAGCATCTCCTGATAGTCGTCGGCTTCTTCAACTGCGGGTTCTTCCTCGCGTCTAAAGGAAGCCTTGTTTCTGAGGTACGGCGCTAAATGACCTGTTAGCTCTCGTAACGGCGCGAGGCCGGTAGGTACTTACCCGTGCCAGCTTCGTTGACCTTCAACGAACCCAACAAGTCGGCGAGGTCTGCTTGCTGGTATGAGCCGTCTTGAGAGTACGTGTCGGGAGGAGAGTCCGCGCGAGAGCTTTGTTGCATAGGCGGAGTCGGGAACACATTCTGAGCAGCGTAAGACGGTTCCATCATTCCGACTGACGCGGGAACAGTGGTGTAGTGAATGTTGTGCTGGCTCGACGACTCTGAATAAGGCACGGGCGGGAAAACGTTGGGATCCGAGTATGCGCCATGTGCAGCATACATGCTGGGGTTGGGCTTCGGACCTCCAGGCATCATGGACTGTTGCTGCATGGGAGCTTGCTGGCGGAAGGTGTCTTGGAGTTGAGAGGACGCGGCGGCGAAGTCGTCTCTCCCAGGCTCATACGTGTCGCCAGAGGTTCCATCGTATTGGCCGTTGGGGCGAACGCATTGTAGTTTGAGTCTGATACATGCGGAGCATGGCCAGGTGTTCGTCGTGGCAGCATCGCACTTAATCTTTCGTCTTCTGCATCCCTCACAGGCCCTCATAACTAAAGTTCATCAGTGTAAGTAAGCTACGGTGGTGAGACTGCGCAAGATCGTGAGCGTGAGCATACCCTTCAGTCGTTTGTGGCGATTGTGTTCATCAACGAAAACATAGTCTACAGAGGCGACAGCTGGTTAGACGACAGGAAAACAGAAAGGTCCATGGCCGGGGCCGGGGCGGTGGAGGTGGATGGCGCACTCTTCTGGGTTTCCCTTTGGGGGTACTGTTGGGGTGCGAAGGAGAAGCTGCCCATCTGGGAGCTTTGAGGCAGGATGCGCCTCACCGATGGATCGTTGGACATTTCGAAGATCGGTCGTGGCAAGCCGGTGTTGTTAAATGCGGTGAGCTAAGATGGAGGACGTAGCCTCGGACGAAGAGCGGAGCGGAGACAAAGAAGCTGTTACATCCAAGTCCGTCTTGGTTGGCGTTGTAAGGCAGTTGGAGAGCCGACCGTCCCGACCCTGAGTGCGCACTCAGCGACACTCTCGCTTTTCTCGGTTAAATCGTAATCGTTGGTGGACGCCAGACGAACGGGGAGCTGTCAAGATCGAGAAGAGGTTGCAGAGGAGGAGAAAGATGTTTGGAAAAGAAAGCAGCCAGAGGGGAGTTGTGTCTCGAATTTCTCTCTGGAGAGCGCTGGCTAGGAATTGTCCGGATTGGTGGGTGAGGGTGAGGGGGGTACGCGGGAGAAGGTCAAGCCTTATTATGAATGGACGACAGGTCCCGGCTTGAGGCGTGAAGGGTTGACGTGGGTAGACCTTGACGCAGAGAGAGGCGACCGGGGTAAGGAACAAGATCTGGGCTAGGTACGGTACAACCAGACAGCAGGGCAGGGCAGGGTCATATCACTGCGCTGCTGTGTGCTGCCGGGGTGGCAGAGGAGACCGATGTTCGATGATGGATGCGACCAGGAGCCGATGGGGAGCCAGGACCCAGACCAGGGCTGCCTAGGTGGGCAAGGTAGGCTGGACAGTGCTGTGGTGGTGAGGAGGAGAAGGAGTCTGGCGGGGAGGGGAGGGGGTCCTCTAATGGAAGGGGAGGGGGGAGGAGGAGGAGGAGAGGAGAGGAGGTGAGGAGCAAGAGACCTGAGTGAGAGAGGAGGATGATGATGATGGAGATGATGGAGAAGCGGCCCAGGGTCTCAAGGAGTAGTGCAGGGTTCTGAGAATGAGACTGAGAATGAGAATGAGAAGGTTGGTGATGAGGTCTACACCAAGAGGTTGAGAAAAGCGAGAATATGTGTGTAAGGCAAGGTGAGGTAGTTAAGGTAAGGTACTGGAAGTGTACGATCCAGAGTAGGTACCTACTTCAGTAGGTCGGCAATACGGATGGGTATGTACAGAGAGTCATCCATCCCGTAGACGAGTCTGCTTGGTAAGAAGGGAAGGGTGCAAGGTACCTAGCGTCGTCGTCGTAGGGTGTTGGAGTGGATAATGAGGAAGTGAGAGAATGAGAAGAGTGTGAGGGTGTGTGGATGCCCATGTGGATGTGGGTGTGGGTGGAAAGGGTGGGAGGTTGTGGTCGCGCAATGCGGCGACGGCGTGAGCGGCAGCCCAGGACGGGAGAAGACAGGAGTTTTACCTGACCAACACAGGTCCGACCCAGCGTGTTATTCGCATACATAGCAATGCAGCACTTTCCGTGGTGCCTTAGCAGCGGCAGAAACAGCTTCACCAACTGGCCAGGGAGACGCAGGATAGGGATGCGTGAACACCAGTCAGGTATAGACATAGGTAGTCTTGTAAACATTGTAAACAGGTATGAATAGAAAGCAGGTAAGTAGGGCAGTCGATGACGGGAGTTCAGTCGGACAGCCCCCTAGCCCTCCAAGTACCGATGTATCATTCGCCTTATTGCGCAGCAAGAAGTACCTCAGCTGCTCCTGAAAGCGCCTATCCCTCATCCTCCACCGCGCTGAGCAGGGCCGGACGCTGGCGGACAGGGCAGGAATAACGTGCCTCGGGAGTGGCCACCTTAGACGACAGACAACCTTCAAGACCATCAGACAGGGCAGAGAAAGCAGCCGGACAGCGTGCCCAGCAAAAGAGAGGCTAAAAAGGCCCTGTTGCAGGCCCAATCTGGCGGAGAGATGAAGGGCCGGCCGGGGTGCGTAAACTCTCAGTGCTCGAGTCTCAAGTCTCATTCGACTTACGACTGCTGCTGCTGCTACTCCTCAGACCTTCATTTGCCGGGTTTGGACTTGATGGGCTCTTGATGCTGGACCTGGACCTGAAATTGGATCCGGGCGCCGGGAAATGGCCAAAGACAAAGAGAAAAGCTCGCCTGTGCCTTTGCCCGTGCCAGGGAGGAGTAGGGGCTTGCTTTCTGTATGTACGTGTGTCTCTATCTGTGCCTGTGTCCGATGGTTTGAACGAAAGGGGTCTCGGTGTCTGATAGAAGAAGAGGCGAGACGACATTCAAGGGACAAGTTGACACACAGACAGCAGAAGGGGACGAAAGAAGAAGAGATGGACGAGATGTCTCCTGTTTCTTTTCTTGGGTCAGACGGGGGGCGAGGTTCGACGGCGGGCAAGGAACGACACTGTAAACAGTTGAAATCGAACGGTCAAACTCCAACAAAACCACCTTCCCTACGTTCAGATACACAGCTGACGTAGGTAGTGTCCAATACGGGCAATTGCTGTATCCTATTTCTGCACATAAGACCCGCACACATAAGGTAGGCACACACGACATGCGGTATCAGGCAAGGTACCGCGATGGAGATCAAGATGATGGTGCGGGAGAGGTGAGAGGGTAGGGTAAGGTGCATGCTTCAGTACCCAAGGTAGGTAATGCTGTGGTAGGTTGAGGACGAGCAGATTCGCAGGCACCTTATCCGTACAGCGACGATTACCACCACATACGCGCACGCGCATCAATGGCATGGAACAAATGGGCACTGACCACGGCGGCGAATCCGTCCCTCACGGCATTTCCAGAGGCGACAAGAAAGGCCGAGTCAGAATCCGGGTCTGCTGATTGAGTACGGAGTTCCCGCACCGTCTGTCGGCGTGAGGCGCCGCCAGGTACACTGCAGCGTTCGTACACTCAGTACAATACGTGTCGGAGGTAAAGGTGAAGGCTAAGCCGAAGACCCCAATGACTTGGGGTGACGGTTGTGTACGCGACCAGTGCGTTGGTAAGAAACCCCTCTTGCCCTCCCTCTCACCGCACACTCGCCTCAGCTTAAGTTCTCTAAGCTAAGGTACCTAGTCAAGGTACGCCGTCCACCGCAGCAGGATGGCCGTATCGTGTATCCAGTATGAGAAACAGGCAGATGCACTGTATAGAGAACGTTGCCGCGGTACGTAGGAACCACGGAGACTCCCAACGGGACGAGGACGGTCTGGCCTCGTCGTCATATTCTAGCAGGGCAATGTAACGAATACAGTCCTGCCCCACCACGCCTGAATACTGTACGTCTACTTATTCCCAATGTAGCACAGGTACCAATAACTGGCTGACCGTGTCTTCCCTCTCATCCCACCAAAGAAGAAAAGAAATCCAACTTCATGACGACCAGGAAAGATATGCGTGGAAAAAGACGCGAAAAGGCTAAGAGATAGACGACATGGAGGGTTGCACTAAGGTTAGCTAGGGCCTTGAAGAAAGTGCAGATTGCAGATTCACCAATGTCCCATGTTATCATAATAAGTGGCCATGCTCATTCGATATTGATATCGATTTCAAGCCTTGCCGTCTTGCCCACCGAGCTGCAACCAAAAGAGGCAAGTTGCCTGAGCAATGAGGTATCAGCTCAACGACACGTACCTTGGTATTGGTAGGGAGGAGTCGAGCAGGTCAAGATGCCAGTCCATGTCATATCGATGGCGTCGACAGAGGAGACGAGAGAGCTGCTCACACCAGCAACCATGGCAACAACGACCAGACGATCCGCATCTTCTCCAGCGCACTTAACACTAGTGACCATAGTGCTCCGTAATGAAAATTGGCGTAGCGTAAACCAGGCCGGCGGGTTATCAGACAAGGAGTCAGTATCCATATCCATATCCATCCGCGGGCCATGGTAGGCTACGCTCGCTACCTTAGCCGTCCTCTCGTCTTGCCCAGTAGGGCAAATCCACTGGCTGTCCATTTCGTTCAACCTGGCACTCGCACTCGGGTCTTGGGGGGCTCACAGCCTCATGTCTGCTGGAGACGTGGAGGTTGGGACTCCTGACGCTCCTGGAAAAGGATATGAGAAGGACGGATACGGAGGCGGTACCTGAGGCTGGCCCCGTCTGGCGCTGGCCTGATGAACCGGGTCCGAGCAGGCTCAACGTCCAGTGTCGAGCTTGAATGCCTCGAGAACCAGTGCCCACCGACCCCGTCTACCCACGACGGGGAGGTGGAAGGTGGATGACTGCGAGGGTCCCAAAGCAGAAGCTCTGCTCAGACATCCGCATCGTCGGCCCCAGACCGCCCTAGTCTGGGCATGATACAGCGAGTAGGCGAAGCGTAGAGCGCAATATCACAGCCTGTTTGCAGTGTAGACAGGCCGATATTCGGGAATTTAAATGCCCCGAGAGTTATGGTTTTGGTCTTTCCCTGCCTCATTAGCCAGACGATGTCCAACGACAAACGCAACAGCTACCAGTTGTAGCCAGGAAAGTGCCGCAGCTAACATTACCTAGGGCCAGGGACGAATCCACCATGTCAGATGCCGACAAGCCCCTCGAACTTTGAGCAAGCCTCGTCCGCGGCACCTACTACGTACCAGCGGAACAAGACGTGTCCGCCGTAAGCCACCGGCGTTCAGATGGTCAGACGTTTATTCCGCCGGTTCTAGCTCGAGGGCTTGCAGCGTACGTGGTAGTCATGTCGCCGGACGCCGTGGTGTCAAACTTGCCGTGCCGTAAGGTAGGAGTGACAGTCTGACGCTGTGATGGGAGCGGCGGTGGTTGTCTGTTCTCGAGAACTCCGGGGTCGAAACACCCTAGAAGGTCGGGTCGAAGGTGACCGTGACCATCTTCGGGTTCGGCTCTTGTTTCTCTTCAGCTTCGGGTTCATCATGACCAACCCATGAGGGTCTTCAACATGGTCAGCTCTCAAGTTCATGGAGTAAATGACATGGGTGAGAAGGAATAGACAAGGTAGTCAACTAAGGTAAACCAAAGGTGGTAACGGTAACGTGCGTCGACAGGGGGGAAATAGGAAGGGGGCCAAGGGCAAGAGGCAAGGAAGGAGGTACGGACCACGGTATCTGCCGCAACGCAACGCAGGGCAGGGCAGGGCAGGAGCAAGTGTGGTGCGGTGCGGTGCGGTCAGGTACCGCGGTAGCAGTCGCAGGAGCACTGGGGCAGTCGTGGTTGCGGTGATCTTCCATTCGGGTCCACTCCCCGCTTACCTTATCATTTCGTTCGTGTATTCGTACTGCGGTACTTGCCCTACCTACCTAGTCTTTTTTTTCCTTTCCTCCACCTCGCTAACTGTTGGTGATGTTGTCTTCACGAATCACCATCCAAAGAGCCAGGAGTCGACGTCGAGGACCCAGCCAGCCATCTTTCAACTTCACACTAACAGCCACGATTACCCAGCAGCTAGCTACCTTAGCCTAGCCTAGGCTATTGTACTAGCGCCAGACCAGCAATCTCGACCTGCCAATCTGCCCTGCTGGCTCGCGGACATGGGCTCGCCGCAGGTTCGAGATGGAAGTACTCTGTACGAATACTCTACTCGCTCTACTGCTAACTTTCCCCGTCTTCCCCTTCTGCATGCACCTCATTCTTTTTCCAGCGTTGGCGTTGGATCCATATGGATACCTCAAGGCTCGAGGAACGGTACATCCATCGTCCCCTGGCGGCTGGTCTGGAGTCACACACAGCTCCTACAGCTCGAGCATGGAGCGGCAGCGACAGCGACATTACCAGCACCAACGGCAGCAGGCCGACGGTCATCACGGCAACTGCTCGAATCCCAGGCCTCCAATCCAAGGAACCTATCTGCACTGCATCTAGATGTGATAACGCACCTCACATCATGCAGTGCCGCTCCCCTCACCCACGAAACCAACAGCCAGTGCCAAAGTACCTCCTCTTCCTCGCCCACGGCTTCTTCCATCAGCTTGCAACTGGCCGTCGTGGGGCAAGGCACGTACGGATACGGATACAGATACAGACATCGACTTTGCAAAAGTCCAAGATACCTTGGCAGCCCCAGCGGCTGATTCCCCTTTTGACTTTGGCCCTGCTGCTGCTCCTAGCCTCCTCCAGGTCTCGAGAACCAAGGGGCCTTCAGAGTTCAAACCAGGGTCAAGCCTCCAACACATTGTGGGTGCCGCTCGCATGGGAATTGAAGCTGGCCACTGATGTGGTGTGCTGGGGTTCTGTTCTGGAAGCCCAGACAGGGTCTGCCGTGGAATCCTCATCCTTGGACACTTCACTCGCGAATGTCCTAAGCAGTCCCTCATCGCCATCAAGACCCATCCGCCATCTCCAACACTTCCGAGGAACTCGCTGTCCGAACGGACAAGAGCTTTCGTTCTGAAGTGCCGCTCATTGCGGATCAGATGGCACGATTACAGCAGTACGCAACCTGGCTGCAGTGCTCACCGTCAATCCAACTCATGTGGCATGCTTCTTCCGCACGTCAGTCAAGATGCGTCCGCCTACCGGCCGGGTCTTGGCCGCTGAATTCACTTTGATGGTTGATCACCGATCCAACCTACAAGCCAGCCGCATGGTAGTTAGCGTCCAGAGGTACTTTCACGCAG
Source organism: Colletotrichum karsti (assembly GCF_011947395.1). NCBI lineage: Eukaryota > Fungi > Ascomycota > Sordariomycetes > Glomerellales > Glomerellaceae > Colletotrichum > Colletotrichum karsti. The sequence continues at coordinate 697,056 of NW_024065920.1, forward strand.
TACTCTGTACGTACGGCCATGTCAAGCTGTCCGTATTGCGTAGAGTAAGACCATCCCGCCACGACATCCATTCGAGTCCTTCTGCAGGCCTTCGACGAACGTTCTGGCCTCATCGACATCTTGCCGCACTAACGAAGTTAGATCAACTGACACTCGGCCAAGCTGGTCCTCAGACTGCACGTCTGCCCATGGTCTCACCGGCCTCCCCATCATCATGCCTTTTTGGGGCCGAACCGGTGCCGCAGGAGGCGCCTCCCTTTCCGACATTCGTCTGCCTTACCTTGTTTTACTCCGCATCCTGTCCGTCTGATCTTTTCTGGCGAGCCCTTCCTTGTGGAACCATGCCATTGTTCCAGCGAAACGTCCAGGAACCCGCACTCTGTTGTGTGACAAGAGGTTTCCCCGTGAAAACTCTCGGCATTGAACACCCCATCTCATCACCCACCCTCCAGCCACCAAGAGGCATTGGGCGTTGCGACATTACGCCATCAGACCAGGTGGACCGTTGGACGCAGCCAAATGAGGCTGTATGAGAAGCGACAGTCTGCACGAAAGACTTCACACCTTAATATCGGATATCCCATCCATGCCGCTACAACGGCTTTCTCATCTGCACTGCACTTGCAGCATCAGCTCGAGCGCTTGCGTACATCCAGACCGGCCTTGCTGCTGTCGCTCTCTGGGACAGAAAAGAACGGACGTTGATGATAAGACCAGGGTCGGCTATAGCACGGTACAATCCTCTCACCGGATTCGTTAAGCTACGAGGTGTGCAGAATGAAGCTTCCGAGATGAAACGTTCTGGGCAAATAACAAAACATATGATGGACAGACGCACCAATACTACTTCAGCAAGCCGTTCATCTCTATCAATTGAGGGTACAGTTCACTTGAAAAGCTTCTATGGAGGTTTGGCCACCATTGCGCCTCGAGCTCGGAGAACTTCGAGGAGCTCTAAGGAGCGATCTCTGCGCAGCAATTTTCAAGCCTCGAAAGCAATTGCGACGGGCTGGTGCCACACCCACATGGACCGCACCAACAAGTCGATCATTTCAGTTAATCAAAAAAGTCGAGTCGCTGAGTGGTTGAAGCCAAGAAGGTTGCAAGTGCCACAATGCAGGAACCTACGTGCAGTCTGGCAGTCTGGCTCGCCTGGCTATCACCCGAGTCGTCTGCAGCTTGTCATTGTGGGCAAGAAGAAATGGGATGATGACAGGAGCCAGCATCTTCATAGGACTGACTGGCTGTTCGACGGCTCAGTGGGGATCGCGGGGTCTGATCAATCTCGACGGCAGCCTGCGCCACGCAGAGCTTCCTGACGAGCATTTGAGACTGGTGGCTTTTCTTGTCCTCCTCAACTTCCCTGCCCTCGCGTACCTGTTGGTACTCAAGCAGCAATTTACGACTGGGGTTCAATACAAGTTGGACGCTCTCAGTGGTGAAGGCTGATTCCAGCTTTCCCGTGACCCTTCAACGGTTGGTAGAGGTCGATGGCGGCTGGAGGACGCGCAACTTCTTTGACCAGGATCCGCGGGCATGGCCGGCACTGCAATAATACCACCTAGAGGTCGCCATCACTGGAGACAACATCCATCTTGGTCTGCCTTGGCTCGGTATCCCACTATGGCGCCCATTCCTCCGTTCACTTCACCTGGAAAGGCCGCCAACAGCTGTCTGACAGCAAATAGAATGACAGCAGGGCGGCCTTTTACCGACCAACCGAAATGGACAAGGTCACGAAGGAAGGGCGAGCAGGGGACGAGAGGGGAAAACGGGGTGAGTACAGCAATACAGCAGTAGTGTCATCGTTCACATGCTAAAAACTAGCGGTGGCCTTGGGTTTGGCAGTATCGCAGGGCCTCAACAATGGAACCTACCGAGGAACACCATCGCCCACCCCAGGTCCTTTCTGTCTTGGCCTTCCTGTGCCGCAAAGTTGGCCTGTAGGTACCCAGCCTCTTCTGACTGCTGACAAGACAATATTACAATCCCATCCACCTCCACTGAATCCAATACATGAAAGGGGTGGTTGCTGATCCTGAACGTTGAAAAGTCGTTGGACGTATTGCCAAATGAAAAAGCACTTTCAGACCTTAATCGAAGGGGACGTCTACCCGTACAGCTGGCGCAATGGTGGTTTCAGAGCGCATAGGTCGCCCTACATCCTGGGGCTGTGTCTGCCTCGGATCCGAACTCGTGCCAATGAACCACGCGTCTAGCGCTGGGAGCTAGCATCTGTCACGCTCGGTTGTTCCCTTTTAACGCACAACTGGTTCCTGGAATCGTTCGGTCCAGGGGGTGTCTTCCTGTTCTTCGCCCCCAAGATCTCGGGCACAGTGATGAACGTGGCTGGAAGGGCAAGGGACCCTCATTCTGGCAAGGGTATCATCTGATGGCACGGGGGGTGTCGTCTGAGCCTGGACGGTCCGAATGGACAGCCAGTCGATGTCCACTCTCGTGCTCCTGATCCATGTTCGTCAGATTATGTTGGTGGTCTTTCGTGACTCGCATATGGACATTTGCCGATGATTAGGCGATCCGACCATGCGAGAAGCCGATGAAGGCGACTATCACGGTGAACGGCCCTTTCGGGCAAATAGTTGCCAGAAGGCGAGATGATTGACCAAAGGAAGAAGAATCGCTGGGATGCATGCGGTCCCAATTTCAGGTGTTGAGGCTGCATGGGGGCGGCAACAGATGACTCGGCCGAAGACAGGGGACGCGGCAGCTGGGAAGGCCCAGTCCCGTCCGTCCGCCCGCTCCGGGGAATCTTTAAACATTGGGCAGCGCACCAAGACTCAATGCCGTTGCTTCGATGACAGCTCTTAGCCCGTTCCAGAAACTGTTCTCCGAACCGACTCCAGAGACACATGTACATGAGTCCGAGCGCAGACTGGGCTTGGACAGGACAGCAGACGACGGACTGCGGACTGCTCATCCCAAGGACCGCGGTATCTCCCCAAGCCGTTACCAATGGGGCCAGCTATGCTCTCTAGGGGTCGGGATGTTGACGGGCTGCGAGACCTTTGCGAGAGGCTACTGCGAAGCTCTGGCCAGGACCGTGGCTCTGAGAAATCACCTCTCATTTTGTTCTATTGCTTCCGTCATGCTTCTATCAAGCTTCGAGAAAAGCGGGAGAAGCCACGCCGTGCCACACCGGGCGTCAAATCTCCTCGGCCCCCGTCAATATCATCCAACAACGTTCGGACGACCAGCTGTGCCGTCGGACATGGCATGGGGTCAGACCAGGTCGAGCGTCGTGTTTCTGCGAATGGAACAGCTCAACGTGACTTTGAGCATGGAGTTCATTTAGAGCTGTCCAAAAACAGCTTATTAGAAGAAAATAAGAAAGATGAAGTCATTGATGAAGGGAACATCGGGATCAGCTTTCTATCGAACTTGGCCTGGAGAAGGTAATCAAACTGCGAATTCCACTAGGGGCGCGGTTCCTCGATGCTTGCGCGCCCAGCTCCCACTCCCTTTTTTTCTCCAGCCAAGGGTCCTATCAGCCTTACGCTGTTGCTACCACGAGATGGAAAGACGCCTTGAGATGATCTTAGCTTTCCAAGGTCTCCGTCCGGAGGTGTGGTAACATGGGGGCGAAATAGCCTGCAAGGGGGGAAAAGAGACGAAGAAGTTATCGTTGTTCGTATCCATCTGCGGGATGGATCATGGATGGAATCACTAGTTACAATTGATGGCCTGCAGGGCCAGGTGCAACTTGCAAGGCAGAGGCGCAGCTAAACCCGCAAATCCGCAACCCCGGTTGACCCTTTTTTTTCGAATTCGAAAAGGCACGGGAAAGAAATGTGCATCGTTCGACAGAGACTCCTTTTTGCGTTGTATCCAAGAGGTTATTTTAGATTTATTGGAAGATCATCGAGAATCCCTTAAATGGTGGATCGTCGCTGACGACACGGGGTGACGGGGACGCACGGGGGGACAGTTCGGCCCCGCAATCCACGTCCGATTCCGGCAAGTGAGGGGCAATATTTCCAGTGCGCTGCCATCACTGTAAAATTAGTGATTCATGCGCCGGAGCCTGCCAACGTTGTTAAGCTCTCGGTCGCTTATCTAATCCTCGTCTTTTGGCGGGGCTACCTGGGGCATACCTCCAAAAATATTGATTCCCTCATGGCTGCTTCATTTCTTTCCCATCCACAAGCCATCCACCCACGTCGTCGCCATCTGGAAAAAGTCCACTCTCACAGTGAAGAGGGGGGATTTCCGAAAAAAGATCGTATTGCGAACCACCAGAGACGCCATCATCTATCGTCGTCATCTCACTTTCCAGTCCGACTCTACCGAACCAGGGGCTTTTGCAAGGGCAATCTCCAAGTTTTCCAATCTTGGATCTTAGGGAGCATTTGGGACTTTTGTGATAGCCCGGAAAGCCACACCGAGATCGAGCGGAGCACAGATTGGGGGTCATTCATTGATTGCGCTTGCTGGGGTTCACCACTGGACGCTTTCTCGGATCAAAGATACAGCACACCACACGACCTTTGGGCAACATGGACAAAGATCTCGACAATGCGAACCCGACCATCTTGAGCGCGGCTCAGATGCCGACGCGTCAGACCAAACGGATAGCACCAAGGAAGGGCCCAGATGCCAAATATACCGACATCATTCTCGCCAAACCAGCCTACCTGTCACGCCCTTTCTGTGATGACGACTCATTATGGCCTGACAGGGACGTCGTCGATGACGATTTCGCTGAGGAACCCATCGACGAGCAGGAAATCTACGGTGAGAGGCCTCCTCCTTTCCTTTGAGTCTTACGATTGCATTATCATTTCCTTCTGTCAATGAATTTGGAGCTGTGAGCCGCACCTGAGCAAGGTCCACGAGGCTAGGCGATGCAAGCGCCACATCCTCCGTCACCATCACGAGACCGTTGCCCCCTCGTCGCCATTGCGATGCATGGTCGCATTGATCTGTTTTGCCCACTACTTCGACGAGGATACTCGTCGTTGTGGACATGGCTTCTCCTCGCAAGGCGCGGGAGGCTATGCTTCGGTTTTACTCCGAGTAGCCGCGCATTCCCTGCTTACGTCCCGCCCTGGAGAGGATCACACAGCTGACGTTTCATAGACTTGATATCTACCATTTCCGACCCAGAACACCCCCTTTCTCTGGGACAGCTGGCCGTCGTCAACCTCCCTGACATTCACATCAACCCACCTCCTTGTTCGGGACCGTCAGACCCCAACGCGTTGGTCCAGGTACTGGTCGACCTCACGCCGACCGTAAACCACTGCTCTCTCGCCACCGTGCTTGGCTTGGGGGTTCGCGTCCGTCTGGAGCAAGCGCTCCCGCCCAACTATCGCGTCGACATCAGAATCAAGGAGAACGCGCATGCCCAGGACGACCAGGTGAACAAGCAGCTGAGCGACAAGGAGCGCGTTGCTGCCGCCCTGGAGAACGACACCCTGAAGGGTGTCCTGGACAAGATGCTCGAGACATGCGTATGATTGATCAATCAATCACAGTCGTCGGGTCAGGTGTAGGACCACCGGAGGCATGTCGCCATCTGTCCTCTTCTCGATCATGGCAAATGGCAAATATGCACATTCAAAAACCGCGCGAAGTCGACATTCAACCGCAAGTAAACCAGGGCTCGTGTCTTTAAATAGGTGATCGGCAATCCGTACCTTTCCTCAACCAAGGCATCGCCACCTTGGCAGGGGGCTCCGTCGCTCTATCGATTTTCTTTCCATGGCACATTGAGAGATTCGCCCGAGCTTTTTGATGAAATATCGAAAATGGATCGACAGGTACCGTCATCATCCACCGACCGGTGAGCAAACAGGATCTTTCCTCGGCGGCGGCTGTCATATCCGCGCCAGCTCCACTAGGGAAGCCCAGCAGGGTCTGAGCGGGATCTACCAACGGTTCATGACTCTCGCAACGGATGGCGGGTTCTTGGATAGGGCTGTGCGGGCGCTGTGGACGAAGAGTTTCCGCACTCTAGTCGACTCACGCGGTCCACCAACTTGTTTTTCGTTTCGGCACAGACTTGAGTATATCTCTGCAAAAAAACGTATTGGTGTTACGACATCTTGTAGTGTCGGAATAGTTGGTAGAATGAAACAATATCAAGTGTAACCTGTACACCTGTACACCGCATGTTCCTTCCTCCAAACACTGCAGAAAACATGGTTGCCATGCTATATCAACTGCCATATTGCTGTCAATAGCCGACCCAAGCGTATCATCCCTCCGGCTCCGCGACACCCGGCGTGATTTACCGGTTCAGGGTCCTCGAGGGCAGAAGAAGTTTATCCCCCGAACTATCGAACCCTCGGTATCGACTAAACCCTCATGCTTGAGCCGTGTTCTCCCTGTGGAATCCATTTGTGAAGATGCGGATCTGCATCGATGGTCGGATTTCGTCCAAGGCACGTCTGGACCAAAAACCTGCCATGGCGTTACATTGTGGCGCTGACATGTGTATGTGTGTGTGTGTTTCCCCCAACCACACACGCACTCGAAGAGGCAATATTTTAGACGGGTGCATGGGGAGGGGGAAAAGCGAGATCGAAGAAGACCAACCACACCGTCAGCGTTGCAGTAAGCAGTGTAAGAACCACATGGTTTATTGTCCTGCAGCAGCGACTGCAGAGCCCGCGGGCCGTGGCGGCATGATGTTTCTATTGACTGATTCCTTCACGCCCCCGTCCGCTTCTTCGAGCGGATGTTGTATTGAGGCCCAATACACTTGGTTTATATTGCAAACGTACTCGTGCCATACTTCTCAGAAGGCCAGTCGAAAGTTAGATGGTAACGACCTGGACGGAACAGAGAAAACGAACAGATAGACACGCTAGGCGCTTTACCCGGCCATAACACACGAGATGGACGTTAGGATGTCCCCTCGCGCTGGGTAGGGTTCGACCGAATGCATCCCCGTCTGATCTGCAACTCCCGAGGTTTCCGTGGCCCAAGCTCGATGTTCATATTTTCCCGCTCCGTCTCTTGTTTACAGTAAAGCAACGTCCTCATCGCCAGGCTGTTCTTCGTTATGTGGGATGCCGTTCAACGTAGCTCGTAAACCGCGTCGCCCCCACGGCACCAGTCATGTACATGCAGCACAATGAAGGAACGAGGGGATAGGACCGCTGGGCACACTGGGTATCATCTCGTCGATCGATCACTCGTCGTTGAGCATCAACACGGGACCATTCGAGTGTTCCTCAAAGAAGGAAGCTCTTTCTGGTCTTGGCACCCAGGACTAGTAGTCATAACCCTTGCCGTAGATGATGACAGCCGGCATACTCCCACGATCCGACGCGGAAGGTCGCATGGAGCCTCGAGTACCCAAGCCCGTGTCTTTCTTTATCTCGTGAGAGAATGACGACGAAAGGGCAGCCCACTGCCAGAGCAAAAAGCCCGGGCGCCCAATAAACCACGCCTCTCGAGCTCAAGAAGGAAGTTCCCAACCAAAGCAGTCTTGGGGGTTGTACGCATGTGGCCGTGTTAGGTCGGAGAGATATGTGTATGGGGGTGTGTGTGGGTTGGCATGTGCCGAAGGCGTCACGGCTGCCAAACGGGCAGGTAGAGTTGGAGTGCGTCCCCGGGCCGGCAGGTGATATGGCTACTGGGAGACAGACTCTGGGGTCGTGGCCGGCCGGCCGCGCGATGTAGGTAGTGTAAATGGGACGGGCTAGATCCTTGGGCGATGCATGGTGAGATGGTTTAAATTGGGTTGACTTGCAGGGAGAAGTGAGTCGCGCATATCATGTCATGTTTGATTCTGCAGTGGCGGTGCTGCTGCGGGACGATTGGTGTCGTGATTGCTTCCCAGTTTCCTGTACAGGAAGGCTGGTAAGTCAGTCAAAGCTGTTGCGTTGGCCATATGCCAGTTGATTCCAACGTTGGCATATCCTTTGATACCAGACTACCTGTCTCTATCCATATCCTGAGGTGCAGTAAGGATCAGGTTGAGTTGCAGGTGACCATCGGACGGCCGGAGCCCGCCGATCCTCTCTTCCAACGCCATCCATAACCCTGTCTCTTGTTCTTGTCTCTCTCTGCGTGTGTCTCTTTCTGGCACCTCCAACAGCTTGGCGGCAACCCCGGGTTATGCTGTCAGAAGAATGGGAGGGAAAACAGAGTTTCGGTGAACTGCCCGGTCAATATGGATATCCCGCAGTACCACCACGCCGCCCAATTTTTTAACGTATGTAGCAGCACTATCTTTGGCACCGTCACTGCCGCCAGGGCCACGGTCCGGCCGTTGCATTCAATATACGGCGCGGCTTTTCCATCCCTCTGCTCCCGCATACGCACATGTCAACGCAAGTGTCCTTTGCTTTCCAGGGGAAGATTTCCATGCGTTTACCAGACGCGGTTTATGCAAGGACGACGACATCCCCTTCTTGGCATCGCGGCGATTCGGCGAGAGATGACGAGCACCGCCGCGATGCATGAGACTGTTCATTGCTTCGCGTCACGCGCAAGACTAGTCGACGATGCTGGACGACGGTCTGAGTGGCTCTCATCGTGGCTAATTCGACACTGACAAAGACCTTGCCTGCCCGGGATGCTTGGTCGGCGTCTGTGGACTTTTAACCGCGCGGCGTTTACGACAGGATCCCCTGATAGACCCCTCCATCAAGACGACGAAAAAACTCTGAACTAAAACGATTGAGCTCGCGTGGTTTAAAGTGGGCAGTCGTCCAACTTTCTCTAGTCTACCTAGAGTTTTGCTCCCCCATCAGCCGGGAAAAACATCGGGTCAGTAGATGGCAAAGTGTAATACATCAGTCAGCAAATGTAGACGACGCCAGTGGAGTTGAGCTGATGGGGGGGTTTGGGGCGAAAGTGAGCCGTGGTGAAGGGTTCCTGGTGTATGTTGGGCTTGCGTATCTCTGTCATTTTCGTAGGGTTAGGGGAGTAAAAAGAGGATCGAGGCGAGCGAAATGGGATGGTTCAGGACAAGGTTGGGCTGTCGAGGTGGTTGGAGGGCTGATCCCCGTCGGTTGTAGCCGCTCCAACTGACGGCTGCCGTTTGGAAGCGCGATGCTGTTGATCAAGAGATCGCGGGATGTCAACGTCAATCTTTGTCCGGTTCAGGTCTGCCGTCTCAGGCACCCGAGGGGGGACAGCAACGACCGTGTCGAGTTCTAGCCTCAAGGAGTCGAACGGGGTTCGTCTCGACGTTGCGGATTTAGAGGGGTGGGATCTGGAGTAAAGTCGGTGTGCCGGGGTCTTAGCAACTTCGCAGAGAGGGGCGAAGTGGATGAGGGGCAACGCGGTACAAGGTGTGCCGCGGTGTGTGCGTGTGTGTGTCTGTTTGTGCGACCTGAGTGACGGTGAGAGCCGGTCGTGGAAAAGAGGGGAGGGGAAGAAGGAAACTCCGCAATGGACGGTCCGATTGCGACGGCGACGGCGCCGCAGGTCCCCTTCCGGGTTCCGGGGTTGCTTTCAGGCGACGGCACGTCAGTGGAGGGAATTTTGTTGTCCAACGTCGTTTTAGACGAGGAAAGAAAGGGACGAACACCCCCCCTGGTTGGTGATCGTCGCTCCGTACGGCCGGCCATGACGATGAGATTTGGAGAGGGCGGGGGACTCGGATTGGGGATTGGTTTGTTGAGGAATCTTGGGTGTCGTAGGGCGCGGTGTTGCAAAGTCACAAACTAGGCAATGGGCTAAGAGATCGGTGCCTGTCAGGATCAACTCTCCTGTTCCGACAGCCCCGAGGACCAATGCCGTTCGGGCGTTGTTGACGGGTATCAAAGTTTCGTGATCGACGGTACAGCATTATGTACGAATATTAGTTGGTTGTCTCTCGGTTTCCATTTTGACAGGGAGTTAGACGTGGTATCATTTTCCGGGGTAAAAAGGTCCGTCAGAGGATGTCTAAATCCGCGGGGTTTTTTCTTATTTGCATGTCAAACAATTCTCGAAGGCCTCAGGTGTGTGATCTGTATCAAGGGGAAGGACGGAAGGGGGGTTTCGTTTGGAGCTGTCACGGAGGTTTTTTTATCGTTTAATCCCGGGGTGTGTTCGGTGCTATATATGGAGCTGCGTTTCACGATAGTTCGATCGGCCAAGACGTCTGGCCCCCAAGGCTTGTCACGGAAGCGCGCGTATCCGCGATGGGGGGAGGTCTTGTCGTCTTATTCTCGAAACATCAGACCAGGACAGAAAACCCAAAGGATTTGAATATGGGGCTGCTTCTGACGATGCGGTCACAGATATCTGCATGATCAGAACTGGAGTGTCGCATATGATGGATGATCTTTGGTACGGCATGCTCCACTGCTAAGCATTTGGGCTTCGGGTTTTGGTAGATGCTTTGATTATACAACTTCAGGACAAGAAAGTTAGCGAAGTATTCTGGGAGGATGTGTGCAATCTAGGCGCTGGCCATCAATGTTCTTAGATACATGGAAGATACCAAGTCTTGGTGGCTCAAGAGAATGTCCACGAGGAGCAAAGGCACGTGAGCTCTCCTGCAAGTTTTTGCGTTCCTCTCTGCTTGTGTCGTTGTAATGTCTCGGTGGATGCAACTAATAAGTTGTGCAAATCTTGACATGTAATGATATGTCAGATTCCAGTGTCTGATATTCGCAACCAGGTCAGTCGCAGCTTGCACGAGATGACCTCAAGTTCTTTCTGGTCTCTCGTGCGTGTATTTCTGGCTGCATAAAAGCAAATTGACAGCGTGAGAAATGCTGGGCCTAGTAGGCCATCTCATCCTTGTCATCTTCAGATGGTGAATTCAGAGCTGAGCTGCGGCATAGGAACCTCTACTAGGACGCTGATGCTATATTGATGTTGAAGAATCGCTCGAACTTCCCCGTTGAAGAGATGATTAAAAAGGATAGCTGTTCAATCAGACTTAGAAGGCATATATTTGCTCCTACTCGCCTGGCGTTTCGATGTAAGTGAAATGCCTTTGTTTATAGAACTTCGTTTCTCTATTCGACACAGGAGGGACGATGTTGATTTCACTGTTGCTCCTTTTCTGCAAGACGAGGCCAAGTGAAATTATCTTGGAGAAATATGAGAGACACCATGACAACCGAGGACGAAAACGAGAACGACGAACCCTGCAGCGGCTGCGGACTGCGTTCGCTCGAACTGGAAACTCAAAGTCTGAAGACAACAGAAACATGATAGACAAAATCAACATGAATGACAACAGGAGCAGACAACGACATGCGGCCCTCGAAAACTCTCAGCTACTTCTATGAATTGGCAAGGACGCAGTCTTCAGTGTTGTCAAGTCTCATGCACCCTCCTCAAGTTCCCAGAGCGCCATTCCAGCTCCTGCACTTACGCCAGCACAACAAACACCACAGCCAAAAGTTCACGATGCTTCATTGAATCAACACATCCAATCACTCCCACAACTCAGAAGAACGCAAATCGACTTTTTGGTCAATCCCAAGACCAAACTAAGTTTTCTCTTCTTTCCCAGCCACAACTGACACGATTCGCCAGCCCGCCCCATCCATGCGGGCCCGCATCATGCAACTCATGCTCCATAATCCATCTCCGGTCCTCGAATCGTCAACCAAGGAACCCGGGTTTCTCCGGTTCCTTCGCAATTGCCCAGATCGTCTAGTTGGTTAGGATGATACGTTGTGGTCTTGTTACGCAGCAGTTCCGTGTTGACGGCGGTTCGAATCCGCCTCTGGGCATAATCTTTTGCATTTTGTTTCATTTTTGAGTTCTCGTCTTCTTTTGTGCGATGATACTTTCAACGAAACCCACTCATTGCTCAGATAGACAGGAAGACAGACAGGCTTATAATGTCCGAAAACAAGCTATTACTATCTTCTGTGTGCTTGCTTCCTGTCTTACACGGAAACTTATGGTTCAAAGTGTTGTTGGCCGATAATTAATTCTTGTTTTTTTAGGATACTTTACAAACACAATTCTTCAGTCGCAATCACTGATCTTCTGGAAAGCCCGGAAGCCCCGACTCATGAAGGCTGTTCGACAGGCCGACCAAATGAGTCGAGTCAGTCAGAGAAACGCGAAACACAACACGCCAAGCAGCTCTACAAAACCTTCCAAGCGAATCCTCAGAGAGCATAGACACGAACTCAACTTGAGATTGCCAGAGCCACACACCCTCAGCGGCACGTCCGGGGCCGGACCCAAAACACCGACTCGTCGTCCTCTTCGGCGATCCGGTCCCCGCAAGGTTCCCGAGAACAGCCAAATCCCGGGCATCAACGGTACTTTCAGGCCAGGTAGTCTGACATCGAGAGCTACGGGACAATCTCATGCAAAGGTGAGGCCGCCCAGAGAGGCATCGCTCAGTCGTCGTGCGATGGCATCGAATAGAACAGTCCCATTTTTCCTTGGTATACAACGGCCCGAGCACCTCGTGTCTCGTGGCCGGTTCATCTATTAACAGACGCGAAAACCTCACCACAAACCTCTCACATGGGAGGCGTCACTTCATATTTCGATCCCTGATCGGCCACCTGCAGCTGCTGGACACCATCCTGCCCGCACGCACGCGCCAATTCCAACCCTCATCGGACAACTCACCATCATCATCGAGTGCCTTCACCTACTTCCCGCATACACCCCCGCAGACCCCTTATTCGCCAAGGGCGCCACTCTCCATGAGGCTCTGGTAGAACTCTGGCTCCAGGAAGGTCGCCACGCTCACGTCTTCGCTCAGACCCTTTCTCCTCCTCGTCTTCAACACAAAGTCCCTGGCCGTAGCCTGCGCGCTAGCCGGCTGCAGCGGTCGGATGATGACCTCCTTGTCGAGCGGGTCGCCAGGTACGATGCTCCAGCTGTCAAAAGTCAGACTGACCATGGCCATGCCCTTCGTCTTGATGCGCAGGTCCGTCTCGAAACCAAAGGAGTCGATGACGGGGATGAGGCCATTGACACGGTAGAGGGGAGTACCCGCCACCGGTCCGTCCTGGAGAACATGACCGCGGCGTCTAGCCAGCGTCGTGTAAACCTCCGTGGCAGAGTCTTCCGGTCCCGTCACCGAGACGGAGTACAGGGGCTCCATCAGTCGAGGCGAGGCCATCAGGAAGGAAGAATAGCAAGCCCTGCGGGAGGTGGGGATGATCTGACCGCCTCCGCGGAAGATTGCTTCCGACGCCAACGACACATCCGTGATCCTGAACTTTGTATTTCGAATAGCTGTGAAGATATGGAGTTAGCGGATGGTCACCGGTGAGCTCGTGGAGGCTGGGGAGTGGCCTGATGTGGGGACAGAATTTCTGCTGAGGGCCGTGCCCCCATCCCGGTCAACCACAGCCCCTAGAGGCATGGTCGTAGGAAATAGGTCTCGTGCGCAGAAGCAGGTTTTGGTCTGACAGCTTGGGGTACTGAGGGGATACCGGCTTCGCTGCTAATGCAAGCCATGCCCAGGAAACCCAACCCCAACCCCCGTTCCATGTGTTGGACCCTCCCGGGAGCTAGTCCCGCCTGGTTGGGGACCAATGGCGGCTGTGGAGGAAGGTTTTCGTGGACAATACGAAAACAGGAGGCGAGAGTGGACAGGGGAAAGAAAACAATAGACTTACGCTCCTCGCACAGGGGCCCTTCTCTGGTTGCCCAGCTAAACCCTTGGCGGATGGTCTCCTTGACCGTGGTCAGGAGTTTCTTGTCGACCTGCAGGTTGTTAGCTTGTTGGTTACTTGAACGGGGTCGGTGACAAGGCCTTACCTCGGAGGGTAACGTGTCGTCTTGGAGGATGTTGGGGCCCATCTCGTCAGGACCGAATGCCCAGATGCTTCTTGCTGCCAGCTTGTCCCAGCCGTAAGTCTCCTCAAAGTAGCTGGCCGTTTTGCGAATGGGGTCCCGGATCTTGACCTTGCCCGACTCGATGTCTTCCGAAATGCCCTTGTCCAGCTGCTCGGCGACCATGGTGATTTTGTTCTTCTTGTTTGGCGTGATGGCATAGCATTTGGTTGCCGACTGCTCCACCACCGTTTCGCAGAACCGAGTGACGGGATCAGAGATCTTGATTTCCATGTCGGCATAGAGTCGTCTCAAGTCGTGCAGAACACAGTCCATGTAAAGCTCGCCTGTGCCGAGAACAATGTGCTCTCCAGACTCCTCGACCTTGGTTGTGATCAACGGATAACTCTTTTGGATTTTGCGTAATCCGTCCAGCATCTTGGGCAGTTCTGAAGGGTTGATAGGTTCGACAGCAACCTTCAGCACCGACTCTGTGAAATGTGTGACGGGCTTGAAGATGTAGGCATCCTCGTCGTCCTCCAGCTTTGGCGGAACAAGGGTAGCCGTCTTGACGATAGAGTTGTCCACTCCGCTGAGAAGCACGTAGTTGCCTGCCGGCACTCCGTCGGTCGGAATGTTGTACCTCGATTCACCGATGAAGACGTCGGATATCGTTGCCATCGCCATGTCTTCGTCGTCGTCTGTCGAGTAGCCTTCTCCAAGGACTCTGACCTGCGTTCCTGGCTTCGCTGTACCGCTCAAGACACGACCAAAGGAGTAGAAGCTCTTGGCATCTGCTGTGCTGAAGAGCTTGGAGACATGGACCACGAGCGGCCCGTCCTGGTCGCAGGCCTTCATGGACCCGGCAATCTTAGTGTCGAGCGGTCCTGTGTAGTACTTCTCCAGGTATCGCTCAGCAGCCTCGTTTGGTGAGGGAATGTGGCGCACAATCATGTCAACGAAACCGTTGGAGGGGCCGAAGAACTGCTCGCAGACCAGCTTCAGTAGAACTTTGGCGTCGGACTTGTACTGAGAGGGCTTCAGCGTGATGCCCAAAGTGCTTAACACCCTCTTCAACTCTTCGGGGGTGTCGCTGATAGTATGTGTGAAGATCTTGTAGATTGGCTCCAGGACGAACTTGACGAACGAGCGGCTCGAGTGAGTCTCGGTCGGTTTCCTTGTGAAGTTGCGCTTCTCGGGGTTGAAGTAGATGTCTCCCCATAACCTCTTGGCGAAGTCCTCCGTGTTGACACCGCCGTAGGTATCGGTGTACATCTTGGAGAACGACTGCAGAGTGAAGCACCAACCCATATCTGTGCATGCGAACAAGACGTTGCCCTTCTCGGGGCTTATCCTCTTAGCCTCGCCCTTGCCTGGGATCGTGTTTTCGATGACGGTGTTGACCTCCTCCACGACATGCTTCAGCTTGAAGTACGCGTCCTTGGGGGGCAGCTTCAACTCCAAGATGAGACGGTCCATCTTGTTGATGATGAGTGTGATGGGTATGTCCTCCAAGACCGCGTGCTTGATAATCTGCTCCGTGTTGACCTGAACGCCCTCGACCACATCGACGACCAAGCAGACACCGTCGGCAAGTCGCAAGCTGGCTGCGACCTCGTCGACGAAGTTGACGTGGCCGGGAGTATCAAGAATGTTGACCAGATGCGACTTTCCCTTTGTGCTCTGCAGGACCAAGCTCATAGGCGACGCTTTGATCGAGACTCCCCTCTCCCTCTCGACAACGTGCACGTCGGTGTATCTGAGTTGTTCGTCTCGGTTCTTGCCGACCCGGCGCTCGAGTCTGTCGGTGATGTCGTGGGTTTCGAGGACCAGCATGTCCATGAAAGCAGTCTTTCCGTGGTGGAGGTGACCTGCCAGTGCGACGTTGCGTATTTGCTCGGGGAAGTTCATGAGGTCTGTCATGAAGCTGCGTTCGAAGAAAACGGGAGGGAGGTCGGTCTCCTCAATGTTGAACTTCTTCTGCTCGACGGGAGCAATGATGGGTTGCGTAAGGAGCTGCTCGTCCTCCTCCCGAACCAGGACCTCAACCTCATCTCCATATACTTGTTGCGCCGTGGGATAGTATTGCTTGTCTTCGTGAAGGATGATCGCGTTCGATGGGCCGTCGTCTGGTCTAGTGTCAGTAGGAACCCCCCAACAGCGTCGCATGATAACTGACCATCGATTTCCATCAGCTCCTGGCCCGTGGGCGCAGGCGCTTCGCTGGCGTCATCGCCATAGTAGTCCGCATCCACTCCCCGTTCAGACGCCTCTTCAGACCCGACGTCTTCACCGATAAAGTTGCCGAACCTGTTCAAAGAAGTCAATTTAAAACCAAGGACATTTGAAACAGAGGAGACTCACTCGTCATAAAGATCATCCATCGTGACGTCCAAAAGTGAAGATGTGGAATTGGTTGCGGTTTGCCGATGGACGATGCAGATTCTCACCAGCCCCAGGCGCGTCTCGAATGACGCCCTGCCTGGCAAAGTTTCTTGCAAGGCTACAGTGTGGCTGGTGTGGGCGAGTGGCTGCGAGCCGAGGCTGAAGCTCAACAAGATTACTCATTGGTTGCACGGTCAACGCTAGAGAAGCAGGTACGTAGGGGTATGACAGGGGGTCAATGCTCCCAAAGCAAAGCTGCTGCGCCACAGGTCCCGGGAGTCCAGCTGTGCTAGGGTCGGAGCAACCCCACCAAACACCAAAAGGCGGCGAGGAGGGGTGGAGGATCGAGGAGCACGTCTTCCTAATAAGTGAGCCAGCGCCCAACAAAATTGTTTGTTTGCTTCCGTTCTTCCTCAGGTCACACAAAACCACACGACGGTCCTCCGGTTCTGCTCTCGACACCATCCTTCGTACCACAAACTCCCCGAGTCTCACACCACGAAACATTCACAATGGCCAACCTTCCCCCCGTCTACATTGTTTCTGCCGCCAGAACCCCCGTTGGTTCTTTCCTTGGGTACGTAGGAGTCTGCTCCGACGATTGAATTCTTGACCGCGTCGACCAAGAAGCTAACACGTCTTGCCCGGTATAGCTCTTTGTCTAGCCTGAGCGCCACGCAATTGGGCTCTCACGCCATCAAGGGTATGCAGATATCTTATCAACGGTCCGAACCGCGGGGCAGCCCACCGCTAACCCCTCCACAGCCGCCGTTGAGCGTGTTCCCCAGATCAAGCCCGAGGATGTCGAGGAGGTCATTTACGGCAACGTCCTGTCCGCCAAGTATGTCTCAAACCAGGATCATCTAAAAAAGCAAACATGTTTGCTGACTCTTCTCTAGCCTCGGACAGGCCCCCGCCCGCCAGTGCGCCCTCGGAGCCGGCCTCTCTCAGGGAGTCGCCGCCACGACTGTCAACAAGGTCTGCGCCTCCGGTATGAAGGCCATCATCCTCGGTGCCCAGACCATCCTTACCGGCACCGCCGACATCGTCGTCGCCGGTGGCACCGAGTCCATGACCAACACCCCCCACTACCTCCCCGTCCTCCGCAACGGCGCCAAGTACGGCAACCAGACCCTCGTCGACGGTGTCCTCCAGGACGGTCTCACCGACGCCTACGGCAAGAAGGAGCACATGGGCATGGCCGCCGAGCTTTGCGCCAAGGACCACGACATCACCCGCGAGCAGCAGGACGAGTACGCCATCAACACCTACAAGAAGGCCCAGGCCGCCACTGAGGCCGGCATCTTCGCCAAGGAGATTGCTCCCATCGAGGTCTCTGGCGGCCGCGGCAAGCCCGCCGTCAAGGTCGACCGCGACGACGAGGTCAAGAACCTGAACGAGGAGAAGCTCAAGGCCATGCGCCCTGCTTTCATCCCCAACGGCGGCACCGTCACCGCCCCCAACGCCGCTCCCCTCAACGACGGCGCCGCTGCCGTTGTCCTCATGTCCGAGGCCAAGGTCAAGGAGCTCGGCGTCACCCCCATCGCCAAGATCCGCGGCTGGGCCGACGCCGCCCGCGAGCCTGAGCGCTTCACCATCGCCCCCGCGCTGGCCATCCCCAAGGCCATCAAGCACGCCGGCCTCACCGAGAAGGACGTTAACTTTTACGAGATCAACGAGGCCTTCTCCGTCGTTGCCCTCGCCAACATCAAGCTCCTGAACCTCGACCCCGAGACCGTCAACGTCTTTGGTGGCTCCGTCGCCATCGGCCACCCCCTGGGCTGCTCCGGCGCCCGTATCGTCACCACCCTCACCACCGTCCTCCGCGAGAAGAAGGCCAAGATCGGTGTCGCCGGTATCTGCAACGGCGGCGGCGGCGCCTCCGCCATCGTCATTGAGAGCCTGCAATAAGCGCGCTGCTGCCAAAGCACATGCTTTCATCCAGATTTCTCGGAGCTCCGAGCTGGTGCGGGTCTGAGCTGAGCAGAAACTAAAGGCAACTCACTCGGAGGGCGTGGTGGGGGAATGAATGGGCCTGGCGGCGGGGGGAACCCGAACATGCATCAAGGGGAAAAAAAAGGCCGTGGCCCCATCGGCGAGCAATACCGGCGGCAGATGCGCGCCGCGCGGGACGCACCTCTGTGTCTTATTTTTCTACATCTGCAGATATTTGACGCAAAAAAGTAGATCGTCACATACCGGTATCACCCGTTCCCACCCCACGGAACTCGCCAGGAAAAGAGAAGGATGAAAAAAAAGAGACTATACCAGCGTTTTAGATATAGCGCAAGCAGACATATTCTTTACCTAATATCACGAATCAGACGACTGCAACCTCTGTTCTTCAACACCGAGTGACCACTGACATCTTCGCATCCGCCGTGATCTGCGCCTTTTTTTGGTTTCTCCTTCGGCTAGTTCCTGTCGTGAAACTCCACACACGTTGCATCGTTCTGGGCTGTGGCTGTGCTGTCTGGTTATCAGATTTTTTCGATAATCTAGGTTCCCACTTGGCTCCAAAAACAACCGGCCTTGTTTTGGTGGTGAGTCGCAGTAAAACTGGCCATTTTACCTTTGGAACCCGATTAGTTGTGGTTCCCACATTGGGGTGTGTCAACAGCACACTGACTGTCAGCCATCGCGATATCGGCCGAAGTGGACCACATAGTCAAGGATCACTAATCCCAAGTATTCACCTATCCGAAGCAAGCCATGAAGGCCATGGAGTCGTACGAACAAGCTCTTGTGCACAAGTTCTTGTGCTGCAACTATAACTATTGTACATACGTAGAGTGGTAGAAAAGGAAACAAAGAAAGAATCGAATTTGAGAACGCATTTCCAGACTCTTTCAACAAGCTCATGCGTGCTTCTACACAAACATCATCCCTCCCTCAAATGGAGAGAGCCTCCTCATTTTCCCTTCTTTTACCCCCGCCACTACAAGGCAAAACCATCCGAAATAGAAAGAAACGAAGCAACGCCAATTGCCCATCCCACGCCATCCATGCCAACCCCTCCCTCGTCAAATTAGGGACGAGGTCGGGATGTAAGAGACAAACCCATGTAAGTCCTGGGTAACATGGCAGCCATGCCAGTCTGCACCGCTATGCCGCCTGGTATCTTCGTAATAGTGAATTTCAGTCTTGAACCGCCTGTCTTTCAAGTGTAGCACACCTATTCTGCAGTGTCCATAGCGTCGCCGGCGTCCGAAGACGGAAGGACACCCTCTTTGAGCCAGTTAGACCAGCCTTCGTTGGACTTCTGGACATCTGCCTGGCTCATACCCTTCATCCAGGGACTGTTGAAGACAAACTTCTCGCGGAGCTTGGTGTCGCGCTTGTTGCTAGCGTTCTTGAGCCGCTCGAGATGACGCTCTTTTCCTTCTTTGTCTTTGGGGACATTGTCGTAGACGAAGTACTCAGAGGTTCCTGCCTTCCACACCATCTTACTGGAGTTGAGACAGATGCTGATCGAAAGGTCCTCATCATATGAGATTGGCTTTGGAATCTGGCTGTCGTCAAACTTCTCGTCACTCGCCGGCAGGTTGCGGGCCAGAACGGCCTTCTGAAGTTTGTGGCGCGGCACGCCCTCAGTGGGCTCAACCTGGATGAAGGACGAGATGTAGTATTGCCAGCGGTCCTTGGCCTTCATCTCATCCATGTAGAACGTCGTGTCCTCTCGCTGGAGCCAGCGCACCGTGGCTTCCGACTTTTGCGGGAACTGCCTCTTTGTTAGCCTGATACCTTGGGGGCGAATGCTTCGTTTAGTAAACTTACCCAGCAGATGACAAACATTTCGCCATCCTTCACACACTTTTCGGCGTATTTTCGTGCAGCAATCTCTGCCTGGTAGTTCGTCTCGTCCTTCTCACGATTGGTGAGATATTGTTGGATGAGGTCAGGAGTCTTCTCCTTCGAATCAGTGCTACTGCAGGTCAGGGCAAGTCGACAAAGAGTCTTCAACAGGTCCTGGATGGTGTACAGCTTCCAGCCGCTCTTGAGGTAGTAGTGGCGCAGAACATCCTGGTATCGGACTTCATCGATCTCGCCGGTGATGTACTCCTCGACAAGCTCAAGAGTCTTGGGCCAGAACGTAGATGTGGTGTCGTCAGGCGAAAAGTAGTTCAGAGTGTTGTCAGCCAAGCCAATCTCCTTGGCGGGGCGCGGGCGATTCACCCGGTTGATCTCCTCAATGACGCTGTCCTTACTCTCTTTTACATCCTTCAGACGGGTGTACACCGTCTGGAAGACGTTAAAGAAGACAAAGATTGACTGATTGCAGAAGAAGTTGTACCATGGGCGAGAGAAGAATCCATCAGCCTTCAGCTCACCATCCGCAGTCAGAAGCGTGTCGTCTCCCGTAGTGACGATGGGTTGCGGCACAATCGGCATCCAGCGCTCATTCGACACTTCAGGGCCGGCACCTTCTTCCGGAGCATCAGGCATTTCTTCCTCGTTGGCCGAACCGACTTCTGGCGTGGTTTCCTTGCTACCGGATGCAGCACTTCCCTCCTTTTGACCGCGGGGCTTGGATCCATTGCGACCAGGATCGAGGACACCACGTAGCAAGTCGCCCCTTCTACCGGTGCGGCGGCTACGGCCGTTGGTGAGCTCAGCTGGAATGGCTTCTTCGGTGTCGTCCTCTTCTGAAACGTCTTGGAGTCTGGGCAGGCGGCCCTCAATATCCTCCTCGGGGATGTCGAAGAAGGAGGGAACGAAGGTCTCATAAAACTCCGTGATGCGCTCCTTTTCCGGCACACTATGCTGGCCACTGCTCACAGTGTAGAGCATCATCAGACGGAGAAGCTCGACGATGACCTTCTTATCCGAGAAGTCCCAAACGAGCTGGTGACGGGGGGCCTTGCCTCTCAAGCTACGTTGACGTCTCTGCTCCTCGGCCTTCGTCTTGATGACGTCGACGAGGTGTTTGGCGGAAAGATTCCTCTTGTCATTCTGCTTCACCAAAATGCCCATGTGGTCGAGACTCTTCAGATGCATGTGTTCGACTTGTGCGTGCCACACCTTCTCCCACTCGCGCTGCGAGAAACGCCACTCTTCGTCCTTTTGCTTCATGCGAGTCAGGACGATAGGAACGACGTTAAGCGGGTTAGAAAACAAGTCGTTGACGACGTCGGGTCCTCTTTCGCCGTAGATCTTCTTGCAGACACGCTTGAAAACTGACGTGCTGTGGCCAGCAAGGGCTTGCGGCATCTGAAAGTGCTCACGCTCCATTGGCGACATGACGCTGATCTGCTGCGCAACAGGCTCCAAAAGCTGGATGCACTTGAGGTTGGCTTCGATGTTGAAGTCATAGTCATGACGTTCTTCCTCGATGCGGTGGAGGCCTTCCTCAAATCCATTCTTGCGATGCGCAACAAAACCGGAGTCCTCAGATGCCCAGGTCGGGTGAGATGCCCAGTCGTCATTGAGAACCGAGTTACACAGTTCGTCGCGACCACTGCAAGGCTTGAGGCGTTCCTGGATGACGGTCAGATGCGTTCAATATCGCAATGAAGTGGATTATACATACCCGTTTGGGAAGAAGGCGGTAGCTAGGGCCGTAGCCACGGCAATTGCTCAGTGATACCTTGCCACTAGGCGGGGCTGGGCGGTTATCGACAACCTCGTCATGTGGTTCGTATTTGAGGAACGCCTTCCAAAATCCCATGAGCTCAGGGTTCGCGGCGAAGAAGACGCTGCCCTTGTGGAAAACGGTGTTGCGATCGATGATGGACTGGCTGAACAGGTTGCAGACTTTGAGGAACTCATTGAACGCCGTCTTGTTGCTGAGGTACTTCTTGACCTTCTCGAAGAAGGCAATCTCATCGGAGTTTGACGTGGTAGATGCGGGAGGTCCCAAAGGCTCGGGCAGGATCGGGGTCAACGTCGGCTCGATCGCGGGCGCATCAGCAGCGAGACCCTTGTTGTGCGCCAACTTCGCTCGCTTGTTGACGCCGACGGCAGGAGGCGCGCCGGGGGCAGCTCTGTTTGCGGGAGGCGGCACTTCAGCGACAGCAGGCGGTGGAACAGGTGTCTGCTTGTCAGGTCTCGGTCGCTTCTTGTTGCTTTCCTTGGATGCGCTCGGAGGCGCAAAGCTCCCAAGGGGAGGCATCTTCTGGCCGCTCATCGGTTGAGGTGTTTGGTTAGGTCCAGGGCCAGGCGGCTGTTCGTCTCCAGGGCGGCCAGGCGTACCCTTGGATTGGCCGGCAGACTCTGGAAGGAACTGCTTGAAGTCCTCAAGCAAATCCGGCGCAGTGTGGAACAAGGTGGTGACTTGAGCGTACACGTCTTGAATGGGCTTTTGCTCCCGTTGGTAGGTTTGCAGGATTTCGAGAAATTGTTTGTAAATCTCAGGCTTATCCTGGAAGCGGTTCTGCAGCGTGGTTAGTGCGCGAGGTCTCAGACTAATTTTTTCCCTTTCGCAAGTTGCGCGGGTGAACTTGCCTTTATTTTGTTCACGTAGCTGATCGCGTGGTTGAACTCGACAGGTCCGCGGCGCTCCAAGTTTGCCTGCTGTTGTTGCTGGCTGGTGTTGCCGTTGACAGCTGTGGGTCCGGTGACGGGAGTTGGAGTGTGCGCGTTGCGAGGCGGCTGCTGCGCGTTGGCAGCGTTGGCAGCGTTCGCACCCTGAGGACCGCGCTGGCCAGCTCCGTGGGCTTCGAAGGCAGCAGCCAAAGTTTGCGCTGGACCAAAGGGTCCAGGACCGTTTTGCACGGGTGTACTAAAGTTGGCCTCAGGACTCTCGATGCTGTGTTGAGGCTGCTGTGGCTGTTGTTGCGGTTGCTGCTGCTGCTGTTGCTGTTGCCAATTGGGACCGCGCTGCTGAGGAAACAAAGGCTGCGAAGCACCACCTGGGTGCGGATGACCACCGTCGACTTGCGCGCCTCTCCCAGCGATGGACTGGACCGTTGTACCCATCGGCGTCGTAACTCTGATGGTGTTCGGATCGTTGCCGGCGCCGCACTCTATCCGGTACCCGGGCGGCAGGAAGGTATTGAAGCCCTGGATCAAGTTGGGATGCCCGGCGAATAGCTCCGATACACGGTTGATGACCCCGGGAGTGTCGATGCTACTTTTGGTCAGTCATGCCACGGCAAAGGGAGACATCCATTACACGTACGCTTGACTCTTGAAATCTTTCATGATATCAAGAAAGCGGTTATACACGTCCGGCTGGTCGTGGAACTGCACCTTGACCTGGTCCAGATACGTCAAGGCATCCTGTCACCCGTGGTCAGCTCAACATCTTAACCGCCAAGCACATCTCCAATTCCCAAGTTTTACTTGAACCATGCCAGGCGCGTCCGCCATCGCGCTTGATGCGTTGGAATGCCAGGCTACGCAGGAGTATGGATGAAATGACAACAATGGTTATGATCGGATGAAGTGAATACGGGAAGTGATGGAATACGAGCGAGACTCGGCGACATGGACAGTATATGCACGCGGGGCGCCCTGCATCCTACCTGCCTGACCTGCGCCGTATCGGCGCACCAGCCCACACTGGTTTCCACTTTGGGTGGTCAAGCCGCAGGCAAGAGCAGGCGCGCCAGTCCGGGGTGTTGTCTGGTTACGCGAATTTCGTAAGGCAAAATCCGACTTACGTTCAGAATTGGCTGCTGGCCATGGGCAATACCTTGCCCTTGCTGCTGCATCTGGCCTTGGCCACCAGGAGCGGCGCCGGCGCTGCTGGCATTATTTCCACCGCTACCTCCGTAGGGTCCTTGTTGCATCGGTTGGCTCTCGCGCTGCTGCAACGGCCCTCCAAAGATAGGAGGACCGCCGTTCGCGGCGCCGAGAGAGTTGTTGGGAGGGCCGGCCGTGTGAGGGATCGGAGCGAACATCTGGTGCTGGCCGGTCGGGTTATTCGGGCCACCATGCTGCGGTGGTCTATTGCTGTCGGGCTGAAGAGGGCCACCGAAGTTCGCGCCAGGCCCGGATGGAGCACCGAGAGGCATCGGGGGACCTGAAGAGCCAGATCCGTGGTTGGCGAGCAGACCGCCAGGGCTGTGGATCGCGCCCATCGCACGGGATGCGACGGGCTGGTGTATCGGAATCGAGCCGGCATTACTGTGGTGAGGAGGGCCCGGGGGATAGCCCTCGCGAAGGCGCCTTTCGGCTTGTTCTTGTTCGTGTCGTTGTTCCTGGTCACGTCGTTCTTTCTCGCGTCGGTCCATTCTGTCGGCCTCCATGGCCATGAGGCGACGGTTCTCCTCCATGGCGTCAAGTGAACGCTCGTCAGCGGGCTTCCCGCTCATCATCCTGAGATCGATCGTCTTCTGTAAGGCAGACATCAGCGACACGCATAAGAAGGAAAGGGCATGAGGAAGTCGGAGGGGTTGTGGGAGCTGGCGCAAGCGCCCAAAGAGGGGGGCTGGATATTCAACCGCGCAAGCTTTGCTTCGTCGCCAGAAGCTCAGGAGACAGGGGTTGCGAGGGAGTCGAACATGACTTACAGACTGATGATGCTACAACCGATCTTGTGTCTACATGAGGGGAACGGCGATGGGTCTGGAAACGCGGTATTGCAGGCTAACAATAACGTCACGCAGAGAAATTTCGTGATGGTATACGAGCTTGCAGCTGGTGCTCAAACCCCTTCCCGGCTGATTGGCACGAGAACCAGGCCGAGCGCGGAAATTGCCGTATCACGTGGAGATAGCGTCAAAACTCTTATCAGCAGGCCCACAAGTGATTTCATCCCATCTTCTAGTCCCGGTGTTTGTCCGGAAGCGCTGAAGAATGCGACAACAGCTTCACTATGCAAGAGAGGATCGAGTAATCAAGTAATGACGAGCGACTTGCTTCCTTCTTGCGTTGCTCTCAACTGTCTGAGTTGTATATCGGAGGTTTTCACGGAGTCAGAGGTCAAACAATGCAAAATCTGCAGCCACTGTGAGTGCCACTGGTATCTGCAGCGAAGATCGGCACAGCCCTACATTGGGTATTTGCAAAGTAGTATTTCTCGCTTTTGCTGAAGAAATGCGTGGGAAATCATGTCGTATTTCATGTGCTCTCTGCGGGTATCCGATACTAGCCTCATCACTCGTGACGACTCCTCACACTGGCCGAGCCCAGCGCTATCTAATGCCTTGCGCTTCATACGTAGTTGCGAACCTCCTTGATGATCCACTGCCAGCAGTTAGCTTTAGTCTCAAGCTCCGGAAGTACGCAGACTGCAGCTTTGCGTCTGCAATGGAAAACACCTACCACTTCGCCATTAGCGACGGTGCTTGCGACGCTGACCACCTCGATGTTTCCAGGCTGGATCTGCGCATCCTGTTAGCAAACGTCGCAAAGTCTCAAGAAACAAAATGCATCTTACAAACTTGGTGCCGTCCCTATTCTCCCACCAGACATCCCTATCGTCGCCGACCGTCTTGGCCTTGTGATTCTCGGGCCACGGGCTCACGGTAACCATGTGCGCCTCGACGAAGCGGCGAATGTTCCTCTGCGCCCTCTCCTGACCGTCGCCGCCCTCGTAGGCGCTCTCGCCAAAGTGTTGGTATTCCTTGGGGTCCTCCCAGGGCTTCCGGGGCAGGTTCTCGACGGCGGAGTTGAGCGGCGCCAGCACCGTTGTGTTCTGCGCCTTATCATCCAGGCGCCGCGACGCCGACTCGATGTCGCGGGTGAAGCTCGCGAAGACGTTGATGCTCCTGTCGCGGCCCATGACGTCGGACAACCTCACGCCGTCCTGAGCCGGAGGCCGTCCGGGGCCGGAGGGGTCTGATGGCGGAGGCATGGCTGGGCCGACGGGGTCCACGGGTGCGAGGGGCTTCTGACGGAGAATGCGCGGGGCGTACGAGCCGGAGCGTTCTACGGGCAGAGTATACAACTGCGCCGTCGCTACGGAGCAGGTGAGGAGAAGCAGGAGAGCGGTTGGCCGTTTCATGATGCTTCCAGGAATGTTTGTATAAGAGCCAGATCAAAAGCGTCGTCCTCTGCGGTTTGAGCCTCTGGTGGCGCGCGTCACTTCAGCGCACTTCAATTTGGCTGGCAGTCGGCTCTGCACCACGCAGGATGATGCGGTTGTGCGACAGCTGGATCCACGGGACCAGAATTCAGGAAATGCCATGACAATGATTGGACAGACGGTATCATGACATCATCCGTGCACCGCAGCGTGCAGTCTGTGGTGCCTTCCCGGCGGCAGCGGTACCTGTGACTTGCTGCGACCGACAATTGCAACACGAAGAGGACTGCGCATCGCGTCTCAACACGCGATACCGCATTTGTTCCAAGAATCGCAAAGCTTCCGAGAATGCAGTCACGATAATATGCCCACAGAAGCCATGTTTTTGCAGTTTTCTGAAAGATGAGCGCAGTCGCCGAGATGCACCGAGACAACGACAGTGTCTTGGAGACCGACGAGGATTTTCGGGGCCTTTTGACTTGCAGGACAGCAGCGACAGCGGAGACGGCTCGTTCGATTTCTTCTCCACAATGGCACTGCCATGCCGGCTGGAGAAACCTGGAAGTCACGACGCGCGAAGGGGAAAGCGGTCAGTCGGGATTTATTGCTGTATTCGAACACAAAGAGAAAGACCCCCAAAAACTGCAACACTGGCGACTGTCCCAGCAGTACCTAACGGCGTGGAAGCCGACAGTTGCACGGTGGCCGGACGGTAAAGTCATTTGCTTCTTCGATATCGAATTTTCCTTCTCATGAATCATGGAAAAGTCAATGAAACGAGCGAAAAGGTGGCAAAGTCGGTAAGGCTTGAGCACCTGACCACACCTATGCCCAAGCTGTTCGGCCGCACTGGTTCCCCAAGGTCCCTTTCACATGCAAGGACTTGACTCCATGCGTACGCAGTAGGTAGGCTTCGGAGCCTCGAAGGTACCTATTCTGTACTGCGCGGCTACTCCAGGCCCAACCCCCAACTGCCCCCCAAAGGCACCCCAGCCTTAGGTGGGAGGCAGGAAGATGAGGAGAAGTCGGAGAAAGCGACGGGAGGCGGAGGCGGAGGACCTGTTCACAAGTGTGGAGGAAAGGAGGAATGCGAAGACAATGGCCGAGACTGAGTGGTCGCCCAGCAGCAAGACATGGCCGAAAAGAGGGGACGGCAATGCAGGCTGGCCGGGCTGGGGAAAGTTGCAGTAGGAGATGTTCGGTCAGGTGCTAAAAGCTCCGGACCGGCATCATCTGACCTGTTTTGACTGAGCGATTGTGTGGGGGAAAACGGGACTAAGGTAGTACTCCGAGTAGGCGATGTCTTGCCGTTAGCCTGTGAAGCCGCCGCCGCGAGAAGACTAAGGTGCGAACAATGGATTTGCTGGGCTCGAATCCAGCCGCAAGGCGAAGGCGATTATCGCTAGTGCACTGTTCTTCAAGGAGGCTGGAGAAGAAGGGTTTTAGAATGCGTCCCATGGTGGCGTTGAAGGCCCGTGACGACTGGTTTTGCTTCACCGCAGACGCAGAGACACCTTCTTCTGCAGCTTGACACGAGGCATGACACCACGACCTCCCGGGGCGGTGGAGTCGGGAAAAGCCTGTGCTCGCTGTTAGAGGTGACGGACCTGACGGTGTGATGGGATCTTCCTCTTCGGTCCCCTTGTGATGGACGAATACACACAGACAGCGCAGCGGTACTCGCCTCAGCCTGAGAACGTGAGCATGACCATGAACGTGACCACGTCCTGGCAAGTGACCTTCACATGTCAGCGGAAGAGCCTGAAACTTCTCCCAAGAAAAAAAAAAATATGTCGTCTCGACGCCAGCGTGTCCCCAATTGCCTTGTGAAAGTCTCCAAGCAATAGTAAGTAGCCCATCAGAGCTAATTGGGGGTTGTAAGCCATCTGCCATCCAAACCTGTACCCTTCTCCAGATTTTGGGGAATGGTGCCGTTGGTGCCCACAGCAACAGGAACAGCACCAGCACCAGCACCAGCACCAGCAACAGTCCGAAGTACGGCTACGGCTTCATCGTGTCTCTCTTTCCAATCGCTCTCCTTCCGTTGGTCGTTTCGCTAGCAGCTTCCCCAGCAACAACTGGAACGGGGGAAGCTTTCAACAGTTTTGTTAGTCACCCCCCACACTTCCCCCGGTTTTGCATGTCGCGGTCCACCACCGAAGGAAGCGAAAGCAGGTCCAGCTCGGCCAGAATTGCTGCGAGAAGCAGAGAGACGGGGACCTGGCTGCAGCATCCTCGAAATATAAATATAAAACCTCCGTAGCCGGAGTCAATTGCCTCGTGTATCTCGTCGGGAATTCTCCTTGATTTTTTTCTTACTATTTCGTAAACGATTGCAGACAATTGGAAGTCCCTTTGTCCCAGCCTCAGGCACATCCAACCTTAGGTACCCTGTAAGTGTGAGGTGACTTACCAACTCGCGCATTCTTACTGGCACGTCGCTGTGGGTGACGCCAATCTGCCCCAGACCATCCTCCAACCCAGACCCAAACTGGCCCCAAAACCCGCTAGCACCACGGCGGGTGGCCCAGTTGCTGTCCCAATGCTAATTCCCCTGTTCCCTCCCAGTCTCCAGACGCTTCGACCTCGGCTCACGACTCGCCGTGTCAGCACTCAGCACCGCACCAGCACCAAATCCGACCCTTTGTGAGCCCAGCTGAGACTGAGAGGTACCTCGACTTGCCGTCTTCCTCGGCGTAGCTTAGACACGAAGCCGCCGCTCCTCTCACTCTCGCTCTCACTCTCACACCCCGGAGTCGTTTACTTCTTAAACCTCGACATCCATAAACTCTCTTCCTCCCCACCAACTTTTTCCCACCCATCTTCTTTGTTTGTTCTACATCCTATCTTCTGGAGCCCATCTGTACACATCATTCAATATGGCACCCAGAGTTATCGTCGTCGGTGGTGGTCGTAAGTAGCATCTCCTTCATGAGCCCACGCGCCTCACTCGCCGTCGTCACATGCTAACACGTCGCCCCCAGTGTCCGGTTTGAGTGCTGCGCACACCATCTACCTCGCCGGTGGAAACGTCGTCGTTCTCGACAAGCAGGGTAAGATACCATCCGCGCTGTCCTCTCAGTCGCATTACTGACGCTCTTGCGCGCAGGCTTCTTCGGAGGCAACTCCACAAAGGCCACTTCCGGCATCAACGGTGCCTTGACCAGGACACAGGTCGACCACAAGATCGCCGACAGCGTCAAGCAGTTCTACGATGATACCCTGAAGTCTGCCCGTGACAAGGCTCGCCCCGACCTCATCAAGGTCCTTACCTACAAGTCCGCCGCTGCCGTCGAGTGGCTCCAGGATGTCTTCAACCTGGACCTCACCCTCGTTTCGCGGTTAGGGTACGTTTGATCGCCTCCTCTGTCCAAACGAAAACGTCGGCTAATTCCCCATCCAGAGGTCACTCCCAGCCCCGTACGCACCGTGGTCACGATGCCAAGTTCCCCGGTATGGCCATCACATACGCTCTCATGCAGAGACTCGAGGAACTCGCCGAGACCGAGCCCCACCGAGTCGAGATCATCAAGAAGGCCCGCGTCACCGGTTTGAACAAGGATGGCAACACCGTCACTGGTGTCACCTATGAGTTTGGCGGAGAGGAGCAGTCTGTTGACGGCCCTGTGGTCCTCGCCACTGGTGGTTACGCCGCTGACTTCGGCGAGACCTCTCTGTTGAAGAAGCACCGTCCCGATACCTACGGCCTCGCCACCACCAACGGCACCCACGCCACTGGTGACGGTCAGAAGATGGTCATGGCCATCGGCGGTAACGGTATCGACATGGACAAGGTCCAGGTCCACCCCACTGGTCTGGTCGACCCCAAGGACCCCGGCTCCAAGTGGAAGTTCTTGGCTGCTGAGGCTCTTCGTGGTGAGGGTGGTCTGCTGCTCAACGCCGATGGTGACCGTTTCTGCGACGAGCTTGGTCACCGTGACTACGTCTCCGGTATGATGTGGAAGGAGAAGGACAAGAACAAGTTCCCCATCAGACTTGTTCTCAACTCCAAGGCCTCCAAGGTCCTTGACTTCCACACTCGTCACTACTCTGGCCGTGGCCTGATGAAGAAGATGACCGGTGAGCAGCTGGCCAAGGAGATTGGCTGCTCTCCCGACCACCTCCAGAAGTCTTTCCAGACTTACAACTCTATTGCCGACGGCAAGCAAAAGGACCCTTGGGGCAAGAAGTTCTTCCACAACTTGCCCTTTGACATCAACGACGACTTCCACGTCGCCCTGATGGAGCCTGTTCTCCACTTCACCATGGGAGGTATCGAGATTAACGACAAGGCCCAGGTCCTCAACTCAGAGCAGAAGCCCTTCGACGGTCTTTTCGCTTGCGGTGAGCTGGCTGGTGGTGTTCACGGTGCTAACCGTCTCGGTGGTTCTTCCTTGCTCGGCTGTGTTGTCTACGGCCGTGTTGCCGGTGACACTGCCAGCAACTACCTCTTCCAGCAGGCTCTTACCGGCTCAGGTGGCGCCGCTGCCCGTATGGGCCAGATCTCTCTGCACCTCGACCCTGCGCAGCCGGGCCGTGTCACCATCGACTGGAACAACGCCGGAGGTGCCAGCGGCGGCCAGGGCATCCCTGCCAACCAGACCACTTCCGCCGCCGGCCCCACACCCGTGCAGAACGGACAGAAGGCCGACAAGCCGAACGACCCCAAGAAGTTCACGATCCCCGAGAAGGAGTTCACCATGGAGGAGGTCGCTAAGCACAACACAAAGGAGGACTTGTGGGTCGTCGTTAAGGGCGTTGTGATGGACCTCTCCAACTGGCTCGAGGAGCACCCGGGTGGCCCCCAGGCCATCATGAACTTCATGGGCCGCGACGCGACCGAGGAGTTCGAGATGTTGCACGACGACGAGGTTATCCCCAAGTACGCACCACAGCAGGTGATTGGCCGCGTAAAGGGTCAGACGCCATCTTTGGAGCTCTAAATTATTGGATAATCGATGACACGACGACTTGGCTTGGGTAAAATAGTGATAACCGGAGTACTGGGTGCGCATTGGCGCACTTTTGATTTGGGCATTTCTTCATGAGTAGTCACTATCGGAATTGTATTCATAGATACACTGTTGTAGTCTCTTGGATCCAAAGGACCTCAATACTCTCTCTGTTCAACTTCTCTTCGCCTTTCGCCTTTTTTCGTGACGCATCACATGCCGAATAAGCTTCCACAAAACGCCGAGTCAGCTGATGACGCACGTGCGTGCACGACGCCGAATTCCGACATCCCGTCTGGGGTCCCCGCCATCCACAATGTTCCGCGGTCCCCTTCCATCTCCCCCACCAACGACCCGCGGCGCAAATTTCCCCGAACCACGTCACGTCCACGCCTCACCACCACCAGAACGCAGCAAACACCGCAAAAATGGGAAAGGTTCACGGAAGTCTCGCCCGCGCCGGTACGTCTCGCAGAGTACTTCTCTCGCAAGAATGCGCAGCCGCAGCAAACTAACCCAGCGACACAACAGGCAAGGTCAAGTCCCAGACCCCCAAGGTCGAGCCCGCCGAGAAGGCCAAGACGCCCAAGGGCCGCGCGCACAAGAGGGAGATTTACACGCGCCGCTTCGTCAACGTCGCCGTCACCGGCGGCGGCAAGCGCAAGGTATGCACACGGCAACGCGGCCGAGATCACAAGGGGCTGGCTGGGGTGAAGCTGACGATGATGTAGATGAACCCTAACCCCGGCAACTAAACCGGTGTCCTCTTTCGACTCACGATCCGATACGATGTTGCGAAGTTTAGGCGCGCATGGCTGCTTGTTGTTCGCCGTGGTCGGGAAATACCCGTGGGGTTAAGGGCGCGGATTGGAACTCGGTGGATTCGACATCAGCGGACTGGGCCAGCTCTCGGAACAAAAAGATACACGGAGGGAAGATACCCTATAAATAGAGGTCGGCCGCAAGGCTCTTCGTCTTATTTCCCCGATCCATGCTATCCTTTCGGGTTCTCAGGGAGAAAAAGCAGTGATTGCGTGCCTTATTCCCCTGGCAGACTCGAGGTGTGGCAACTTGTGGGTGTTGGTAGCGTAAACGGTTACGACGAAGAGGCAGGGAAAGAGACGCCAGGTGCAGATGAATTTGGACGCTCAAACTCTCAAACATTAATGGCATATCTTTTGATATTGTTGGGAGCTGCTGCTCTAGTGGCTCTTCTTCTCGTACTGTGAGAACATGTCACAGTGAGCAGGTTGAGCTACAGTTCTTATATGTTGTTGTTTGAAGCACGATCGAGGCGGATCGAGAGTGAAGCAAGCAAACTCTCCACGAGCGGTGGAAGGGGGGAAAGTTGGATCATAACTAGACCGACCGCACTCGCCTCTTCATCCGCTTCAAGAATCCAAAGTCCAGTACGAGGACTTTCCCCAACAACCTTCAAGCTCCAACCACCAAATGCTATTCCATCCTTAACCAGCACCGCACATCACCGTCATCGGTCCTGGTCTTAGAACGTCAGGACTCTGCTTGTCGTTGAGGGTTATCCACGGGTGCCATATCAGGCCAGACGAAGATGCTCAAGAACGAGAACGACCCGGCTTATCCATTCATCGCATTAGATGAAGATCAATGTCTCCATTGTACGACGTGAGACTCTACCTTGGACGACTTGACTTTCAAAATTCAAGAAGCTCCGTGGGCACCCAATACTCTCGTATTCACAGCGTCGTTGCTAAAAACGGATTACCTTGTCTTTGCAGCTTCCTCGTACATCTTGCGCAACGTCGCCGACATGTCGGATGACAACAACAGTCGCCGGACTTGCGGCTGGGAAGAAGAACCGAGAATACGCCAACCACTCCACGGATATTCACTCCTGGTCGAATACTCCAGGGGTACCGACGGATACCAAGGACAATAAGGACAATACTAGAGCTAACAGCAGCAAGGATGGGCATAAAGGTGGCGAGAAGTGTAGTTGCTCAGGGAAAACAACCGTGGAGGACTGTAGACGACAACAAGCTGTTAAAATCACGCTCGCGCGCTCGACGTTGAAGACAAAGATGCAGCCGACGGAGATTCGATGAACGATCGAAGAGAGCGGTGTCATCCTGATTAAGCGGAAGTGTGTCGATGGACGAGCATGACGTTCTTCATGATATCTCAAGAATCGTCGAAGAAACATGCGCACGAAAGTTGTTTATTGGGGTAGCGATCTCGTCGGCTTTGGAGCAACTAATAACGTATTTCTTTTGGTCAATCGAACAAACTGCGACCGCATCGGACTTGGCCACGTCATGCGTAGACGCTCCACCAACTTCCTTCTCTTCAGTGTCTCGCCGCCGAAGTTCAAGTATCAAAAAAAGGGGAAAACTGCAATTGAAAATCGTGCGTATCGGCTTGCTGTTCTAGTGGTATCATCTTCTGTGTGTAACAACCCGCAACGAAAAAGAAGAAGCCAGAAAGGTATTATCGACTAAGTACTGAAGAGACTAGATCCGGCCAGGGACCCGGTGAAAGTCGGAGACGTCTTGGTTCATCTCGAAGAATTAGAGACCGGAGAAGATGGCGCTTTTTTCTTGTGATGACGATGATGAGGCGGGAATCATTCAAACAAACGTAGTAAACTGGGAATCAAATCGATCGACCCAAATTGACCCATGAATCAATCTAGCGGCGGATCGGGGGAGGAGTTCGAACATCCGGGCTGGTCGAGTTCTCCATGTTGCCCGTGAGCTCGGCAACACGCGCCTTGATGCGGGCTACGCGAGATTCAATTGCTGCTGCTTGTTAATTTCCAATCCCCTAGTTGTGAGAGTGAAGTCACACTTACTCTCCTCTCCACTCGTGTCGTCATCACCATCGGTGGTCTTGCTGTATCCACCACGGCTCTGCTCTTCGCTTTGTCGCTGAGCTGCACGCTCGGCAGCGTTCTTACGGATCTGAGCCCAACGATCCTGTGCCTGGGGGCTTCGGGAACCGTCCGTTGGGGAAACCGGGGACGTCTTCGCGGGCGGCTCGGGCGTCTTGTGTCTCGCGATCGGGGGAGGGACCGCGTCTTCGGACGAATCGTCGGGCACGAACGCGGGTTGCTCCTGCAGAGGGCCTTGGTCGAACCGGGAGAACTCGTTGTTAGCCTCGTGGGCATCCTCGGTGTCGATGCGAGAAAGCGATTCATCAACCGACGGCTCGTACTGCGGCTCGTGAGCTTGGGTCTCAACAGGGGCTGGCTGAGGCGTCTCCATTGGCGTGGTGAAAGTCTCGATGGGCGTTGGTGTAGGAAGGTTGGACTCAGAGGCAATGGGCTGGGGAACAGGAGACGGTGCATGTCTTGGCGGCTCAGGAGTTGCTGTATCGCGCTGGAGCATACCGTTCACATCTGCGGCGGCATTCTCGGGGAGCTTCGAGTTCCGGTTCTTATTGCGGCCAAACAACTTGCGGAGACCGCCACCGCCGGTCTTCTCCTTGTGGAGCTTCTTCTGCTTCTTGTCCTTCGGGCTGGTATCCGGCTCCGGGGTAAACATGTTCTCACGAGCCTCGTCGCGAGAATCCTTCGGCGGTGGCATTGGGGAGCTGCGTCCGCCCGATTCGAACCTCTCGGCAGGTTGGAGGCCGCTTGGGGTTTCTGTCCTTTCGGAAGGGGCCGAGATCTCGTCGGTCTGTTGAGGCGGCTGCGGAGACGGCGATCGGGGGAAGCCTGTTGAGTTCTGGGTCAATGGTGAAGGTTGGGGTTGCAGAGACGGAGACTTTGCGGGGGGCTCAGGACGCAGTTCCTCGTCGTCCTCCTCCTCGAGGCCGTTCATGTGCTCATTGTTGCCGTAGCTTCCGTTTCTTTGCATGGTGGAGACCCCAATGCCGCGTCCAGCTGTGTTGTTTGCAAGGTACGCCTCCCGGATAGCCTCCTTGTCGTACTTGTTTGCCCACTTCATTGCGGGAGATGCCTGTCGCAGGATGTCGGGCTGGAGAGTCATGACACTATTCGTCTTCTCGAACGCCGATGCATCATTGCGTCCTCTGCGGGCAGCAAGAATTTGCTGCTGCTTCATCTGTTGCTCCTGGTGATGTCGTGCCTGAAGTTGTGCAGCGGCAGCCTGAATCCGTGCTTGTTGGTCTGGACCGATGCTCGACTTGCTGATGTTCGGATCGTCTTTCTTGCTTCCCTTCTCCAAAGTGTGTTTTCCAGTAGACTTGCGGCGGTTAACTCCCTTGTTGCGACGCGTCCAACTAAAGAAGCCCTTCTTCTCGGCGATGTAGGCGCCTTCCTGGGGTTCAGGCGCCGCTCCGGCCACCATTTCCTCCATTACCAGCCATCGCCCAGACCTGATGGCCGTCTCGATCACGGCACAGCGACCAAAGGCGGACTTCCTCTCCGGTGTCTCTTCAGGAGCAAGACTGCTCATCCAAACCCACCAGAAGGCCTCATCGAGGTCGAAACGGGCAATGCTGGCCAATTCACCGGGCTCCAGGCGATCGGACTCGAGTCTGGGGTTGTGTGACTGAGAGCTTTTCTGGCGAATAGCCGTCTCAATGGGCGGAAGGACCTTGTCGGGAGGCAACAACATGTTCGGGTTGTTAGGATTGTCGTCAACAAAACCAGACGACAAGAAGTCGGCCCAAGAAGGCGTAGTAGGCCGTCCGAGGCCAACATTGCCTGCTGCTGGCGTGGTTCTCAACCCCTGTGGCTTTCGAGCCGCTGCGGCAGCTTCTTCCTCTTCGTCTTCGTCCTCGAGTGCACTGGTGAAGCCGATGTCTTCGAAGCGCGACCACGAAGCATCTCTCAAGCTGGTCGAGTGCTTGGAGCTAGAGACTTGGGATTGGTTGGCAGAAGAGATTGCCTTGAGCACGCGACGGCACTCTTCAGTCAGCGCTTTAACGGGATCTTCGTACTCGGAAAACTCTCGCAGAGCCCGGTCCTCGTCACGATATTGGAAGTGATTTGCCCTCCTCAACAACGCGAAGGGAGTAGGGGATACTGTGTCAACAATCATGACGACCTTGTAGGTCGAAGACTGCATCAATGAGGGCTTCTGAGGAGGGTACTCAGTCTCTTGCAAAAGCTTCTGGAGAGACATGGGCAGCATGGAAATGCTTCCCTGAGTCTGTTTCTGGGGCGCCAAAGATCGAAGGTAGGCGAAGAACAAATGGCTCGTAGCGTCGGCAGCACTGCATCTTGTTAGCATTGACCATTCGCCTGGGCATTTTGACTCACCTTGCCCACGACTTGTAACCACCTTCGAAGCCGCTACCCGTGTCCTTCTGTTCAAACGCCCACCATGCAGCCATCCGAGAGAGCTTGCGTCCGCCCAGACCGTTCATTTTGCCATGGGCGGCAATCGCGGACAACAGATCAAAGTAGTCGAAAATGATGCATGATCGAGCTCCGTTGTCAACACTGAGAGGGATAAATGTCTTGAACGAGTCCCTCGCCATGTTTGAATCTGAGAAGCGCATAAGCCACAATTTCATGCGATGCGAGGTCATTACTGCATATGTGCCACTCACCTTGCTCTCCGACCTTGAATAGCTCATATGCATCCCAGCCAACAACGCCGCCTTGAAGTCTGCTCCAGCACCATTTTACTACGCCGGCAAGGACCTTATGGTGTCAGCATGGGATATGTGAGAATCAATTAGGAATCAAATACCATAGGCTCAGTCATGCGAAGCTCTTGCGACAAGAACTCGCCGCGCAAAGGTTGGCTGCCATCGAAGAAATGGCGGATGAAGGTACGGACAGCACTAGGGTCCGAGGTGGGACGGAAAGGAAGGAGGAGGAAGGGGTGGTCCAAAGCTAGATAGGAGCAACCATGTCAGTGATCACAAGGACGATAAATCGCTTTGGCAGATGTCACGGAGCAGCCACAATGCGCGGTAGAGTCGTACCTCGTGCCTTGAGCTCCTCAGTGCAACGTCTGATCAGGTCTTGGATTTCTTCGGGTTCGACCGTTTTTCTCGTGTAAGCGTCGTCCCATCGTGGCTTCGCGGGCTGTTGGTCTGCAGCATCGAAGTTGGCGCCCTTCTTCTTTTTGGTTGAACCGTCCTTGCCCTTCAAACGGGAGAAGAGGCTAGGCATTTTGGCGGTGAGAAATCGCCTTTAAGCGGGCGATTGCTGGTCGAAAAGGAGGAAAGCGCGCGGCATTCGAAGAGCGGACGAAAGTGAAATGGAGTGGCCGTGACTGGCTCGACGAGGGGTAGGTCGCAAGTCGTTCGAGAGATCTGAGACACTGCAGGCCGATGTACTCGAGATTGCGGATTCGATTCGCTTCGCGTTCGGGGGGTTTGGAATTGGTGGGGGGATCGCGAAAGATACGCGATAGGGGAAGGTATCGTCAACGAGAGAATGCGTTGCGCGTTTGTCGAAAGTCAATAATACGGCGGCGATGTTGGAACTGTGCCCGAAAGCATTCCACTAGGAAATTGCGGGGAAGAGGAAAAAAGAGTCGAGGGTATCGGGAAAATGTTGGGGATTCAAGAAACGAAAGTAAGTCTCCAGCAAGGGAAAGCGAGAGGAGGAAAGTTGTGTCGGTTGATGTGGTGGTGATGGTCCGGAGTCTTGGGCAAGAACCGAAAGAGAGGCAGCTTCACTTTCCCTCTTGCAGTTCAGGGGCGAGCGAACAAGCGGCGGGCTATTAATTGGAGAAGAGGGAAATGGTAATATTTGGGGGGGTCCCCTGGAGGCTTGGCTGCCGGGTGCTTGCTTGTCTCTTTGATTTTTTTTCTGCTTCTTTTCTTTTTTTTTGCTCTTCTGTTTTTGATCCGTCTCCCCTGTCTGTCTGTATTTTGGAGTTGAATACAAGTACCTTTTGTGTGACAGGCACAGCAGTCGGGTACCCGAGAGCGACCCTGATGCAGCAACCCGATGGGGAATAGCGGGACGGGAAATGCAGCGCGTTAGGAGAGGCTTCCAGGTTCCAGTCCGTGGGTCGTGGCTCCGTGCAGTGTGCAGGATGCAGTAGGCAGGGCAGCAGCGTCTATCCGTAGGTGTTTTTGCCTTGGTCCTTGGATGGGCTTTTGGCGGCTTGTGGTAGGCTCGTAAGTTCTCTGGGCCGTCGTTTGACTTCTCGACCGTAGGCGGGTTTTCGAGTGATGCTAGTGGCACCTGAGCATCAGGCACGACAGACAAAGGTGGGAGGGAGGAGGGGCATGCAGGCCCTGAAATGAAATTAGATCGCTGGATAGAGGACCCCGGCCCAGTGCCACAGGCCGCAAGGCCGCCGCCAACGCTCGCGGGTGACCTTGGATAAGGTAGTCGAGACTCGAACCTCGATCTCGACTCGGTGGACTTGGACCTGACTTGTTGCCGACTTTGGACTCACCTCAGGTCGGTCCAGACAAGGCGCGCAGGTACCTCGACCAGTCGATGGAGTCCGATGAGTTGTTGGCGGAGCTGCGGCAGTGGAACTAAAAGGCTTAGGGCCAGGCCTTAAGCTACAGACTAAGATCTCAGGCGACGACGTTAGTATGGGTACGGAAAACGGTGGGAAGCCCTGCGGCGCACCGGACGACTCACACGAAGCAAGGCGACCGAAGCAGTGATGA
This sequence comes from Colletotrichum karsti, assembly GCF_011947395.1. NCBI lineage: Eukaryota > Fungi > Ascomycota > Sordariomycetes > Glomerellales > Glomerellaceae > Colletotrichum > Colletotrichum karsti. Next base: position 735,519 of record NW_024065920.1, read on the forward strand.
CGATGACGATGAGACGTCGAAACAGAGAGACAGACAGAGGGTGTCGGGGATGAAGAAATGCGAGAGACAAGACGAGAAGAGAAGGGCAGCCGGGTCAGAACAAGGACGACGCGCAAGATCTCAGCAGCAAGCTTCCATGCATCTACCTAGGATAAGGTGTCTGCAATGCGAAGAGCGTGTACTGCGGTACTCGGTACTGCGCGCGGTACGAATACCGCAGAATGCAATCAATGCCAATGCCAATGCCGCCAGCAAGGAAAACCTCAGACGAATAAAAGACGATGCAGCAACTTCCGGCGTCAGTGTCAGCCTCGGCGGACAGACGAGACGGGGTGACGGTCTGGAAGCGAAGGGAAACTCTGGGTGCTTATCAACGGCACGAGACGACGGGAACGTAGAACCCTTCATCTCTCGTGGGCATGCTGTCATTGACAAGGTTGAGCAAAGTTGACAAGCGGTAAAGTCGGGTATCTGTACAGATGATACTTTGGCCATTCATCTCATTCAGCTCACCAGGTCCCAAAAGCAAATGCCGGACCTCATGCTGGGTACGGGTGCCCGAAGGTTGGTTAAGCTACCTAGGTAAGGTATCTATCTGTAAGATGCATGGCATTCCTCCTGCACGAGGTGAGGTGAGGTTAAGTCCACCATGCCTTGCTCTAGTATTGTCCATGGATGGCTTGAGACAGTTTGTCTCTGCTACTGGTTGCTTGGTATGGGCAAGCGTGGACACCCCATCTGTCTACCGCACCTTAATTGAGCCCCGGGTATCCGCTAGATCCGACCGTTGTTAGGTGTCTGGCGGGCTCAGCTGAACGAAGTGTTTCTAGGCTGCTTTGCTCCGGTGAGATTGAAGATATTTCGACTCATGTGGACAGCCAATATGGAAGGTGACTTATCTTGTGGATAAAAAGAGAGATCAGTCGAATGACTGAATTGTAGTAAAATGGAAAGCGCGTGTTCTACCTTAGTGCACCCTGTTGGTCCGGGTCCGTCCTCTTACTTTCCCCGTAAGGCACCGCACCGCCCACTACCTAGGACCACCACGGCACCACCACGACCACGACGACACCCACTTTCAAGTGGTGCATTGTGCCTGCTCCTCTTCTGCCGCCGCTCATCATCTCTGGGCCCTTACCTCACTTTAACCCAGCCGGTCTGGCTGTCCAGTGGGGGTGGACCCTGTCTTGTCTCGGAGCTTCTTTGACTCGTTCTGCCTGGCACCTGGCTTTCGGCAGACTAGCAGAAAAAAAAAAAGATTTACCAGCAACGTTACGACTTCGGATTACATCTGCAAGAGCAAATCAACGGCTTCTTTCCTCCACCGTCATTCCAGTATACAATATACACCTCGTCTTGCAGGCACCGCGTTGGAGAACCAAGGAACACCGCCTTGCTTCACCGCGACAATTCGCACTTCTCCCTTTCGCTGACGTACTCGGTTCAGCACTAACACGACCTCAATTCCGTTTCGTGAGACGGTCTACTTTCCCAGCACTTTATCTTCATGCCGTTCCAGCTACCAGTGGCAAGCTTTCGTCAACATCGCGTTCTCAACGTGAAGTCATTAAGGACTTCAGGCACGATTTGCACGTCCACTTATCACGGCGCATATTCTCCAACATTCTTGTAGGATGTATCACCCTCGCCGAAGTCGTGTCTCGCAGCATCCCCCGGCCGGAAAGCAACAAGGCATAGCATAACGACCACTTAGACACGGCGAGACGCGTCTCGAACCTGTCACTTGGGTACTTCAGTCTTCCGGCGCCCGCCTGCCCGCCCCACTCCCGGCTCGACACGACGCGGTACGGATACCACGCTCACGTCAATTGCCTCGCAGGAATTCGATTGACCCAGAAGAAATAGCAAAAAACCTCAGCTACATCCGAGAAACAAACCAGATTCAGGCGCCGCCCGAGTCGCCCCCGCCGGGAGATCCAGTTCAAGCGCCGCCAACGACGGCCCGGATAGGACGCCACTTCGGCCGCCCAGAAAAGCCTCCTATGAGGCTCAGCGCAATCTGCCTCCGACATCCAATCTAAACCGAATCATCAGCTTCCCACCTCGCCAGGATTTGTCAACAATAGGTCGAGCATATTCCTGTGTGAGGAAGTCGCTTCGCCGTGCATGAGTTGGCCGTTGCCAGCACATCCCCGTCGTCACTCCGTCCGCCACTCACAACCGGGCCCTCCTGCATCCACTGACCCGAGTACCCCGTCGGGACAAGTCATTGGTTGTGTCCTGTGCGCTTGATCGGCGTGTGCTGGCATCCACCTCAGAGTGCTGTCATTGTCAAGCCTGACGCACAGCAACCTTCTGGTCACTTGCATTGGGCATCGTGCGCGTCACTGATCTCCTAACCCCCAGCAAATGTCGCGCCGATGGAATCTCGCTACCGTTATTCTCTGCGTGTGGATGCTTCTTCTCGGCGAATACAATCGGCACCGTTGGTCGTGACAGATCAGAATGATGCCACCGGAAAAACATGGCTTGGAAGCGAGCTTCCCGCTGGCAGGGCACGGAATGGCAACCTTCCATGGGCTCCCTCAAACCAATTCATCGGCGAATGCGACGGCGCTCGAGCCTCCCGTTGCATCCTGCCCATCTCTTCCCGCACATTGAGGATTAGTCGTGCCAGATTCGCATGAACGCATCTTCAAGGGGCTCAAGGACCTGCTTGTCTCTGCGCGTCTGTTCCCCGTTTCCTGACTGGCCAGATCGAATGCGAAACTCCCATCTGGGCCTGTCTCGTGGGAAAAATGGCTGCGCTACCGATCGATCAACGTCAGAAATGTCTGTCCATACTCCACCGAATGACCAACTTAATTATCGGACGATGTCTTCCAGGGGCCTTGGCTCTAATTGGGGGGACGAGCCGCCGTTGTCTTACACAGAAACGTCGCCAAACCGCCATCTTTCAAGCCCTCGGTCGGCGAACGCGAACCCTTCGACTGCGCTACCCGGGTCTCAGCATGCCAATCGCCGCTGCATGTCTCTATTTTGGCTTGCCGGCATAAAGTAAGATGACAAGACCCCTAAATTCCCTTTGAATGACATAAGCAAGTGCCGATGACATGTGACCCGCTGAGACGCGGTTCGAGACTTTGGGGAAGACACAGCAAAATCGCCGTCCGGTGTTGCTACAATAGCTTTGGGGGAATGCAATTAAAAAAAGGGTTCAAACACGCATGCCAAATCGAAATGAGTTCAGCTGCGCAGGACGCGCATGCGCGAAGATGTCACGGCCGCATAGTTCGCTTCCGTAATCGGCTGCGGGCTCCGTCACTCTGCCGGGTTTTCCTGCCCCGATCGGCCTCGGAACCGAATCCGTAGTGGACCCACTTGTGAGGTCCCGATCGGAGCCGGCTCCGGCCCCTCCAAGGGAGCGGGCATCGACGCCGTCCTGTTGCCGTTGTTTTCTCTTTCAAAGCGCCCATGTTACATGTTATGCCTGAATAATGGTCTTGTAAGTTCTTGAATGCTTTGAGCCGAGCTGCATACAACACGTCGATGTCGGTCCAACGTATCCCGTGCCGAAACAAAGAACAGACCTGGCAGAGCACCGATGATAACACTGCTTGTCCGAATTGAACTGTACGGTAGGAAGAGATAGTCATAGAAGAACATTGCCGACGGCATTAAAAGGTTACCCGCCGCGCAACCTTCCTCCGTTATCTTTTCCTCGCAGAGGCGTCAGGCATGTGTGCGTACATATCGGCCGGCATGTCGACCGACACTGAATGTCCGTGACGGGAAATCTCGTTTGACTTGGGCAATTCACCCGTGTCCACTGCCTCATTGAACCAACACGTCTTTGATGAATCGCATCTCATCTATTTTCCCCGAACCCAACTCATACCCTGGCCAGTGCCGTCATGCATCTATACGTGGTCCCTCATATGCCCTCAGCAGGCTGTATCGTCTAATAAAACAAGTCATGATCCAGGCCGATTCCTAGTAGATGGTCCACACATCAAGAGAAAAAAAAACAGCACACTTCATCGAACACCCAATCATGTTCAAAGTCAGTCAACTCGCTCATACTCGGCCGTCCTGCACATTACTCCTCCTCTTCGTCCTCCTCATCCTCCAGCGGCAAAGTCTTGACCTCAGCCAGGGCCTTGGTCTCAACGTTCTCCTTGGCATCCTCGCCGGTCACGACAGCCTTGGTCTCGACGACGGCGGCCTCGACCTTCTTCGCCCCGCTCAGGTCCCAATCGATCTCGGCGCCAGCGCCGTACCGGGAGACGAGCCAGTCGTTGGCCTTGCGGAAGTGGCCGCAGTCGAAGAAGCCCCTGGACGCGCTCAGCGGGCTGGGGTGGACGCTCTTGAGGACGAGGTGCTTCTTCTGGTCGACCTTGACGACGCGCTTGCCGGCGGGGGTGCCCCAGGCGACGAAGACGACGCCGCGGGTGCGCTTGGCGGCGACGAGGTCGATGACCTTCTGCGTGAAGCGCTCCCAGCCGCGGTTCGAGTGCGAGTTGGCCTCGTGGGCGCGCACCGTCAGGCACGTGTTGAGGAGGAGCACGCCGCGGTCGGCCCAGGGCGTGAGGAGGCCGCCGTTCTTGGGGGGCGGGGCGAAGGTCGGGTAGTCCTTCTTGAGGGCGATGTACATGTTCTTGAGGGAGGGCGGCGCCGGGGTCGGGGGCCGGACGGAGAAGGCGAGGCCGTGGGCCTGGTTGTGGTTGTGGTAGGGGTCCTGGCCGACGACGACGACCTTGACGGTGTTGAAGGGGGTGTGGCGGGACCTGTGGGAAAGAGTTAGAGAGATGATTCGCAAAAGACGTCGGATATCCAGGGAAGAGGAGGAAATAGAATGTGAAGTAGAGGGGTGACGAACCAGGAGTAGACGTCCTCCTTGGGAGGAAACCACTTCCTTCCGGCATCCGTCTCTCTGTTCAGGAACCTCTTGAGGTCGAGGAACTCCTTGGTCGTGATCTCGTCCTTGAGGTACGCCAGCCAGCTCTCGTGCAGCGTCTCGATCTCGAGCTGCAGCAGCTCCTTCTGCTCGGCCGTCAGCCCGGCGACCCACTTCTCCTTGTCGAACTTGGGAGCCGGCGTCTCGGTGGCGTCGGCGCTGCCACCGCTCCCTGCGGTGGAACCCTTGGCGGCGGTTGCCGCCGCCGCCACTGGTTTCGGGGCGGTGCCGAAGAAGGACATGATGCTGCCGTCCTGTTTGGGCTTCTTACTGTCTCCGGACGACAGCGTGCCGGCCTTCCTCTTCAGGGTCGACATGTTGGAATATGTGCGGAGGAGGTACGGCTGGTTGTGACGGTGAGGGCGTAGGACGTTGGACGTCGTCCCTTGGTCTGGCCGGCGGCGGGAACGGAGGACGAGCTGGCAAGGGCGGCGTAGGCGTTGAATTGTGTGCTTTTTGATGGCGTTGCAAGGTCGTGAAGGCGTCAATTGGTCGTCAATGGAGGTGTTCGTAAGTTCAGGTTCAAAATCAAAGATGTTGAAGTACAATAGAAAGAAAAACCAGAAAGTAAGCGTCGAAGGTGAGGAGAAGAAGGAGGTTGGCGTCGAAGGGTCGTAGTCGAGAATTCTTAGCCCGGTTGCCAGTGCCGGTCTACGGACCGTCGCGCGTGGAGCGACGCGCTAGGATGGAAGGGAAAAAAAAAGTCATTTACGCGAACCCGCTATTCCAGGCGCGTTCTGACGAGTTTCAGTGGTTGGTTCGGGCGGGGGAGCTGCCTGGAAGCTGCAGCCCTGCGGCGCCCCCAGCTGGCTTGGCCGTTTCCGCGCTTCCCCTGAGATTGGCGTCGTTTGGGACGAAAGTGATGACTTCATCCGGGCGTCTGAGGCGTCTCCGGGAGGCGTCATTGGACGGTGCATCCTGTCATATCACGAAAGCTCTATCAAAACTTGGCATCGAAAGTTTACGTAGCAAAAAAGACGAAAGACCACGTTGTGGGGGAGGTATCATTACATCTTGGCTACATAGTACAATACAAGCTTTGTGGTTTTCCCAATGTCTAATAAAACCAACCACGACGTTGTGTCGTTTGGCGTGCAAACTCCGAGCCCGGGTTCTTTTCCGACCGGTTCATTAATAGCAGCCCGCCCTCTCAACGCCCAGCAATGCTAGAAAACAAGAAAAAGAAAAAAGGACGAGTGGTGATGATGTGCTTTTAGTCCGTTTCCTGCCTGGACTTCTCGTTGACGCTCCTGAACACCCGCTTGCCGACTTCGTAGCTGCTGATCATGATGGCGCATGCCGGAGCGACCTTGAGCGTGCGAGGAATCCAGCCCTTCCACAAGCCTGAGATTCCCTCGGTGGAAAAGATGTGGTAGAGTAAGCGCATCATGGAGCCTTGCTCTGCAGCGGCCGCTTTGGCGGCATTGGGGGAGTCGCGGTAGACCTGAGTCCTGGTCTTGCCGACGTCAAACGGCATCGTTACTATCGATGCAAATCCGCCGGAAACGGCGCCGGCGATGAAGCTGTCGGTCAATGTTTCCGAATGGTTCTCCCGGCTCTGCGATCTCCGGCGCGACTGTGTCCGGGAGCCTCTAACATCCAGGGTCCGGCCGCGGCGGGTCTCACGCAGGTCCGTCAACTTTCCCCGGATCGTCTCGTATCCCCACCAGTAGATACCCGAGAAGGGCACATCCCTCCACAGAGTCAGGGTCAGACCCCTCCATAGAGCACTGTAACCGCTCGTGTTGACCATTTCCTTGATGCCTCTGAAGGTGTTGGCGAGGTGGCCTGTTGCAGAGTTGCCGGACGTGGCTTGCATTCTCGTGCGGAACAACTCGATCGGGCTGACGGCGGCGGCGGCGAGAATGCGGGCTCCGGAGCCGGCGACGAGGGGGGCAGTGTCGTCGTTGAGCCTTTGAGCAATCGGGCTCTTTCTGTTGTATCGCAGCCAGTCGTAGCCGGTGAAGTAGATGATGTTGCCGGGGATTGTCATTAATAATGTGGGAGACAGACCCCGCCAGAGGCTGGTGAACCCCTCATTGCGCGCGATCTTTCTCAGTCCGTCCATGGTCGAGCTGATGGTCTTTCGTTCCACCTCCTCGACAGCGCATTCAGCCGCTGCGGCGGTCGCCGCGCCCTCCGCCCTGGGCATCGCTATGCACAGCTCGGAAGAGTTGTTCATGAAGAAGACCTCTCTGCAGCATGCCGTAACTCCGAGGTTCTCCGTGTTGAACGCCTTCAGGTTGCTGGTCGTCATCGCGAGCTTGGAGAAGTCCACCGAGGGCGGGGTAACAGTTTGGGATTGCCATCGGACTCTCACGACATCGAGGGGTGTCACTGCAGACTACTGCGTTAGCAAGCGACCGGTTAATCAGAGTGCGACAAGATGCTCACCGAGAAGCGAGGTGAGTAGACTGCCGGACATGGCCGATATCATCTTTTGCGGTGCACTAATGTCGTCGTCGCCTGTCGCCGGACCGCCGCCGTCTTTTGCTGGAATCATGCGGGCCATGGCGAAGGAGTCGTCGGGATCGAATCTGTCATGGTCTTGGCCGGCGGACGTCTGGTTTATCGTAGTCATCTCGGTCCACTTGGCATGGTCGGAGGGATCGGAGCTGAACAATGGTTCGGATCCCATTCCGAGTCTGTAAAACGTGGTGCAAAAAGAGCAAGCTGTGGGACGAGGAAGTGAGATGATGAGGGGAGGACAAGCTTTCACGAGCTTTTCTCGCAGAGCAGGGGAGCAGGGGACGTGAAGGGCGAAATTGACCTTACCCCGTTTGACAGAGTCCGGCCGTCATGACTGCGACATCGCGCTCCTTCTCACACCCCCAAATTTTTCTGCCGGAGATAGTGATATGGGTGGCGCTGGGCCCGGGTGCACTTTTCGCTTTCGCTGGCCGAGCCGAGCTCTCTCCATGTCACGAACGTGCGATTTCATTGGTCGAAACTCTGGTGGGTCCTCTGATGCGCCACGCCCACCCACACGGTGCCTGCACCCACTGCACGAGCCCGCTAAATGTCACCGATAAGGCCGGTGGACCAGACGCCGAATGACTCCAGTTCGGCGTGCTTGCTTACAACGCATGGTCGATGATGAGTGGCCAGCTTCAACTACATCTCATCGCTGAAATCCATCTTTAAACGCCACCTAGAACAGCTTGAGTTCCCACTCATCTGTGCATTCGTTGACACTTTTGAAGCCATTCCTCATGTCGTTATCATAGTGGTTCCTATACTTCACAGCTCAGGTCTTTCCTTGAGCCGTTCCATCCCACGTCATGGAAGAAAACCCGCCAAATGATTCCGAGTTGGAATCTTTCCGACAAAAATGGCGAACTGAACTGCAGTCTAAGAGGCCACCCCAAGAGTCTCGCGGAGCACGGAAGAATGCCGGACCCTCATCATCCAAGGCACCCGCGCCTCCCGAACACTCCAGTACTACTTCAGCAACTAAGAGGTCTCAAATAGAAGAAGACGAGGAATACGCCCGGGCCTTGACTTTCGATGAACCGCCACCTCTATCGTCAGGGAGGACCTTGGAGAATGCTGCAGGACCAACAAAGGCCGAGGAAAAGGAGCTGGTCTCGGCCCTGGACCATTTTGAAGAGGCAGTAGAGAAGGAAGCCATCGGCAACCTCGGCGACAGCTTGAAGCTCTATCGCAAGGCCTTCAGGGTAAGTAGAAATCGCATCCTTACCACCGGAGAGTACTCCAGTTCTAACTCTTTCTCCAGCTCGACCACCGTGTGGACTTGGCTTACAGAAAGAAACACTTTCCAGCAGCAGTGGGGAAGCCTGCGCAGCCCAGCACATCAGCTACGTCGGCAGCTACCCCGGCCGTGGCGGGCAAGTCCGTAGAGACGCAGCAGCAAACAATTAGCGAGCTCATCACAAGCTTCTCCGGACTCTCTGTTGCAGCTGCGCCCCCTCCGGTAGAAGGCGATCCGGCACCGCCTTGTCCGATAGCTGAGGTGCCAGAGGAAATTCTGCTCCACATCTTCAAAGAAGTAGCTATCCTCGATGTAGGGGACTACGTGCGTTTGTCCCTCGTGTGCAAACGCTTTGCCTACATAGTTGCCACAGAAGAGTCCATCTGGCGGCGCGTCGCTCTCGGCACCGAGTTCGGTTTCGCCGGCATGCACCATCACTGGCAAAGGGGCATCTACTGGGAGCCCCTGGAGGAGGAAGAAGAGATAGAGGACACCGAGTTCGTCAGCATGCGGGAGCTCGCGCAACACCGTGAGGAGGAGAAGGAAGTAAACACCCTCGCCCTGTTCAGCGAGCTCTACTCCTCCTCGTGGCGGAAGCTGTGGCGACACCGTCCCCGCGTACGCTTCAACGGCTGCTACATCTCCACCGTCAACTACGTTCGATCCGGAGGCGCCAACGCGAACCAGATCACCTGGAACACCCCCGTCCACATCGTAACGTACTACCGGTACCTCCGCTTCTTCCGCGACGGCACCGTAATCAGCCTCCTGACTACCTCTGAGCCGGCCAACGTCGTGCACTACATGACCAAGGAGCACCTCGAACAGCACAAAGACGGCGCAGCCCCCTACCTGCCGTCCATCGTTATGCGGGACGGATTGAAAGGGCGTTGGCGGTTGTCTTCAGTCCTGGACTACCCAGACGCGCCCCTGGGCGAGGCGGAGGGGGATTTGATCATTGAGACCGAGGGCGTCGCGTCCAGGTACATATACCGAATGGATCTATCGATGCAGAATGTGGGAAAGCGCGCTCGGAACACGAAGTTGGTGTGGAAGAGCTTCTCCAGCTACAACAAGCTGACGGACGACTGGGGCGAGTTTGGACTGAAGAACGACAAGCCCTTCCATTTTAGTAGAGTCAAGAGTTACGGCGTCGGTGCGTGAGTTGAGGCACTCAATAGACGAGGACAGCCTTGTCCTTACCCAATAATTCGCATTACCGAATAGTGCGTTTCAATGTGTCTAAAGGTGCGTTGTGAGATGTTCACAGCAATGAGGCCGACAGCGATCTGCGTTGTCTTCTTATTCTCGTGCCAACAATGAAAACTAATCTTTACAACCAACACTTCCCCCATTTCTCCGTACCCTCACCAATCCGTACTCCTCGCAACGTCCTCCCACTCCTTGCAAACCTCTAAAACCCCCTCGCACTTCCCCTTGATCCTCTCCAACCCGTCCGTCCCCAACGGCACCCTCAACGGCACCTCCCTCCCCTCCGCCATCCCCGTGCCCCGGACGAGCTCCACCATCCTCTCCACCGCCTTGGCCGGGTCGCCCGGCTCCGTCCCGTGGATCTGGCTCTCGCCCGCCCTCACGGCCTCGTCGAACGCCGTCAACGCCGCGTCCGTCGCCCGCGGCGGCGGGTGCGGGTGCGTGATCTTGACGAACACCTCGGTCCGGAAGTACCCCGGCTCCAGAATCAGCACCTTCAGGCCCGGGGCCACGAAGGCGAGCTCCTTCGAGAGGCATTCGACGGCCACTGTAGCATTCTTTAGCATGAGAAACAGTAAGGGGAAGGCGGGAGAAACGAACTGGATAAGGCGGCTTTGCTGGCGCAGTACGCCCCCGCGGACGGATCCGCGTGCCACGCGGCCTGCGACCCGAGATACAACAGGGTCCCCGTCCCCTTCTTCCTCAGGAACGGCAAGAACGCGCGGGTGATATTCATCGGGCCGTGGAAATTCGTCCGAAAACTCTCCTCCGTCTTCTCCTGTCTGTGTCACGTCTCGTCCCGTCAGTCACGAGAATCCCCGATTCCGATACCACCACCCTTCTTCACCAGATAGTCCGAGAGAAAAAGGGGGGGAGGGAGAGGGAGAGAGCTCACGTCAAATCCTCCGTCAGCGCAGAAAGCACGTAACCCGCATTATTCACAACGACGTCCACGCCCCCCGGGAACACCCCCCACGCCTCCTCGACCTTGGCCCGGATCACGGCCTCGGGCGCCGAGACGTCGAGGTCCATGACCCGCGCCCCCGTGTCCCGCAGGTGCGCGAGCCTGACGTCGGCCTGCCGTCCCGTCGCGATCACGTTGTCGCCCTCGGCGCGCAGCCTCCTCACGAGCGCCTCGCCGAAGCCGCTCGAGCACCCCGTGATGAACCACGTCTTGGGCTGTCTGGCTGCGTCTTGTGCCATGGCTGCGGTAGTGCGGTAATTCGGTATTTGGGAAACTGTCCTTCGAATCCTAGATGAAGAGGCAATTTGTATGAGAGAAAAGTAAGAATGTCTAGGCTATATAATCTTGAAGATATGTCGGTGTGCGCTTTTATTTCTTTTCTCTTCTTATACAGCTTCCTTATGCGGCCCCTCCCTGGGTCTCACGTAAGACGGATCGTTGCAGAAAACGCATCTATCCCGGATTTGAGTATTTCTTCCGAGTAGTTTGCATACGATACCCATTAAAAACTAAGGGACTTCGGAAAATGGACCACATTAAATCGTCCGTTATGTCTGCAGACCTTAACTACCGATTGGCATCACGGAATCCCGAACCTCGGTTGTTATTAACCGCAGCAGGGTCGCCATGTGGACCTACCAGAAGAAACCGATTCGAGTTAACGAAGACCACTTATAACAGGAAATAATAATCAGTATCTGAATCGGTAACTATCTAGGAGTTTTGGGCGCGTACGACGTAGTATTGGTGTCGTCTTACATAGGTCAACTTCGTATGCAGAGGTTGGACGTTCCAAAGGCCAAGATACCAGGAATACGCCGAAGATTTAGACCTTGTGTGGTTGGTAGGTAGATCTGTGAAGTCACGAGCGAGGAATTTAATTATACGAGCTTCTCGAAAAAAAAAAAAAAAAAAAAAAAACCTTTAGGGAAGGTGATACTTAATCTATATTTTGCCATACATGGTTGGCCGTTATTCTTTCTGATTCTCGTCGAATCATACATTACGACCCGACAAACGGGCAGAGTAGGCAGACAAGACCTGTAAATGCATGAAACAGAATGACAAATCGCTACATTGTTACAAAACGCCCCAACACCTAGCAGGATGATGGTGTTCAGTGTTTCCTCTCCCAAGTTGCAAGTTCCTTTTCCCAGAAAAAACAAATATGAGTGTGCTAAAAAACATGCTATATGCTGGGAAAATCTTGCAATAGACAAGGATGCCATTGGGCCTTTGTCTTAGACGCACACAAATATGGAAATGAAATATCAGTGTACGCCTGGGGTATCAGTGTGGCACTTTCGTGCCCAAAGCCAGGATAAATACGCGCAATAGAGCGGGTTAAGAAATGCTTCGGAGATCGGCATGCGTTTCGATGAAGCGAGTTTCCGGGTCCCGGTAGGACCGAGAACCTGTCGACCTGCAGATCGACGTGAATACCGAGTCCGCGGTCATGGTATGACGAATCGGGAGACCGTCTTAGCGTGGTGTGACTCTCTTGCCGTCCAAGAATTTGGGGCTCCTGGCATCGTAGTACATGTTGGGCGTTTGCTGCTGTCTGCGTTGCTCGTATGCCATTCGCTCCTCCTCGTCGAGAGAGAAAGCCTTCTTCAGCCAGCCAAATGCGCTGCGCTTCTTCTTGAGCCGTTTTTCTCCACTTGCCGTCGCCTGAGAGTCGTATGTCATGGTCGTGACAGTACTCAACATACTTGCTCCTCCTAAGCGGGAAGGTGCATTCCTTTGATGAGACGGGTAGTACCCTGACTGAGCATACGGAGACCTGGGTTGGGCACCAGCCGTGAGTGGTCGTTGCTGAAGAGGAGAGTGCGGGCTTGCTTGAACAGGACGATAGAATTGGTGCTCCGACCGAGGAGAAGGCAGCACTGGAGGCTGCACCTGCGGAGATAGTTCGTTGGTGGTATGATATCGTGGTCGTTGATCAACGTCTGAGCCGTATGCCGAGTCGGGAGTCTGATACTGCCGGGGTGACTCTCGCCCAGCATGGGAATGCTGAAGATCTGTAGCTGGAGGAGGAATCAGAATTGACTCGGGAGGGGTCGTCTTGAGCGAGACTCGTTGCCGAAGCGAAGTCTTCTTCGTGGGTACGGGCGCCTCTGTTGGCGGCTCATATTTGGACGATTCAGTGGCCACTGGCGATGAAGACTCTGGTGGTTGTGGCGTGTACGTCCGAGGTTGTAGAAGGAAAAGCGGCGCGTCATCCACGTCATCAGACACAATCGGCCCCGAGCCGGCATCGGGAGTTTCCAAAGTCAGCTTCGGCGTCGTAGTGTGCGTGCTGTGAACTGAGCTCTGAGCGGAGTGTGTGCTGTGAGTTGTGTGTCCGCTATGAGCTGTACGCCCGCTGTTCGTCGTGTGGAAGCTCCCAGTTGTGCGAGAGCTGCTTGTAGTGTGGTTGCTCCTGCTCGTATGCGTGCTTCTCGCCGTGTGGGCACTTCTGCTCGTGTGCGCCGTTTGAGCAGTAAGCGTGGATTGTCGGTCCGGTGAAGCCGCCGGTGACGGTCTCTGAACCGGTATCTCAAAATAACTCGTACTCGAGCTTGACCTGCCTGTAGATATAGACCCACCGCTCACACTGTTTGCGCGTAGGGTCGATCGCCTGGCGCTTCTCAGTGAAGGTGGTGAAGCAGGTGGGGATTTGAGCGAGGCTTCGTCAGTTCGAGGACCTTGAATGGGCAAGGTGAATGGCGGAATGCTTGCCTGCTTCACATTAGCGCCGAAATCAGTCTTGAAGCACCCAGCATCTACTCACCCAGGTTCTCCGGCTGACTTCACCAGCCTTCTTACTCATTTCCGCCACCATCTTGCCAAGCTTGATGACGAGAGCGTTCAAGTCTTTTCCCTGAGCCTGCAGCTCAACAAATGCGTTGTACCAGCCTTCGGTATTGCCCTTCATGGCGGCGTATATGTCAACGACATCTGGGCGGTCCTGGCGCCAAGTGCCGCCGTTTTGCTGGGCCAGGTAAATCGCAAATTCCTTGGTCGCGGCCAGGCCGTGCTGCACATCCTTGTCGTACTGCTCCAACAGAATGTTTGTGCGGGCAACAATGTGTTCGATCTTCTCGTTTCCCTGGACGATTTCCATTCGAAAGTTACGATCCTCCAAAAGTTTCTCGAATACCTCCAGATTCTCCATTGGCAAGCGCAGGTAGTCTATCCTCTCCTTGAGGTCCTTGGACGCTTGTTCAAAGTCTTCCATGACCACCTCGAGAAACTCGTCCACCTCGTCAATATGTCCCTGGAGAATGCTGACAACCTGGGCTGCGCTGTTGGCCATGCCGTTTAGCAATAAGTAGACGCCGAATGAGATCTGGGCCATGAGCTTATGGAGCTCGTGCTGCTGCTGCCCAGGACGATAGCGCCAGAGCATGTCTGGTAGATCATCCTCCCGTTCTTGGCTGATAAGCTCTTCACGACGCGCTTTCGCATCAGCAGACTTGAGCTTCGGCTTTTCGGCGGGGTTACCATCGGCGACCTCGAGAAACGACTCGGAGAAGGCAGCCTGCATGAAAGGAATAGGATGGAGGGGGACTTTGGGACTGCCCAGCGTTGGGGACTCATTGTGGGCTCGGCGTGTGCTCCGCTCGGGGATTTGTGGAATATTTGCGGTAGTGGGCGTTCTCTGGGCATCCTCGTCGTCACTGTCGTAGTCGAATGAGGATGGCAGGTCGTCGTTTGGAGGTAGCAGGACGATGGGCAGATCCAGACTCAGGTCGAGAGTTTTGCTCGCCCCGAAGGACATACGCGGTAATCCGGTCGAGGTAGCCATGGTGTACAACGATCGTGTCTCAGTAGCTACGAGCGGACTGCAGAGATCATCTGGGGTGTGACGACCACCGCAGCCGTTTGAGTGAAGGTTCCTGATCGGAATCGGTGGGTGCGACGGGCGACGGGCGGCAGGCGAGTAGGTGAGTCGGCTGTGAAAGGTTGTGCGACGCTGGCGCTTAAGAAGAGCACCACTGCGACTGCGACTGCGACTGCGACTGCTGGTCTCACAAGACGGTGGTTGTTGGGATTGGTGGTGGGCGAAAGAAGAGGAGAGTCGTTGGTAGGGCGGGAGCCGCGTTGAAAAAGGACCGGGTCGTGTTTAACAGTGGCAGATAGACATGACAGGCAGGACGGTCCCTGGTTGATGAGGGGGGTCGCGAGAGAAGCGAATAAAGATAGATCCGGGGTCGTCGTTGTGGTGAAAAGGACTGGACGGGTGAATAAGGAGGGAGGGCGAAGCCAGGTAAGGCCAGACAGGGTAAGGTATAGATTATAGTGAGGTGGGATAATATTAGTATTACGAATAAAGGGTTAGGTTGGGGAGAGCGAAAAGTAGAATCGGCCAGGCCAACGGATGACGGGGACGGCGACGGTAACGGGACGGAGGGTCAGCCGAAGGAGACAATGGCGGGGAGGGCAGAGAAGAGCATTCCAGACAAGAGGGCGAAGGTTTTTGTCGAGAAGCACAAGGACAGAGTTTTCGAGGGAGCGAGAGAAGGTGAGGAGAGGAAAAGATTGAGGCGAAGTGAGATGCGCAATCCTAATCCTCCTGTCTGTAGAAGAAAGAAGCTGAGGTGGAAGAATGGCACGAAGAAGAAGAAGACGACGACGACGACTACGATAACGGGAGGAAAGAAAGGGCGACAGGTCACCTTGTCTGTCACCTTGACCTTGGGCTTGTCACCTTGTCCAGGGCGGGATGGCTGAAGAGTGAAGGAAGGATGGAGGGGACTGGAGGTGGATGGGATGTTCCATGTCCAGGTGCCAGCCAGGGCAGATGGACCTCCACTGAATTGAATGAAAGAATGGTCTGAATGCCGGGAGCTACTCGGTACGTATCTTTTCGCTCAGCACCCAGGGCAGGTAAGGTATCCGTACCTACTCCAGTCCGTATTCCTACTCCGTAAGGTAGGTACATGAACATGGACCATCGATGCAGACGCACTTACGATTTCATTTCTATATTTTATTTTCTACAAAGCTCCCTTCCTACCTGCTGCAAAGCACGAATGCCGCGGTTCTACGGCTTCCAATGCCACAAAAAAGTGCCGACTGTACTACCTTGTCTTATGCAAGGCTGTGTGCTTCGTCCCAGTCGGGAATGGCGGCTGCTGCTGCTGTCTGTCGCCTGTCGCTTGTCGCTGTCTCGCATTCCCATTTGGATCGGAGAAAAAGGAAGCAAAATTCGAGGTTTCTGTCCGCGCTGTCTCTCTATTCGTACTCCGTACTCTGTACTAAAAAGCACCTCATGTAAGGCATGCAGCAACGGATGGAGCCCAACTGTCGGATTGCAGTGACACCTGTGACCACCTACCGCTAGGACTGTGGGGGGCCCAAGAGGACGTGGAATTGTCCAGTTGCGTTGCTGTGCAGAAACCTCCTTGCTTTGTTCGTCTGTTCGTTTCTTCCCTGTCCTCTTTTTTTTTCGCATGTCACTTTCTTTTGGTGTGTTTCCTGTCTTTTGCGCCTACGGTACTCTGTACCTTACCTAATCTAATGTATGTAATGCCAACAGCCTGAGGTACGAACACATCAATATTTTCCAACGTCTTCTTTACTGCCCAACTCCATCAATATCCCATCAACTAATTCGTTTAATATCAGACCATCGAATTCGCAATTCGCCCCTCCTCCATCTCTGTTCATGGTTCTCCTCCTGGCCGCGCATGGCTCCCCAAAAAAGCGCTGAACAGCAGGAAAGGAAGGACCCAGCAGCACCAGCCCGAACCCCCTTGAATCGTCTTCTCGACCCCCTGTCGCCATTGCTCTTTTCAACCTTAGCGTCTCTTCTTTTCTCGAACCCCTGAACAAAACGGGGAAAGACATGGCGAAAGGGAAAGGGCCCAGAACCACCCGATCCTCACTCTGTTGCAGGGTCCCCTCGACTAAGAATTGCGTCCCTGGTCTTCGCCCCGTCAAAACCAAACCACTCCACGCCCAGGGTGCCACGCCCCCGAACAAGACTCTCAGGTCGAGCTCGAGTGCCTCAGAGGAGGGGGAGAGATGGCCACCATCCACGGGACCCCGATCCGATTTTCTGCAGAGTACCGACTACGGATGCGCTCTACAGAGGACGCTGCAAAGAAATCCAACGCTCACCAACCTTCCGGAGCACCTGGACCGTTGATGATAGACGGACTATCAAACTGGCCATGGCTCTGCTTAGTTTGAACGCTTGTCGTTGATACCTCAATTGTCACTCTCCCGCGCCCAGAAATGTCCGCCCACTTTCCTTTCCCCCTACATCCCGTCCTGCAGAGTACATTGATCATTGCGCAGCAGCCCTCTCCATCTCCGTACCGACATGTCTACGAATACCAGTTCCGGTTCTAGCTGCAGTCCTGGGACAGGGACAGCGGCCCCGATGGACGCCCGTGGGATGCCCGTCGAAGCGTCTTCTGCTTGAGCATGCACCCATCGAGCCATCGACGCTCATGTAGCTCGCCTCCGTACCGGCCCCGAGAGTTGACGCCGAATGTGCAGGTACAAGTACGCACGCGGTCTTGTTGGCTCGCCCACGCGCGTCCTCTTCGGCCGGCCAGCAACAACACTGCATCATACATCATGGCATGAGGAGTGCAAACCGGAGCTACAAAACCAGAAGCGCGAATACGTATCATCACACGGCCGGCTGGAAATCATCACCACGGTGGCATGGCTGCTACCAGAAGGCCCAAAACTCAACTGATGGCAACTCTAGCGTTGCATTCACGTCTACCACGTCAGACAACACAAATGGCCGCCATTGACGCAATATTGTATTAATCCCCAGCTGCGTCTTCTTGCATGCTCGCCAAGTAAACCGGCTCAGGCGGTCGTCAGCCACCAACCGCGGCACAACGCACCGGCGCGACAGATGGCGGTTGATGGCCGCACGAGTTGCCAAACACTTCAGCATCCTCGCTTTTGCAATCACAAACCCGCTTTCTCACCTCATGTCACCCTCACACCAGACGAGAGATAAGGTACCTTGCCTTAGGGCCATCGAACTATTCATTTTGTGCAGGAACGAGTCTCAATCGGGTCTGAACCCCTGCTGTTGGCAACCAGCCTGGGACTCCTTCTGTTGTCGTCACCCAAAAAGTGCGGACACTTGGATCGCAATTATTAGTCGTCACCTACCACGCCCATCTGCAAATACGCGACCCATTCCAGCAACAGTTGTTGGTCCGCGTATCAATGGCTTCTCTGCCTCCAAGCCGGTTTCTCGAGAGGCAAGATGGGCACACAATGCTGCAATAACCGTCAAAATCCTCCTTAATGGAATGGCCGTTATGTTCCATCGGGCATGCCATTGGCTGCCCACACGAGATGAAAATGGTACCGCAACGTGCGACCTACAACCTCCATCTCCAAATGTGCCAACGGAACCAAACATGTCTCTTCCGTGGCAGCAGCGGCAGGGTCTGCAAAAAAGCACAGGCGCTGTTTGTTTGTTGTTTGCCTGCTTCGCCGCCTTCAACCTTGCTTACCTCACGCCAAAGCACTTAAACCGGCACGCAAAGGATGGCGGCCGACATGTACAGAGTACCAACTCAGGCTTCCGTGCCGATGCAGGAGCATACGGTTGTGCAAGATGTGCCTCGGACTCTTCTCTGGCCGTAAGTACCGACTCGAAAAACAGTTCACGATCTCGCAGAGGTGATCAGCATTGCCCCTCCAACAAGTCTCGTGCGCAGCCGGGTGGTTCGCCATCGCTAGCAACATTGGATGGGCACGATTCAACGAGTGGCTTGTGCTCCAGCGACCTCTCGACTATTTACAGCACCTACGGTTCTCCCTCTGTGCACTGTCGTCGGGGTGGCAGCTGCTGACGGGACATGACTTGTCGCCAACCGCACGGTCTGTGGAGGTTGAAGCCGCGAAGCTACTCCTGAGTCTCAAACCGCCGACTGTGTCGCTCAACGAGCCATGATGCTGACCGTCTCTTGATCGTTGCTTTATCCATACAACCCATGGCTCCCCTCTCCGGCTTCATTTCTATCTGCGGACATAGGCTCACTGGCCCGATCGATCGGCTTCGACTCCCGTCTACGGAGCCCGCTTACGTCCCTTGAACCACCCCTGCGTGCCACGGCGCCTTCTGGATTCATCAAATTGGCTATTTGCCCCCCCGTTGTCGACGACCAGTTTTGGTCCTTGGCCTTGCTTCTCCAGCCGTTCACCGCTTTTCAAAGTTTGGTTACGGCATCCTTTACGTGGCTGGAACAGGGGAGATGAGGAGAGACGAAGAACAAGTAACATGAGATGAACGAGGGAGCCTCGTACGGTTCATTCCCACGCTTTTGACTTTGGCATCGGGATCGAGTCTGTGCGGGCAACCACTTCAGTGCCAACGACGATGACAGCAGTCATCTCGAGAGATACTAATAGCGACCTCTGCTAAACAGCAATATCACTCCAGATCAAGTTACTCAGGCGCAGGCAAGCTCCCGGCCTTGACATAGATTGCCCACTGCCTATGTCTAAATTATCCGTTGGCATAGGGTCTAGCCTCCACGGACCAACGACAGCACCACAGACATAAGCTTCGTGGGAACCAATAATTGACCCAAAATGGACGCTGACAACATCTGCTGACCCGATGACCGAGGCGAGTCAGATTACCGCAACCCATACATACGATGGCTTTCATGATCCCCAATGGAAATTGCTGATATTCGCTGGCGAAATATTGGATTTTAGTCCACCTCTGGAGATCTGGATACGACATTATTAGCCACACGAGAAGTCTCCATGCGCCTCCTCTGGACGGAGCAAGGCCAGGCAGAATGACGAGCATGAAATCACAACGGTTATTGGCAACAGCGTGCAAGTGTTGAAGGTGGGCTGTGGGACCAGCCGTAGCTCTATGGATCCTCTGGATCGATTGTGATTTCGCGTTACCGTTATTACCGTTGCCAAGGAGGTTTATTCGTTGAACGATGACCACCATGTGGTTCTTGTGGGCGGAGAGTCGTCGTCTTCTCGAATTCTTCCCCTCGGCCCATGGCTACCCTCGCAGCGACCCGCCCGCCGTCCATGCTGGCTTGCCGCGGCTTTCCCAGGGGTTGGGAACTGGCGGTCACAATTGTATCGCGCTTCTCCGTCACAACGCAAGCGCGGAGATGAGCATCCAGTATCCACGATTCAGCCGTCTTGCACGACAAGCGCGGTTGGCACTCGCACAGGTGCAAGGCCTGTCCCAGTTTCGGTCCCGTCGTACAAGTGGTTCTTTGTGGCACGTTCGCCCTGGGCCGACCGACCGCCGCGTCGCTGATCGACGGACGGTTCATCTGGGGATCGATCTGCAATCTGCTTACCCAAGATGATAGAGCCTTTTCTCTCCCATCCGCGCTGCATCAGCCTCAACCCCGCAACATGCACACTTTCCGAGGGTGAAGTGGAAGATGCAGCATTGCTGTGGATGGGAATGATGAGATATGGTCGAGCAACTGCGAATCTCAGCCCCGATGGATTGGGTACGCTATCAAAATCGGCGGCTGTTTCTTCTCCTCACGAGTCTCTTTGCCTCCTCCATCGCTCAAGCCATTTTCAGTTGATTCGCCGGATGAACGTGTACAAGCCACGCTTGATGATATCAGACATTCCTTTTCGCAGCCCAGTTCAGAGATGCCACGTGCAAAACGCACCACCAGTGCTGACCGGCGTGAGCGAAACTCAGCCAACTTGCACCTAATTAAAAGTCGGACTCAGGGCCAAGGCTGAGCTCTTCTCTTCGCTGAACGCAGCTGGACGCCCGCAGGAATACTGTCAACCATGGAGCCGTGAAAGGCTGCTCGAATATGTCACAAATGGGGCTTCTCGGCTCATATTGAAAAGAGGAAAACGAGCCCCTCGTCATCCCTTTCCAGCACTGACCAAGATCCGTATCCATTTGCACCTCTCAGCACCCCACATCATCTCCGTTGCCTCCCAGCAGGCGGCCTTGTCTTGTTAGCTGCAGCAACGGTCAAGACCCTCTTTCTGCATCAGGTCCCTGGCCCCGATATTCGAAAAGGGAAGCAGGCAAGGAACACGGCTCCTCCCATCGGCATCAGCCACAACACCGGGGCCGTGTCTTGATTGCGACGCCGCCGCCGAGGTCCAGTCGAGTGTGCCGTTGCTGTTGCTATTGTTATTATCGCCGTTCTCGTCCAGCAGCATCGGTCAGCATTGTCAATTGGGCGCTGTTGGAGTAAGGGGACTGGCTCAAGACACGCATGCATATCTTCGAGTACACGCGCTCCTCCAAATTCCTACACTGGACAACATTCATCGCGCAACATTACGCCATACACAAAGATATAAACATAGTATCGACCACCGAGTGATAGCACACGACATCGCACAGAGACAGGCCAGGCCACCCCGGTAGAGACGTAATTGCGCTTCTTCGGCGACGGAGCACACCCCTGCTACCCAACGACCCGCGCCGAAAGCCAAGGCCCACGTTCAAAAACCTCTTGGGTCTCGATTCTCCCACTCCCGGCTCAACTCCAAAACCTGAACATCGTCAAGCGAAAAAAAAGGGACGAAGGGATTTTCATTTTCGCGCCTCGTTAGCGGAAATTTTCTCCCCAGGGCAGATAGATCATCATGTTCGCTGCCTTCCGCTTCGGGTCGGATCTCTGGGATCCTTCCTATCGGTTCGAGACCTCGTGGCTCCTGCCTCCCTACCTGTTGGCCGCTTGTCGCGCCCTGATCGTGAGTTTTGCCCCTATTCCCAATCTCGCTCGTCGCGTCGTCGCATCCCATCTTCGCCCAGACCCGCCCAAAAACTCAAAACTAACGATGCGATATCTTCTCCACACAGAGTCTCTACATCTTCGTCGTCCGTTTCTTCTCAATCGGCTGGGCATGCTCTCACGAAGAGGACGGCGGCTGCGCTGACGCCCGCGCCAGCTTCTCCTTCTTCACCGTCCTCACCTACTGGGGTCTAGGCTTCTACTTCCTCGTCTCCGCCGTCCACACCTTCACCTACGCGCACTCCGGCTCCCCGCTCCTCGACCGCTTCCCGCGCCCCCTCCAGGCCCTCCACGCCTTCTTCTACACCACGATCACCACCTTCCCCTTCATCGTCACCATCGTCTACTGGGCCATCATCTTCCCGGGCACCTGGTACACGGAGCAGTACGACGCCTGGAGCAACATCTCCCAGCACGCCATGAACACGGCCTTCGCCCTCTTCGAGATCGTCATCCCCCGCACCAGCGCCGCCCAGCTCGAGTGGGTACACATGCTGTGGCTCATCATCGTCCTCGCGCTTTACCTCGCCCTCGCGTACGTGACGCACGCCACCCAGGGCTTCTACCCGTACACCTTCCTCGACATCCAGAAGACGGGCAGCGGCAAGGTCGCCGCCTACATCGTCGGCATCGCCGTCGCCGGCATCGTCTTCTTCCTCATCGTCAAGGGTCTCGTCTGGCTGAGGGAGTGGGTGACGGAGCGGAAGCTGGGCATGGACGGCAAGTTCGCCAAGCAGCGTTTCCGCAACTACGACACGGAGCTCGGTACTATCAACAGCAAGCATTGAGAAAAAGTGTCAATGGTTCCGCTGTGTACATTTCCTTCGTCCGCGTCGCATTACACGGCCTGCGCGTCCGGACTCGTTCAAAATGTCTTGGGAGTATGGGAGGTTGGAGCGGTAGCATCGGTTCATTATACCCCGAGGGACGCTGTTGGAAATGAGTCCCCGTCATGATGTACAGAACGGCATGAAGAACAGACGTAGAAGCCGGCACGGCTAGCATAATTGTCTAGTATGGTAATACAAGTAATCGTTTCAAACATGGTACGCTCTACGGTCTATCAGCATTTCAGTGAGATGCCTCTCCTCATCTCGGACTCGCGTATCTCAAACATGACTTGTACGCCGACGTATAATGCCGAGCAAGCCGTCACGAAGAACATGACGCCTATATGTGATGTTAGAATGCGCTCGAGCTCAGATTATAGGAGGAAGGGGGAGCCAAAAGCAACTTACCTGACCAATCATGCAGAATGCCGTGCAGAATGCTCTGCAGACCGTCTAAGCCGACCGCGAAACCGACGAGGTTGGCAGTCATCATCATGAGCACGTTCGCGACGGCGCCGGCGCCGCAGAGCCAGCGGTACTGGTTCGGCCTGTTCTCCCACTTCCTGGCGGGGAAGAGCATCTGGGCAAAGGCCTCGGGGAGGAGGAAGAGGACGATGAGCCAGCCCCAGATGAGCAGGCGCAGGCGGATGTCGTGCCAGAGGGCGACGAAGGTGAAGACGAGGAGGTAGGTGGCGATGGAACGGACGGTGGAGGCCCAGGAGCGGAAGTTTGCGCCACCGAGGGGGATGTAGATGTAGCGGATAAGCCAGCGGTTGTAGGACCTGTGCCAGGCCTTCCAGAAGGACTTGGGGGACCAGTTGTTAGAGACGCAGCGCAGCATGTTCTCCGGGGGGTCGACGCCGTCGAGGAGGGCCCAGAGGCGGAAGAGGCGCCAGGGGAGGAGGAGCTTGAGCCAGATGATGTGGAGGTTGAAGTAGGACAGCAGGGAGAGCTGGGCGGGGGTGTAGGTTGACCAGTTGGGGCCGGCCTTTGAGATGGCGCAGACGTAGTCGTAGTGGAGGACGAGCTCCATGGCGAGAAGAACGAGGACGAAGCGGATGGCGTAGCGGAGAGTGCGGCCGGTCTCGACAGAGGCCGGGGGGTGGCGGAGCTGGGAGACGAAGTCGTTGAAAGTCATGATGGGGCCGACGAGGTAGAGGGGCGCGTAGATTGCGTAGGCAAGGTAGTTGCGGAAGGAGTAGTCCTCGGGGGCGGCGGAGATGGCGAGTCGGTCTCGTTCGGAGAGATTGGCGGGGTCGAGTTGCTTCTTCTTAAGGACGTCAGCGCCGAAGAGGGCACGCGAGGAGGGAAAGGAGGGAACAAGGTGGTCTTACCTCTAGAGCGCTGCCGCCGCGCTGTTCAAGGCTGAAGTAGTAATCCAGGTTGAAGCTGATGAGACGCAGGACGGTGATGTTGAACAGGATCTCCCAGCGACCCATCAAACCGCCGTAGGAGTCCATCCAGTCACCCCATCGGACGAGGAATGGGTCTTCTGTCAGGAGGTCCCTATGGACGGGAGGCGGCGTGATGTGCCGCGCCATGGCGCCGAACTTGTAGCCCTGGGCGAGCTCGTTGGCAAAGAGCATGCAGACATTGAAGATCCAAGTGGCTGCGGGGACGTAGCGGCGCGGCAGGCGGGTCGCGAGCATGTAGTTGAGGCGGAGGATGGCGAGGACCTTGAGCGCGGAGAAGCCGTGCAGGGCGACGAGGAAGACGAGAGCGAAGCGATAGTCGAAGGAGGCTCGTTGCTCGAGGCGGGCGTCGCCTTGTTCTGTCGCGGACTTCTTATGTAGGTCTGACGGGATCGGGAAGGCGGCGTTCCAGAGCTTTCGGAGGAGGGGGTGGAAGGTCAGGAGGAGGGCCATGTAGGGGAGGTTCTGGCGGAAGGTATGGTATTGCGAGTCGGAGACATCCTGGAAGTGGTCTTGTGTTAGTCGTGGAGAAGGAGGAGGAGAGAGGAGGGAATATGAGGCTCACGATCTTGCGCCCTGGGATCCAGCCGTCGGAGAGGAAGTGCTCATAGTTGTGGTATCTGTAGTCGGCAGCTGTGAGAACGGAACGTCAGTACTGGGGCCCAAGGCGATTGAATCTAGAGCAGCTGCTTACGCTTCGATACATCATAGGCGACCCAGAACATGTATGGGACAATGCCTGCGATGTATATCACATAGACCCAGTACTCTGGAGTGTTCCATTTTGAGGGCTGCGAGCGGGCGCGGATTTTGCTCGACGATTCTTTGCCCAGCGCGGGATCGCTTCGTGCCTCTATAACGGTCTTGTAGGGAACGGAGGAAGAGTTTGTGAAGCGCGTATCGAGATTGTCGAGGTCGTAGATGCTCCTCAGGAACTGGAGGGGACCACCCATGGCGGGCGGGCTTGGAGTTGCTGCTGCTTGAAGCTTGACGCGCGTGGGAGCTAAGAGAGGAACGGCGCCAGTCTGAAGGTTTCTAGATCATTGTTGTCGATTGGGAATGTCGAAAACGGGAGAGTCTCCGGGACTTGGTGTGGTTTGAGAGAGAGAAGGAGAGGAATTGGGATTTGGCGAGACGTTGGAACCGAAGTCTGGGAAATTGGGGGGCATGAGGTCTCGTGTCCGTGGATCGCATTTCCGTCCCATGTGTCCAATTGACGGGACGGTTATTTTCGTGACGCAAGCCCAATAAGCCTCCTCCACTGCTAAGCTAAGCTCAGACAAGCTGCTGCCCGTTCCCCCTGTAACCCGCTGCGACCTGCCTGCACCTTCAGCCAGTTGCAGTTGCACCGCCCGCAAAGTCGGGGCGTTTTCTTTTCTTTCCTCCTAGAGCGTGCCCCCAATTGGCGGGGATGATCGACAAATACCCCTTTTCCTGCGCTGGGGTTGGATTCAGGGTCGCCTTTGCCTCGGTACCTACCTGGATATTGCTTGGGGGCATGCAGCTGCATGGTCAGTTGTAGAAGTCTCAGCCAATGAGGTGAAAGCATTGACAATCTTCAGACGAAGACTCGAGAACAAGCAACTTCAACTGCTCAGCTCGAGTATTTAACTCATAAACATGTCAACCACGACATCAAACATGTGTTTTCTTGGCCTTCGCTCGTCAGACGACTCACATTACAGGCTGCTGAGATTCAGATTCGTGGCTATGCGGTGACAAGTCCGGCTACGAACACAGATTCATCCGCATATAATCAACTTGGCATCGCGCAACTATCACATACGACCATACCCACTGGAGAACTCGGGATCCCGTCCGCTCTCCCTTAGATAAGCCAGTGAGGGCCGGATTAGTAGTTGGGTCGGTGACGACCAGCGAATACCTGGTGTTGTATGTTTTTTGCGTGTGGAAACAATTCCAGCGACATGGTTTTTGCTTCAGCAGTCCTTATTGCTTGACCTCAAAACATGTGCTACTTGACGAGGATGCTTAAGCAATTACTGAATATATAGCATGTGTCCTGGGGCCAGACCTTACTGTTTAGCCTGCCAGGTTGAATTGGTTATCTGTATGATTCACAACCTATTTCCGCCCGAGACGACTGAGATGGTCTCAACCACAAGAAATTAGTCATCGCGGAAGTTCGTTCACATAGAGCTAAAGGTTTCCGGCTCTCCTTTTGAGGTAGCGCCTATAGATAGAAAGTTGTTGGAACAAACGGGTCACCAGCATCATCGTCATACGCATATGAAGGTGATCATGGATTCTCTATAGATATAGACATAACAAGCAGGTAAGCTTCAGGGTGGCTGAGAATTGAGTTTATCAACGCAAAGCGCATTCATCTCTGGCCTGTCTTACTACTTACTCAGCTATCTATTTGGTCTTTATGCCCAAGGGCAGCTGAGATGTTTCTAGGTGATATATACTGCCAGCCGGCTCCCGTATGTGTTACCCTTGTCAATGTGGGCATCCTTGGGGTGGAAGTCGTGCAACATCAACCAACACACCATGCGGACAATCAACGCGCACCATATGTCATTGATCTGCTGATCGTGTTGTCCCTTCATTAGCTCTAGCATCTCCTTCGTCTCAGCTTGCTCTAACGGATCTTCTTCTCGGGCCACTTCGCTTTTCAGCTGGTTGTAAACGACCTCAATCACCCTCTTCCGAACCGCTACGAGGTTAATTTGAGATAATAGACCATGCTTCTCCCTCGAAGATGCCGAATCAAGCTGTTGAAGCAGTGACATTTCCTTCTTGGTCGCGGCAGCCTCCAACTGTATCTCGGGGATGAATAGCGTTTTTGGCACAGTCAAGTGGCGTCCATCTTCTGTTTCCGCCGCGTTTGCAGCTCCACGACTGGTGCCGGCTGGCTCACGAAGGCCATCCTTCTCGTTCAGAATGCGAAGGGTTTCTTGGAAGTGAATTTGCAGAACGGACTGAACCAGCCCACGTCGCTCCATGCTGCCGAGATACTCATCGCAGATACGAATGGCAACGTGGAGAGATTGAAAAAGAGCCATGATGTATAAAGTTTTGTCCGTCTTTCTGCTTTGCACGAATTACATGGCTGTGACGGGTGGGTTGTCCTTCTCGGCCTGCCTGAACTCGTACGAAACATGGTTCGCACCCTCGAGGATATTGGACGTGCAAGAGCCCTCCCTATCCTGAAGCAATGTATCCGAACGAGAAAGCTCCGTGATACCACGAGCTAAATCACGCAGGAGAGCTTGGAACATGGCGGTAAAGAAGGCGAGGACGGAGATAACAAGGGCGGTTATTGCCACCAAAAGTTCGATGTTGCCGTCCTTGTCGTCGTCGCCGCTTCCCCCGCTCCCCCCACCCGTCGAGTTACTCGAGTTAGAGGCCATTTTGAGCCTTGAGATGAGTCTGTATATGCCAAGTGACGGAAGGTATTCACAGTTTGGCCATGCGAGGGCTTTTGCGTGTTGTCGCTATCGTAACACGGTCTACAACTCGACCAACCCTGACCAGAGGGACAGGTTTATTTGGGACGAGGAGAAAACTTCATCTCCGAGTCGGAAAACCGCTTTGCTGAAATGGAACACCAAACTTGCAGCTTACCTGCATTACCCCCGGCAACCGTTCGCCAATCACCTGCAACCCTTTGGGACTGACATCAGCTCGATGCTACTTAGGTCAGGCCATGTTATTCTACAGGGCAGTTTGTTCCATCCAGGCATCAGATAAGGTCTTCAAGGGCTGGATCAGTTGTTGGGTTGGTAAAGACCAGCGAATACTTGGTGTTATACGTTTTATTACGTTTGGATGTGATCCCGAAGAGTTGACATTGTTTCATTCGTCATTCTGACTGCAGTTTTACAACCGACCAGGTTTGACAAGACTATGAGATTTTCATGTCTCTGTCTTTTGAACTGCGGCCAATGGCCTGTTCACCACCTACCGTTACCATCTCCCAAGACCAATAGGACCAACACAAGACCAGTGCTTATAGACCAGGTTATTGCTCTCAACTTCATCGACGATAGCTACAGCCATGTCTTCATTGTATATGCCTCCGTAGATGGCCTGATAGCCAGGCCGATCAGGTTCGTCCACGAAGATCTCATACTTGCCGGTACGGACACCTGAAGGAGTTAACGTCACAAATCTAACAGATGACGGTCGCTTGTGACTACCTTTATCTCTCAGTAGCCACGGAGGTGAGAGAAATGACCATCGCTTGCCACTGACGCCCTCCCATAAATGAAAGGCCACGCGAGAACCGGTGATCAGGCCTCTTGCGCCTTGAGATGTCATGAAAACCTTCGCTCGCCATAGAAATACTCTAGCAAATGGACGAAGCGCCCAAGAAAACCCTAGCACGTCCGCGATCAGTTCCTGGCTTCTATTTCGAGTAAGAAAACTGCAAGGGGATCTTACAGCCGGGGGTTTCAACATTGTTACGCGCCCACTTAAAAAGGCCGGTAAAGATTGCGAGGCCTATCGAGCGATGGTCCCACGCCCGACAACTCATGTAATCGAGGTGTTCGTTCGGCCATTTGTACCTCACTTACTATCAGCAGGAAGTACACAGCGTGCTTGTGAACGTTTTTATGGGAAGTACCAAGCACCGTAAGCAAAGTCAGGCTCGTCAGCGAATGACGACCCGTCCTTGTGATGGAGAGAACCAGCGCCCCCTGGAAACAAAGTCAGCCCCTCAGAAACGGCCTCATCCAACAGGAGAAGACTGGCAGTTGCGTACCGATGATAACAAAAGAGCCTTGGTGAGAGGATCTCAGCAGAGCAGACTTGATTCTTGCGTGTGTTTCCACACACTCATAGTAGACGGTCTGCAGGTTCGACAATGACGGTCCATATGCACATACGACAGCATCGTAGCCTTGAGAAAGGGTTGCAGATAGGCCTTTGATGCTGTTGAAGTCGACCGCTTCTGCTCGGTAGTCACCTTCTGTCTGCCATTTAAGGGGCGGGTTACGGGAAAGGCCAACTACTGAGTGCCCGCGAGAGAGGAGCTCGTCGACTACGCAGGAGCCGCATTGGCCTTTGGGCCCAAGAACAGCAACGCGGAGCTTTTTGGGAGGGCCTTGAGAAGGTGGCATGATTCAAGTCTGGGAA
This sequence comes from Colletotrichum karsti, assembly GCF_011947395.1. NCBI lineage: Eukaryota > Fungi > Ascomycota > Sordariomycetes > Glomerellales > Glomerellaceae > Colletotrichum > Colletotrichum karsti. The sequence goes on from NW_024065920.1 coordinate 764,409, forward strand.
GCTTGAAAGGTGAGGTTCAGATGATTTGTGTGGGGGTGAGAAAACGGAGAGTTAGACTCATTTACGTGGGCTCTGGGTTGCTCGGTCAAATTACACGAACATTTATACTTAATCATCACCGTGTAATAATCATGTTTCGGCTTCTAAAATGTGAGTAGCCGATTCGAATCATGACGTCTTCGCGCTTGAAAGTCGGACATCGGGTTGAAGATGTTTGTCCGATTTGTCCGAAGTGAGTTGTCGGCCTCCAGCTACTCGTTTCAGTATCTTTCTACCGAAGGCCGGGATCAGTTGCCGGACCTGAGACAGACAAAACCCTCTACCTCTACCCATCACACTTATTCCAGCATATGGAATGGAAAACACATGCACTAGCTCATAGTTAAGTAACCAGAGTTGGTATAGATATTACGCACTGCTGGACGCAGAACGTCCAATTGAGCACCTCATGTTACGGTTAGTTGCCGGTATGCAACTTGGTTATGCTCGCAATAGAAAGGCAAAGGGACAGACTGAATCACACGCGAATACTCAGCAGACGACAACGACGACGACGACGACGATGAGTGATCAACTTGTTTAGGGGTGGGTGTGGTTTGATGATCTAGGATTGAAGGTTTTCATCAAAACGATGTGAAGAAACAAGAACTACTGATTCACAGCCCGACGGCAAGACATCTCGGTCTTCATCCAGAAAACAACATAACAAGACTGGGCAACGGGTCAAGCGCGATCCCCAATATGCCGACCGCCGTCCTTTGCTTCCGGCCCCGCACTCCGTAACTTCAGCCGTTGTCTGAGCTTGGTCTCGGCACACTGGCGCTACCTACTTCGGAATTGTCGATCTTATAAAGAAGGAAAAGGCTTGTGGCACACCTCCACACTTGGATAGTGAGCGTAGAGCTCCTCGGCTGGTCCGAAAACGCCGGGAGTTTGGCCGCCAAGTCCGCACCATCTCCGGAGCAAGTCCGCCTCAAACCCTGTTCCGTGGCCCGGGCTCAACTACCATCTCCGCCGACCACAATGCTTGTCCACTTTCGTAGCCCGTTTCTTCAATTTTCATCTCCCGAACATACCAGCTCACAATGGGTAGACGTTCCAAACAGAAGTCCTGCTTCCAGTGCGTCGAGTCTAAGAGACGATGCGACCGCTCCCTTCCTTTCTGCTCCCGGTGCATCGATAGGGAGGTCGAATGCACTTACGTGCCGGCTAGACGAACTCCTCGTCTCCCAGCACTTGCCGGTCCTTCGGAAGTGATCCCAGGACTCGGCAGTCTTTGGGATCCACTGGGTGCTCAGCATGTCGTCAATGATATCGTGCTATCTGAGCAGGATATGGAGGGGTTGAGGGAGAGCCTTTTTAACCCGGATACCTTGAGCAACATCCGCGCCCCTATTCATAGAGCAGAGGAGGTTACAACGTCTTCTACATCACCTTTCTCCTCAAATCCACATGCCGCAAGCGTAGAAAGCGATTTACGGGTTCGGCAGTTGATACCCAGCATAGAACGGCTCTGCTGGTTCCTGCTCACCACATCCTGGAACATCGAGTACCAGAATAATCCGCCATCGGCGATCCCTCCAGCCGCGGTCTTTACCAACTTCGTCCGCGGTCTCCAGTCTTGGCTTACCTGCTACCTCCGTAAGGGCCACAACCCCTTCATCCATAGACACCTATACTCGGACGAAAACATTCCTCGCTGCATGCAAGACGCATACGCCGCCATCGCCGTCTCACAGACTATCACACCGGATAACGAGCATGTCGTTGACACAGCATCCTCGACCTACGTCCTGGACTTACTCGCGAGTCACTCCGCATCAGGCCAGTCCTTCCCTCTATTCAGCACGAGAGACCACCTCGCCCGCACCCAAGCTCTCCTGATCCACCTCCTTCTATCCCTATTCTCCCCGTCTATCCCCCGCCGAGCCAAGGCCGAGAGTCTGATCGACACGCTCCGCCTTTGGGCCCGTCAGCTATGGGAATCTGCTGCTCTGGACGCCACTTCTTCCGCCTTCCACCCCAATACTCTATCAATAGCAGAGCCCAATAATGAGGATGCCGAGGAGGCTGTTGCAAGCTTGTACCGTGCGTTTGTTCTCTCGGAGTCCGTAAGGCGCACGTTTCTCCTGACCAGTATTGCCACTGGCGTGTATAGTAGTCTTCAACAGACATGGAAACATGCCTGTCACGGTGATGTATGCATCACGGCCAGGGCAGAGCTGTGGGATGCTAACTCGTCGGCGCGGTGGGCGGCTGTGGCTAGGAAGGAAGATCCGTTGTTTTTGCAAAGTCTCAATGGGTATTCCTTGGTTGAACGCGGAGTACCTGCAGCGAGCGTTGACGAGTTTGCAAGGCTGTTATTCACGGTCATGTGGGGACTGGAGAAGGTTGAAAGTTGGGTGATTAGTACTGGAGACTCAGTATCTGTAATGTACTGATGCTACAATTCGATCATTACTCTGACCATCTCACTCAAGTCGAGGTGCTTGTGCCACACTGGTCGAGTCTCTAACAGCAGCATAACGAACTTGGACATTCTACAATATAAGGAGTATCATCTTAACGTCTTATGTTACCATGGCTGCAAGCTCGGAAGACCTTCCTTCAGCAGCTGCCTGTTCACCTCAGCCGTCGTATGTTGCCACAGACCCTGAACCTGAGCACTGTCTGAAGCCGCGGGACTGACCTTCCCTATTTTTCCCACCGGAACCAAAAACTTCCCCTTAAACCTCGCGGGATCCTTCCTCACATCCTTGGAAGCAGCAGCAAAAGCCGGACTAGCAGCACCCTGTTCCGGTGTCAAGAACGACAACTTAGCAATCGTCCTCACCATCATGTTGTTGATCGAGAACAAGCCTTCCGTAGCCACTTCTCCAGGGTGCACGGCGAGTGAAATGATGGAAGATCCCTGCCCGTCAAGCTGTCGCTGCAGTTCCTGCGCGAAAACGAAGTTGGCGGCCTTGGAGACCGAGTAGCGGACCATATCAAAGCCGAAAAACCTGCCAAAAAGATGAGACTTCCAAGGGTGCGATGGCACGGGGTTGCTGAGGCAGTCGGGAGAGTCGAAGGGGAACTTGAAATCGCTGGGAAGCATGGCGACCTGGGCTGTTGAGCTGATGGTGAGGATCCTGACGTCCGAGTCTTTCTCTGCAGCTGCGCTTTTGAGGAGGGAAAGGAGACGGTTTGTGAGCAGGAAGGGTCCGACCAGACTGACATGTCAGCAAATGAGGCAATGGTCATTCTCTAAGAAACGAGACATACTTGACAGCCATATGAATTTCCCATCCGCCGGCGACTGGTTCAGTAGACCAGGTGTTGGCTGCAGCGTTGTTGACTGGAGATCTGTCAGTCATGGAGACATTGCATTAAAGTTGATGCAGAAGTTGTACGTACTGAGGATGTCAACTTTTCTTTCTCGCCTCTTCAAGTCGTCGACCGCAGTTGTGATGCTGCTCAGTTCGGAAAGATCCATCTTCATCCACTGGATGTTCGAAGGATCAATGCCGAAGTCTGACTCCAACAGGCGCTTTTGCGTTTCTACTCCCTTCGCCTCTGATCGCACGGTGAAGTGTACTTTTGCGCCGTGGGATGCGAGGAGCTTGATTGTTTCACGGCCAATATCGCTGCTGTAAGTTGAATCGTAGTTAGAGTGGCCCGGGAACACCCTTATGGTTCAACAAGAGCGGGAAGAATTCTCAATGACTTACTTGCCGCCTGTAACAACTGCAACCTTGCCTGTGAGGTCGGGCATGTCCCTTCGCGGATTCCATTGGTCGGTCATGCTGAAGTTGTGTACTCTATTGCGTGTTCTGGAGCTAAAGCCGAACCATGTGACTATGATGCGGGCTCGGGGCAGTCCAACTTTTGTTACTACAGTGGTGTATCTGAAGGCGTGACTGCAGTGTTTGATAACCATCATGTAAGGATTCCATTTTGGTGGCAGCAGTCTGGCCGTATATTTAAAGACGCGCACGAAGGTCTAAGAGGCTATCAGAAAATGCTTAATCAAATGGAATTAGTAAAAGTCAATCGATATTGTACAACCGGCCTCCAGTCGTCCCTAAAAGATACCGGCGTTCTCCCACGCGGAGTTCGGGCGGAGGACCGGCGGTGATGTGCGGAGCAAAGTGGGGCTCAGTTCGGCCGTCCCGGCCTGCTCGGTCCTGATACTCCTGTCTAATCTCCATGCACGGAAAAATGCTTGTTAGCAAGGGAAGTGATTTGATATGACGTTGCTGATCTTGGTGTAGACGGCGGTTCTGCCGGCCCATGTCGAATAGGGGTCCAGAACTTCATATCAAATACCATGAAAGGGGCGCCTAGACCCATCCATGCCATCATCTATTAGAACAAACTAAACTGAAATGAACCATCTGTTTTAATCGTAGAAGTGAAGTCATTGAGTCGTCGACTAGTTTGGCTAAATCTGAGATTGTCTTTCAAGTGAACGGGTAAGTTGCCGAAAAGCCTAGCTTGCCACTGGCCTCTCTCGGATACCTTTTGAGTTAGATCAGCCACAATGACGGAGTTGCTCGCACCTTAATCACAGCGCGTAATAAGGTTGCTACGCAGGAGGGCGGTGGTGGATGCCAACGTCTTCTTGATCTCCGCCTGTTCCATGCCTTTTGGGACCTGGTGCGGACTTCACAACTATATTGAAAGCATTTTGGCGAAGCGATTCCTTGTTAGTCAATTTATCAAGCTAAGAATAAAAGTTGTAGCATTCCCGTTCCACACAAAGACCTTGGAGTGAGCGTTCCACTGACCATTATCTCATCAACTCAAAATCCAAACACACCTTTCTGTCGACACCTTTACATCCCCCAAACCCTACAGCCATGACTACCCAGACCAACATAGAGCAACCTTGGTCCCTGGCCGGCAAGGCTGCCATCGTCACGGGCGCCTCCCGAGGTATCGGAAAAGCCATCGCCATCCACTTGGCCCGCAAGGGTCTCACCAACATAGCCATCACATACGCCAATAATCAGGCAGCCGCCGAAGATACGCTGGAAAAGGTTCGGGCTCTCGGTGTGAAGAACGCGATTGCCCTGAAAGCAGATGCTGCTGAACCTGAAGCCTGGCCCACGGTCGTCAAAGACTCCTTGGCCGGCCTTGGTGTTTCGACCATCGACATCCTCATCAACAATGCCGTGTGGGGATCGATCAAGGAATACCTCCCAGTCGCGCAAACCACGCCAGAAGACTTCATCAAATGTATGGTTGGCAACGTCTACTCACCAGTCGCAACCATTGTCGCCTTCCTGGAGCACGCAGCGCCGAAGCAGGGCGGGCGCGTCATCAACATTTCGAGCGTGTCCGGAAGAATCGCCAACGCCGAGCCGACGATGAGCTACGGCGCCAGCAAAGCTGCGCTTGATAGCTACACACGCTCGTTCGCGGGTCACTACGCCCTGGAACGCGGTGTCACTTTCAATAGTGTTCTCGTGGGACCGACGGATACCGATGCACTGAGGGGTACTCTGGAGGCTGTGGGTGGTGACTTTGAGAAGCACCTGGTTTCCGAGGTGACTGCCGCCCCTCGTCTTGGTCAAGTCGAGGATATTGCGTACATTGTTGGATTTCTTGCCAGTGAAGAGGGACGATGGGTCAACGGGGCGGCTGTAAGTGCCAACGGCGGGTTCAAGTCTACCATCGCCGCTCTGGGTTGAGTAGTTACCGGAAGTAGGCTTGAATATTCAAACACCTTTCATGTAATCACGATTTTAAGCTTCGTGTCTTAGAAGGAGCCGACAATAGCGATAACCTTGAGACTACGATCACGTTAAACTTTTCTTGATGTGCTTCGCTGGAGCAAAGCGGTGTCTAGGACTTTACCCAGAAAGTATCTAGAGTCTATCTCCGTAAGGCTTGAACATTGCTACAAGTTCCTCTCCAGTCTCTGATCCGATGAAATGTATTCCTCCTCGCAACATCAACCGCACCCATTCCTCGCACCCATTCCTCTTCGCTGATAACCGAACCCAGTCACCATGTGCACTATTCACATTTGGATCTGCAGAAGATGCGGCTTCCCCTCCCGGCGCGTTATCGATCCGTGTCGGGAAGTCAAGAAGATAGACCCAAGCCAGAAACAGATCATACACATCGGCCGCAACCTCCCGCCGTTTAACCCTGAGCCCGGATGCGAGAAGCTCAAAGCCGGACTCAGAGAGTGGGATGACGGCCCTTGCCAGGAGTGCATAAGAGGAGCACCCCCTCCTCCCAGAAGCGTCTGGGCGCGTCCCGACTATCTCGTTCACGGCCCTGCATGGATACAAAGACGACCGCGTCCGACACCGTTTACGCCACGCCACCCACAAGGCGCGTATCCCAGAGGCTGCCGTTGAACCAAGTCGCAAACCATGGCTTGGAGGCCGCATATCATACGGCACGGCCATCGCCACAAGCTTTGCAAGAGATAGGCATGTTGGCTGCCCAACTTGATCGACTTCGCGAACAATCACATCGAAAACAACAATCATATCGAAAACGACAAGATCAACTTATCGCGGGAGCCACCTAAACATCTTCGAGGCCAAAAGACTACGAATACCGATCTAGCAACCACTCTGGCTCTGCTTTCAGTGGCGCAGAAGAAATTGCTGGTGATATCAAGGCATAAGAAATCTCAACTTTGCCATGTACGGCCATACATTCGTCTCTTAGGGCTGCAAAGGTCGTAAGGGGATAGCTGCCTTGGTTCTGATGGTTGGAGAGCAAGTATGATGGCAAGGACGTAATTATTGCATTGTTAACATGTACATTATCTTATTCGATTTGAAGAAGACACTTTGGACTACGGCTTGCGGTGGCACACAGTATGTAGTTCGCAATTGCGTTATACAGATCGGGAATGAGAATGGGTGAAGCTCCGCTTACCTTACCATGAATGGCTTCAAGGAACCTCTGTAGAGCAGCTAGTCGGAGTTACCGTTGACATCTAAAACCTTATATCCTGATAGACGAGCTACCTTCTGGTACGTTTACATGTGGGAATTTGTAGCAAAGTCTACCCTTCCACGGAATGATTTCGCGTACGACTTCTTCCTCGTTGTGTGCACCGGCTATAACATTGACAGCGGCAGCAATAGGAACAAAATAAGACGCCAGAAGCAGACAGAAGACAGCGACCGTTGCTAGAAAGGCGAAGACGGCAAGGGAGACGCCGACGAACGGAATAAGGGGGGAAAGCAAAAAGAACGACGAAGGCCGAGTACCTCCCGCAAACACCCAATTTCGCCGCCGTCCTCCTTGGAGAGAGCGCCGCGACCAATACAGTGCAGCCCCAAACTCAAACTTTTCACATATGCTTCGTCACTAACGACCCTCAGATATCATCCAGAGCTCAACATCGAAATCCACGCTGTCGTCGGAGGAGCAAAGAGGATGTGCATATTCAAGCAGTACGTGTGCGTCTTCTGCGGCCGACTGGCTTGCGTCGAAATCGACCGCTGCAGAGAGGTCGTTCGATGGCACCGAATTCCCAACCGAACGGTCAGGATTGACATCGAGGACGTAGAGGAGCAGTTCTTGTGGCCTCCTCCGTTGGAGGGCTGCGAAGGGCTTATCTTCGAGAGGTCCACAGTCAGCGTCATCTGCCGTGAACACCCTCGAGGAAGCCTCATGTATGAGATGTTTGGCCACTATCGTCGTTTAACAAGGATGCTTCGGATGACTCGTCGGCGTCGGAGGCGTTGATCCATTTGGGCTCGGCTCTGTACCGGAACCTCTTCAGCGGCGGTGCCTTCGGCTCCGTTTCAGACGATCAGAGCTGAGAGCAGCAGATTTGGGCCGGCGAAGTCATTCTATGGGTGCAAATGGGTTCTTGAGGCACGAGATACGTTTGTAAGTATGCTCGAAAGCTATGCCGTTTTCTATGTACGGTTTAAGCATAGGTTTATGCTAATATATGTGCAAGAAGATAAATTTTCCTGAGTGGAGAAACAAGAAAGCTAAGTGACGGACGTTCCGAAGACCGTGGCGTGCTTTTAGGCAAGGAGTTCGACAACGTCAAACGAGACGCCAGGACTGAGGAACTTGGCTCCAGAACTGCCAGAAATACTGTCTCGGGAGTTAGAAATCTTCACACGCGCAGGGGGACAGGGGCACAAACATATTGAGAGTAAGGATCTGCCACTCGCTAGTGCTCTGGATCCAAGCGGTTTGGGGAACGGCGTAGGTGAGCTTCACGTTGTTTCCCCTGTATGTGCCGACTTAAGTCCCAGTTAGCGTCCAAGTCACTCGATCATCCAGGACGTTTCTATGCTTACCAGTGAGTGAGCGCGTGCTGGCCTGAGTGGTCGCAGCCGGTAGCGCAGAGGCCCACGCGTTGACGTTGATGGACGGGCGACCACCAATGTAAGCTTCGGTAAGACCGATGCGGACAGTGTGGCCAGTCTTGAGTTGCTCGGCGGTAAGCTTGAAGTAGATGAGATAGCCGCTGTTGACCTCTTTCCACATGTAACCCGGGAAGCGGTTGTTGCTGTGAGTGCCGATGATGAAGTTGCCGGCGTTCCAGGTAGAAATTCGGGTGTCTGAGGGATGCATGTAGGTGGGCTTCAGAGGGGTGTCCTCGAAGTTAAGAAAGCCCTTGGGAGTTCCTATCGTAGATGTTCAGATCTTATCTTCAACGCTTCCAGGACCCTCTACTCACCGTCCCACTCGCCAATGCGCCAGATGGTAGCATCATCTTGCGGGTCGACGCAGGTAATCGTGTTCACGGCAGTGCCCTTGCCGGCGGCGATCGTGACGCTGGATGTGGCGACCTCGAGCTCGTCCTTGTACACGGTCAGGGTGTAGGTGCCGGGGATGACCTTGGTGATGGACCAGGCGCCGCCAGCACCAGCAGTGCCCCAGTACTGAGCGTTGGAGTTGCTGAGGCCGACGACGTAAGTCTTGCCGCTCTTCATATTGCTCAGACCAACACCGCTAGCGTATCCGCGACCGGAGGCGGGGACCCAGCCGTCGATCTACGGAAGTTATGAGAACTTGAACTCTTTCTCTCTATGTGCAGGTATTTTCGGGGATTTACTCACGCCCTTGTCATCGAACCACGACCAGTCGGCCTTGCGGGCGAAGAGGTTGGAATTGGGGTCCTCGCCATTAGTGAAGGACAGCACGGAAGGACCCTGGAGACCGGTGCGCATAGGGTCGGTGTGGCCCATGTTGTAGTAGTAGATGTCGTACAAGTCCTCCCCGGTGGGATCGGCGCGACGCAGAAGGGAGCGGAAGAAGGGACCACCGGAAGCCTTTTCGTGGTTGCTCTTGAATGTCGTGTAAGTCCAGTTTCGCCAACACAAACAACTGCTCGATGACTTACTCGGATCATGTACAGACCGACGCCACTCTTCTTGCGGCCGACATAATCGTCTGCTATAGATCAGTATTACTTGAAAAAAACGATTTTCTGATGGGGATTCTCACAGTCGATGGTTCGTCCGTAGTTAGAGCCCTGGTAGTGCTTGCTCTTGGTCAGACCAGCGCCGTTGACGTTGACTATGGATGTTAGCGAAGCCAGATATGGTACAGATTGTGTTCACGAACTATCCTGTGCCTCAATGATGCTGCTGCCGCCATCGTAGAAGTCGCTCTCGGTCGAATCGTGGCTGAAGATCCCACCCTGCGCCCCTGAGTTAGAACGATTTCACACGGGCTCAACAGCGTTCCGTCTAACCTTGATTCGGACAATGTACCGCATGGCCGAGACGGAGTCATCCGCCTTGTTGGTGAAAAGGTATACGTTGTTGTTGCCATACCGCACAAAGATCCAGTGCTTGAGAGTGCCGTGGACGACAGAGACCTTGATGACGTTCGAATAGCTCGCGATGCTGACCGTGCTGGTGCCCAGACCGGACTCGACGTGTGAGTTCTTGCCGCCCCAGCCGTTGTACTCGACGCCCTTGTAGTTGAGCGAGGAAATGTCACCGCAGCACTTGGTGACCTTGATGACGAGGTCGGAGCCGGAGTCGATGACATACTCGCTGCCGTTGTCCGTCCAGCCGAAAGCCGCGAGGACGACCGACGGCAGGAGGAAGAACGAGAAGAAGAGCGAGAGCAGCAACATCGTGGTTCCTATCGTTTCGTCGTCTCCCAGGGAACAGAAGTGAAAGAAGATCCACTGAGGTGGTGCAATCTTGCTGAAAGAGTAACAGATAAAGACGAAAGGAACGACGAAAAAGCAGATCCCATCACCTCAAAGGGATGGTAGCGCAGCGGTATTCCAATATATCAGCATTTCCTACCGAGTCCCTGTCCGCCCACATGTCCGCTCCGCCCTGTCCTCCTCCAAGCTCGAAGACAATGCCGTCCCGGCCGAGAGCACCCTCCTTAAGCTTCTTCATTTGATGCAACGCCTGCTGCGAATGGTGGAATAGATTGGGTGTCGCAGTGTAAACGGATATGGTGTGGTGCGTGCTGAAGCTGCCCTTGTCAGCCATGGTGTTGTCGGAGTTGCTCGCCCTACCAGGCTTCTGGCCCGCGGTCCTGTGGTCCACTTTCATATCCGGCATACACCCATGACCCCGGTTTCCAGGTCTGATAAGCGCCTCTTACACCAGCCCTTTTCGCATGCTCTAGGGATCTTCTGGTTGTTCGAATAGGAATCGTGGAACAACAATGGCCGATTCGTGCGGGTGAGGGGTGCCAGCGGGTTGGTGGAATTGGAGGGAGCCTTGCCCAACCGTCCAGCACAAGTCAGTTGATCGAGGAGTCGGGGCGCCCTTGTACTTGACTCGTTTGAGGTAGCATTGGACATATTGTTTATTAGAACGACTTCGCGGCCGTCCTACAATCTTCTTTGAGTTCGTCCCTGCTGCGATCGAGGTCTCGGCTTGACTACCGACGAGCCCTTGGCTCAACGTCGCATCCGCCCGATGGTCAAAACTGCTTGTGGTGCCGTTAGAACGTCTGGTCGGTAAGCGGCCTTTGGCATCACTGTGCCGGCCGTTGTAAGTGACCAGATCTCGGCTTTCACGTGCTGTGATAAAATAATTACCTTGTGTAAGGATGAAATACTCCGTCCCCCTACCGGCAGAACACCCACATGTTCCAGGGCGCCCCAGCGCGGAGAACGCGGCTCCACTTGTACCCTCGCGAGTTCCAAAGGGCTGGGCCACGATGCGCGGCACTGGGTCCTTATTCGGTGGCTTCGGCAATTCGAGTCGCTAGCTGCGGCATGCCTCGAAGGGCGAGCAGAAAAATCAGTGGGCTTCATCAAAAGGCAAGGCCCACTGTCGATTCCCATTCCGTAACTGAATTTGAGTAGAAACTCTTGGTCGATTTCTTTGGGAAGAGGCTCATATTACAGGGCGCCTCCCAAGCCAGCTGATCCACTGAAGAGACTCTTCTGGTTAAACCGTGAGGCCTGCTTCAAGATCTGCTTCGATGTCCCGAGTCAGCTCCAAATAGATTGTTGTCAGACGGCGCAATTGACACGGGAATCCGCGAGGTCGACCAAACATCGAACATTGATAATCATGGTCCATGTGATGTCAGGGGGGTTTTCGTCCGATCTCTCGGAGCCACTTCCGCCGCCCCACGCGCCGACGATCTCACGGACCTGGGCCGGACATCGTTGTCGATATATCCAACCACCTATTCCAATCACTGTTCACTAACAACCAGCCGCAAGAGATCCGAACAGCTTGTTCGTTGGTTTCCGGGTAAACGTGATCGACGCCCAGTGTTCGAGCCAAGACCTGCCATCGACGGGACAATGTAACGGTCTAGTCCTCTGTCGGGGAGCCGCAGCCTTGGCGTCTGCGCGATGACAGGACGTCACATAAGACAATGCGATGCAAGACACTTTTTTGGCCCGATTGTCCAACCCCAGCTGGTAAAAGGTCATCGGCGCCAGAGTCGAGGTACATATGTACTCAATCAAGTGTCATGAATTCGTGAAAATTTGTACATAGTACACAGAAGATATAACTCGTCTCTATCCATCAATCGGACACCTGTACTCCCTCGCATGGCTCTCGATCCTGCGCGTCTGTCCCTCGACGTCCAGTCTTGCCTGATAAGCATCCAGACAGCTCTGGTGGTAAATGTGTCTGCAAGCCAGCACGACCAGCGGGCCGAGCGGCTGTTCTCCGGGTCTTCCCACGGCATCCCGCTGGCCGTCCGCGTCACCTTCTGCACCCGCGCCCCCTCCTCCTGCTTCTCCACCAACCGGGCCCGGCACACCGGCCGCCGCTTTGCCCTTGCCCTTGGAATCGTACACGGCTTGGGACGCCTCGGAGTCCGGAGACGCCTTGCCCTTGCCGCGTTTATCCGTCGAGGCGATCTGCGCCTTCTTCTCTGTTCTAAGCTGCTCATCGCGCGCCTGCTTTTCTTCCCACGCCTCAAAGACGTTGCCGGAGACGCCGGGGCCCCAGATGCGGCGGCCACAGGCTTCGCATGTGGAACCCCTGGGACGCCAACCGCGTTGTCGGAGGTCGACCGCTTGCTTGACGTTGACGAACAAGCTGCGCTCGAGGAGACGGTTCGAAAGTCGCAAGATGGACTCTTCGTAGGCGTATGCCGAGAATATCGACGCCAACACCGAGCGCAGGTCTGCTAGGTTGGGCGAAGATGCTGCTGCTCGCGTTAGGAAGGCGCGGAGGATGCGGAGGAAGGATAGGTTGTTCCCCGCATTGCTCAGAAGCCTGTTGCTGGCCTGGGCTCCGGTGGGACTTGAGGTTGTCGTCAGAAGAGCTGTGAAGGTATGCTGCACCAGCGACCGCAAAAGCGTCAAGAGCTTCTCTTTGTCCAAAATGTCCGGGATCTCGTGATGAGCCTCGTCTGCAGCGATACCGTTTGGCATGCTGCTGGACGACTCAATCGTCGAGGAAATTGATCTCGTCGTCTGTACCGCGGCTTCAATCAGACTAAGCCAAAGCTCCTCATCTGGTGACAGGACCTCCGTCGTTGACTTTGACTTCTTGGACTGAACACCGTTCGCCTTCCTGGATGACTTCGTTTGACCCTGGCAAAGCCAGATGCCCACATGAACGTACTTCTGAAGCGCCCGTAGAGTTTCTTCGGCGCCCGACTGCATGTCGATCGACGTATTCTTCTGAGCGCTGGTCAGGATGGCTTGTAATGCCGACTCCAAGGTACCAAGATGCTTCACGAGCCTGTCCATTGCATCCTTGACTTGACCTTCTCGTGCCATCAGAACAACGGCTGCATCAATCACACCGGTCTCCTCCATAGCAGGAAGCAAGACATCAAGTCTGAGGTTGACAGACTGGACCAACCCGATGTAGTCTGAGACGTGAGACGGATCGTACTTGCACATGAGCCGGACGTAGCGTTCGATGAGGGCGCGGTCTGGGTTCGCGGGAGCATCTCCGTCTCGCTTCTCCGGCTCGAGCAGCGTGCGCAAGTAGAAAAACTGTAGCTCCGGTGCGTCTTCGGCAGAATCGAGAACGTGTTGAAGGATGTCCACAGATTGCGCTGCCAAGACTCTCGCCGCTTCGGGAGGGTTGGTCCCGAGAAGTTCCCTGGCGTTACTCTTGATTGCTTCGAGGACCTCTTGCACCTGTCGGCGATTCAGGCCACTATGTGGCCGAAGACAGTCCCCGATGCATTCAAAGACGGCATCCCGGTCAGCGGGGTCTTCGAAGTAAGTCTGGACCAGCTTGCCATACTGTTTGTCAACCTTGTATTGCCTCTTCAATATCCGATAGAAGCCTGCTTTCTTGAACATCGGGATCAGCTCGCTTGTATCGGGCGGTTGGTATATCGAAAGCAAGTACTCGGCACTGAGTTGTGCGTCTTCGGCTAGGTCAGCTCCCGGGTAGTTGCAGAGCCCGGTCAACACCTTCGTGAGAGTCGAGCCGGGGAAAAGCAAGTACTGAGGGAACTTGGGCAAGTTGCGAGCGATGAACATGTCGAGATAGATGGTGTCCTCTGCCGCGAAGTCCGCCGGATTCATGATCTCCAGTAGGATGGAGACAATGTACTGACGATCGACCGTGAGCCCAAATATTTGCTCTTCAGGGACGTCGCCTCTAATGCCGCCGTTAACTTGTTTCTCGGGAGAATCGTTCAAAAACGAGTCTTCGAAGGCCTCATTGACGGCACTCAGAAAACTTGGAGCATCGAACTTCAGAATCAACCTGAGATACGGGAATGATGGCTCGGTGTGCTGATCCGGCCGTGTGAGAAACCGCCGACTGCTGCCCTTGGGCCACGTAACGCTGTTTCCTGAAAACAGAAACCAGTAAATCTCAGCTTTAGCTTTTGAGGCAACTGCATCATCCATGGTCTCGCCTGTTGGGTACACTCTGCCAGTCAAAGTATACGAGAGATAGGGAAACATCTTCAAGGCGTTCACACCATATATCTCGTCATCCATATTCCCGGAGGACATGTAGTCGCCGTTGCTCATGAGAGGTACCAGAAGGGTTAGTAGGTCGATCAATGGTGTGATGTAGTCGTTTAATGCCTGGTTCCAGACATATATCAGGGCGTCGTAGAGGCTGTGCTGCTTACACAGTAGTGTGATCTGATCCAGGTCTAACGTCATGGTGTCCATGTGAACAATCATTTCCTCGAGTCGGCTTTCCCAGCCCTTTGTGACGTAGTGCGTGACAGTCGATTTGACCACAGTCGGCGGTACGGTCGTAATGCTCTTCTCGAGGATGTAAGGCTCCATGGTCTCGAGGAAGATGCCTTCCACGCTGGCCTCCTCGTACCACTCGTACATTTCGTCGAAGAGAAAGTCTTTGTCGCCAACACTGTTGCAAGCCGCAAAACATGTCTCAGTCAACTCGCGGAGATGAGCGTCATCCTCAGATCTGTGAGTGAAGGCATATTTTAGAGATGCTCTCATAATCTCCATCAGCTTGTCGCGCACCATCGAATGGCGCAGCTCGGTGTCTTCAGGTAGGCCGATTGTGAGCTTGTCAGCGTCGCCCGTGTAGTATGATGTCCCAAGCTGGATGGCACCGACGTAGTCCCCGTTCTCCATAAGAGCGATGATGCGGTCGGCCCAGTTCGACAAAGAGCCAATGGACACATCGTTGAAGCCGAGCAGGAAAATTTTGCCCTTGTACGTCTTGAAGCTCATGTAAAAGGCGTCAGCTACGACACCGTGCATAGACGTATCGTCCTCGTCCAGTTGCTCCACCAGGTTGTGTAGCTGCTTCGAAAACAGGTCGGAATGATAGATGAACTTATTGATGAGATCGAAGCCCTCAGTCATACGCATGCTCCGGTCCTCAACCACAATCAAGCGCTGTGTTATAGTCAAGACGGTGAGAACGGAACGACTAAGCCATTGGACTGCGACAATGGCCTCTTCGCACTTCCACCTACTGCGTGCCTTGAACTTGAGTGTCGGCGGCTTGTCCTTGTTTTCTGCCGGTACTTCGTCGACGTCCAGAACTGTTAGAACGTTGGACCAGCAGTACACCAATTTGACTTTGGAAATGTCGCTGCCTGTAACGGGATCTGGAACCTTAAGCTTCACCGCGGGGAACCACGCCAAGCATCCGGTCATCGCGCTATGATGGGCGACGTCTTTGGGTCTCGCTGATTTGTGCTGCGTTTGAGCAACTGGCGTTGTAGATACAATCACCAACAAATAGGGCGTCAGCATAGCCGTCAGGCCCATCGTGTCTGTGGCACGCTCTGTGTTACCAAGAGGCAAGGGACTGAAAGCCAGCACAGTGCTAGGCTTGAGCGGCTTGCCAGTGGGAGGCGCTGCGTTCGGGTATCGTCCAAGAATCCTTGTTGTCTTGACGGTGCGGCCTAGAGAGCCGGTTCCTCTCGTTGCAAGATGGGAGAAGGCCATACCGCGGTCATCCGCCGACACGAGTGCAGTGTGCCTGGTTCCAAGAAATCCGAGGTGAGTGACCGCGACGCCGGGAAGATGCCCATCCGCAGTTCGATTCTGCAGTTGTGACTGATCCAGATGCGGTATGGACAGGAACGGCCTAGACGCGCGGTGGGCTTCCCAAGTGAATATGCTTCCGTCCGCGTGTCCTCCTGCGATGGTGGTATGATCTGCCGACACAGCGATCGCCGTGATGGCGCCCGACTCCACGGCCTTGGTACCTGGCCCAATGATGGTCTTCAGGATCTGATTGTAATCAAACATTAATATTATTCCCTTGCTGGTCCCCAGCACAATCGAGGCGGAGACGGCGATGCAAGTCGGGGTGCCGAAGTTGCGTTTCCCGGCCTCGGAGAAGGCTTGGCCATTGAGTTTCTTCAATCTCGTCCATCGGACAACCTCCCAGGGTGGTGATGGAGTATCGGTATCGTCGCGATCGAGTAGCCCGGAGCTCAAGGATGCGGATCGGCTGTGGCCGGAGAGGAAGGCGGGTGAGGAGGATCTCGGACTGTTGATGAAGCTGGCGGAGGATATGCGGGACTGAAAGCGGCGGTCGAATGGTCGGAACGAGGGACTGGGACTGCTAAGACCTGGCCGCGAGGCCACGGATGGAAGTACGCTGCTGCTAGGAGAAGAGATCACAGAACCCTTGGGTCGCTGGTTAGCTTAGGCATCACCAAACCGAGAGCTTCACTTGCCTGGACGGACGGCGAATCGTCAGGTACAGACATCAGAGAATCGATCGGACTTCCCACGCGCTTTGGCGCCGCATCCACTGATCCCTCTTCGGAGACATCATCGGCTTGCTCTCGGAGGATCTGGCGGTAGCGATTTGATATAGCGCCGTTCCCGATTGCTGGGGAGGCTTCGTCGGTCGTAGTTTCTTCGTCGTCCAAAAGGCCGACGATGCCGTCTTCCTCCCTCTCGGCCTTCACGGTTTCCTCATCGCTGGAAGCTTGCACGTCCGCGGAGGACCGGTCGTCTGGATCTGCCATTGTGTCTCCAGGTCCATCATCTCTCTCCGTCGGTGGTGGGGTCATCAATGGCGGTTCATCAGGCACATGTCTTCCGGTCGGGCCAGAGAGTTCGTTCTGCGTTCACAAGCTAGCCCAGTGCTCTCGGCTTAGAGGAACAGAGGTAGGGCCTGGCTGGATCAGGAAAGAGTCGGAGAACCTGAAGAAGCTGATGGGAGGATACGGAGAACCTATGCGAAGCGATTCTGTTTTCAAGCTCCTATCGGACGAAGAGAAGCTGGAATGTCAATGGTTGCTCAGTTGCAATCCGTAGGAGCGCATTACGCAGTTGGACGCGCACAGCCCACACACCTAAGTTCCAGGTTCCAGGTTCCAGCCACCCAGAGCTCCAGCGACGGACCGGGGTTTCTCCGGTGGGCTGGGCCGTGATCACCCAGCACCTTGAATGCGCTGCAGGTCGTGCTGCCTGGTTACATCACAGCTTCAGCTCTTAAATGCGACGAGACCCCACACGCGTCGCGAACCAGCACGACAACATCTTCCCGAGATTCGGAGATACAACACTACCACTTGGCCTCCCAGCTACTTCCGGCACTTCAGACCTTGTGCCATGTCTTCAATTGGCCCCCAAATGCCGCCGCACCTCACAAAGAGAAAGCGCACTCCAGACGACGAAGACGCAGATACACCACGCGCAAAGCAAACCCGCAACACCGATGAGATAGACCTGGAGGACGAGTCCGATGACGATGGCTTCGGCCCCAGCGCCCCTACCACAACAACACAAGAAACAAAGCCAACGCAGAAGTCATCCATCGGTCCTACGATGCCTCCGTCAAATACCAACGAAATCAGCCTCGACGACTCCGATTCCGACGATGGCTATGGGCCACCCGCTCCTCGCGCCGCAGAAAAGCCAGCAGCTCCCGTGTCCAAGCCGTCGATAGGCCCTACCATGCCTCCGAAGCAACCGATCGGCCCCTCGCTACCACCAGCAGGCGCCCAAGCAGACGCGAATGACTCCTCAGATTCCGATGACGATGACGACTACGGCCCGGCCCTTCCCTCCTCAGCGGCATCCGCGCAACGAACACAAGCGGCGGCCGTCGCGGCGGCGGCGGCGGCAGCAGCAGCAGGTCCTGCAGCGCCCCAGCGCGATGACTGGATGCTTGCACCACCAACACAGTCGGGTTACCAGGAACGGGACCCGACGAAGCTCAAAAGCCGCAAGTTCGCAAGCGGCAAGTCGTCCTCTGCCGCTGGTGGCGGCGGCGGCGGTGGCATCAGCAGCATCTGGACGGAGACGCCAGAACAGAAGCGCAAGCGTCTCGAAGATGCTGTCCTTGGTCGTGGAGACCCAGCAGCCGGCGCCGAGCAGCAGAAGCCACGCCGTACAAGAGAAGAAGAGGAACGCGACAGACGCATCAGCGAAAACATTGCAGCGTCCCGGGGTAAAAGTATGTATGAAGAGCATCAAAAAGAGAAGAGGAGAAGTGGAAAGGATGAAGAGGAGGAGGATGACCCCAGCAAGCGAGCATTTGATAGAGAGAAGGACATGGCGCTTGGGGGCAAGATCAATACGGCACAGAGGAGGGAAATGCTTAACCGTGCCAAAGATTTTGGTGGCCGGTTTCAGAAGGGATCCTACCTTTGATCTTACAAGATTCCATATACGCCTCTCAGCGTGAACAGTTTCACAATTGGTCAGAATCAAGCATCAAGCAATCGATATTTATCAACATTGTGAATTGTCATTATTCCATATCGGTAAATGCCTATGTCGCCGCAACTCCGCCGCTCTCCTTTAATTCCAGAGAAAGCAAACCGAACCAAACCAGGCCACCTTGTAATGCAACTCCCGCGCTGCATGACGGCAGCCGAATCCTCTGTCCCCCTTTTACTCCTTGGGGTCATTGCTCTTCCTCCAGACACACGTTGTATGTAAAGTCGGGTATGAAAAGCGGCGTCTTGAGCATGTGTAGATGCAGTCAACATCGCACTCTATGCTGAGATCTGCAAACTGGTCTCTTGGGTATGATGTACATAAGTAGCACAGCAGAAAAATCGAAGTCGTTTTGTTGGACGACACTGTTAATGTGTTGGTGGTCACCTGGTCTCCGTCGTGACAGCCGGGGCTGGTGCGGTCTGGGCACCAGCTTCAAGCTGGGACGGGGTGACATTGGCACCAGATGCCGTGGGCGAGTCAGACTGCTGCTGATCGCCACGGCGGAGAGGGTTGCGGAAAGCAGGCATCCTAAGGCTGGAGAGTAGGCCACGAGATTCTTGATTCTCCGCAACGGGTGGTGACTGGGGCGTGCTCGGAGTCGGGTTCGAAGAGGCCTGTTGGCGGGCTCGGCGACGACGATTGGCACGGTCGTTGTTCTGCCGATTACCTCTGTTACGTCCGCCAAAGCCAAGTCGGGAACCGCTCAGGTTGTACCAAGCAGGAGGAGGGGCGTTTGGCATATTGGTACGCGAGGCCGTACGAGCCATGTCGCCGTTGGCATTGCCCTCGCCCTCAGGGGCCGGGCGAGGCTTAGGAGTGTAGTAGTCGGCCTTGCACAGAGGACAGCAGGCACGGCGGCTTGTAAGCCAAGGGTCAACGCAGACAGCGTGGAATGCGTGACCACAGGTGAGACCACGGATATCGTCGTCATCCTCCAATGTGTCGATGCAGATGGCGCAGGTGTCACCGCTAGTAGCCATCAGCTCAGGGGGAAGGGCGGCGTTAATGTGTTCATCGTCATCCTCGTCGTCTTCGCTGTGAACGCGCTGAAGAGGAGTGGCGGCCGTCGGAGACTGTACGGTCGACTCGGGATGGTTGGCGTTCGTAGTCGAGTCGCCTTCCCTCCTGGCTGCGTCCTCGGTTGGCTTTTCGGACGTAGTGGCTTTGTTACCGGTGCTAGTGGCGGGGCGATCCTCGGAATCTCGCTCCTTAGACGGCAGTTCGGGGACAATGCCATCGACGGATCTGAGGCTGTTGGCTCGACTCGGCGGGGCAGAGACGCCGCCAGTCGTAGGTAGACCCTCCCTCGCACGCTCCGAGACCCAGGCTTTGTACTTCATCATGGGGAACTTGTCATTGACTTCGTCCATCGTCATCAGCTTCTTCTCGCGGCGACGGCGATGAGGACGAGGCATGTTCTCAAGGTTGATGGGCTCGCCATCTTCGTTGAGACGCATGGCACGATTGCGAGCGTTGTAGCGGAAGCAGTACTTGACACCGACGATAATCCTGATGGAATGTTAGATTTTCGTTGGCACAAAAGCGACATGAGATGCCAGAACGGGCTCACCAGAGGTTAGTGAAGACGACACCAAAGCCAAGTGCAACGAAGAAGAGCAGAGGGGAGCTCGTGGAGCCGCCGCCTCCTCCTCCACCACCTCCGCCTCCATTGCCGCCGGGGTTGGTTGTCTGGGGATCGGTGGAAGTAGTCGGGCTCGCTGACGCAGTATCGGTCGAGACGACCGAAGCCGAGGATGTAGTCGAGGGAGAGAACGACGTCGAGGGGGCGAAAGAGGTCGCGGGATCTGTGGACGAAGCCTGCCTTACGACGAGACGTGCGACCTCGACGAGAACCTGATTGACGACAGCCATTTTGACGATGGGTTGATCGGATCCGATGGGTGAAGTCGTCGAAGTCGAGAAAATCGAGCACCAGAAGTGGGTGATGTCGCAGAGATAATCACGGTCGGAAGAGAGTCGAGATCATGGATGGATCGATTGAATGTCGCGGGCGGGCAAGAGCCCAGATGTGAAACCCAGAGGCCGAAAACAGCCTCTCTCGACGGAATTGGTCGACCTGATCCTCGATCGCATGCGGCCTGCAATCAACACAGTCGCAGTCAGGAAAGAAAAAAAATCTTTTCTTCCTTGGGAGTCGAAATTCCAATCCACTCAAGCTGTATGCACAGCTGTTCTGATGAGCAGACGGGATTGAAACGAGAGGAAAATCACGACTCGGAGCCGGATGGGGTTGGTTGAAGGTTGGCAAAAGCAGGCTGGGAGAGTGCGGAGTGAGGGAAAGTGCAGGTGGAGCGGGATAAGTATGGAACAGGACTGTGGAACTCTTGCTCTCTGACGGGCAGGAGCAGTCGCAGTAACACAGCCCGGTCGGGTCGACAGTGACTACGTAGGTACGTAGAAAAGTGGAAATGCGAGGCGGCGGGCGGGTAAAGATACACACCACGACTGCACACTGCACCAGTATGGACTGCATATGGAGTGAAGAGGGATAGAGGTCACGGTAGGAAGGAAGGAAGGACCCAGACGCCAGACAGACAACGGAACACCCAGACACACCCACCTACCAAGTACACACACACCCACAGATCACTAGGGACGGGTCTACCGCAGTAGGCTGGGAAGAGCAAGTTAGTACACTGTGGGCGATACAGCCTGTATCCGTATCAGCCATCCGACACTTTCTCATCCTCTAACAGTCTCACACTTTCACTCGGTGGAAGGAGGAAGGAAGGCACGAAAGTAAGGAAAACCGGGGGGCAGATGCAGCCAGGAGGGAAGGAAGACGGGGAAGGAGCGATGGGAACGGACTGCAAGATGGGATTGGACAAGGTTAGCCTGAGGTGCGAGACTGGGTGCTGGCTGTAAGGAGGTGGAGCAGCTGTGGATACCCCTGTCTTCCCCCGCCGCCGAGGGGAAGAACCTCTATGAAGGTACGTACTCTCTGAATGTGCTGGCTGCACTGTGCCACTGCGAGTCTACAATCGGATCCCTCAGACAATTAACATTTCAATTTGCGCACCATCGCACTGCACCTGCACCACCGCCTTGCTTGTTGCTTGCACCTCTGGCAACGCACCCTGCTCAAGCTGAGAAGAAGCCTGAGAGTGTGAGCTGAACACACACGACGGTGTCAGGGACATGAGACCACGTCCTGTCGCTGCAGGTCTGAACGGCCGTTTTCGCCGCAGCCTGCAATGCTTATGGCCTGTGTGGTCTGAATGATTTGACTGAGGGTACTTTGCGACCTTTCTGTCCCGTATGGACGTTACACTTTCCACGCCGAAAGACTTGACTGAAGGTACCGAAAAGATGAGGCACTGGACCTGACTTGTCTTCCACTCACCTACCCAACTAAGTAACCAACAAGGCGACTGACATGGACTCAGATCAACTCGAGAACAGCGCAACAGAGTCCGGGCGCGCAGTCAATCAGGGAGGGACATGGCAGTCGCTTCGATTCCAGTTCACGGAATGGCCGACCTAATCTCATTTGGGCAGGACAACGGCACGCCAGGCACATTGTGAATGGTGGGACGGGCACTCGGCCAGGCCACCATTCTCGTCTCGGTCTAGTGCCATCATTGCTGTACTGCGCTTGGGAAATGGACTGCGTTTCTACAGCCCACTCCCAAGTCTTGGCTGGGGAACCAAGAAAGAGGCGGGGGAACCAGACAAACCAAACCACACAGGGCCCGAGACTTGCTGAGAGCAGGGGTCAAACACTGAGCTGACAGCTGCGATGTGCCTCAGTGGCAGCCACTCCAGCACTCGCAACTACCTTGCGGATACCTCCAGTCTGGATCGATACGGATACTTTACCTGCCTCTGATACGCCATTTGGGTCAGCGGCTGCTTCGGTCTTCTCACCATCCTGCCTCTTGCATGGCCGCTTCTCAACAGTCCTCATGTCTCGACGGCATTCTACTTTTTCAATCGTCTTCGGGCTGACCGTTTCCTCTTTGTCGTCATTCTCCCGCTTTCCAGGCTGATACCGCCAGGACTCAACGAGTTTCTGATACCCCCTATCCTGGACGAAATCACGCCTCAAATCAAGGGGCCCGATGTGATGCCGATTTGATACCGACTCTCAGGCACGGGATCCCAGGTACGGGATACGGCATAATGGCGCCATTGATATAGGCAAAGCAGGTGTCTTATACCTATCTGCCTCCCGTGCCTAAGATTCCAAAAAGAAGGCCGTCGCGCACCAAGCACCCTTCCATGCCGATAGTACGGTGGATAAGATCCGTGCCATCGATTTGACTTCAATACCATGTCGGTGTCCCATACCAGTGGACAATGTCGAACATCCAGTTCGCGGCCAACCAACTCTGTCTTCACAAACAAAGACCTTTGTTCTCCTCATCGCCTCTGCCGTCAGCCCTCGATCCAAAGACGCTAGACACGGAGCCGCTGAGCCGCTGCTCCAACCTCCATCGTCGCCGTCGCAGCCAACCGCCCCGGCGCCCAGTCTGATGCGTTGGTGATCCCCCAAACCCCAAAGAACCAGTTCGGGAAAATGTGGAGTTCCCCCGACGGGTAGCGAGGCCGCGACACCATGCAGCATCCAGCAAAGAAGCAAGTTCGGCGCTCCAGCGAAATCCAACCCCAGAAGAAAAGATGACCAGGGTGGATTGGGACTGGGTAGAGCGGCATGTTTCGTCTGTCGTCAACTTCTCGCCCGGGTTCTGCATCATTGTGCCATCTCAAGACCATTCAATTTTCATACAACAGCATGGGACAACTCGGCGGCATCATCTCAGGGCCTAAGAATTAGCTGGGATCTAGATCGCATGCATGCACCGCTTGCAATGCTCCGCTGCAGCCCACGAGATTCTCGGCGCTGTAATACTCCAAGAACGACGGTGCAGAGTATCTGAGGTTCGCCCCAACCACGCTGGACGATTTATGCTTGCTTCTTCCAGTCGTGGCAGTTGTTTTGACTCTCTCAAATCTTCAAAAGCAATAAGCAATCTTGTGCCTCGTGTCTAGGTTATTTCAGGTCGAAGATGCTCCGCCAAAGACGATGTACCATGGTAAGTAGCCAAGCAAACAACAGTTCGAGAAGCTTGCGCCAAAATCCTATGCTGTTGAGATTGATTCACTTGCTTCGTCGGCAGCGTGTCGGAGAATCGACACTAGGCTCCCCGGGCCGGCCAGACCAACGCGACAAAGGCCCCTGTCTTCGTCTTCTTCAAATCCCAGGACAATGGCTCGTTGTCCCGCGTGAACGGCGACAACACCACGTATTTCCGCAATACGAAAAGAAGGAATATTACTCTCTCGCCTCGCACGGAATACGACGCTCAGAATGACGCCTCGCTCGAAGGCATCCGAAAACCTCAGACATGTTCGAATAAAATCTGCATCTCAGCGTCGCGCTACCATTGTTAACAGTCAGCCAGAAGATTAGAAAGGCAATCAGTAGCTATCGACTTCAGCCCATGACGAGCAACGCGCGTGCCGTTAACCGCTGCAGCCACTTGGAAGTTCAGATGGTCAAGCCCGGAACGCTGAGGCCGGAGGGCAACTGATTTCACCTCATCTTTTACAATGTTTCAGCATCACAGACAAAGACGACGCTTTTTCGCCACAATGTCTTCTTCAGCGGTGTACTGTGTATCGTGCTTGATTCAGGCACCGTCAATGCTACTCTTCTTTTGTCCGTCTCGACTCAACTCCTCGAGCCTTAGAGTCCTACCGCCGGCATTGCAAAAAGGCGCATCTGCATCTTTTCGGGGCGTTTGTCCGTTGGCTTGTCAGTGCCACTCAAGCAAGCCGAGTGTCGCGTGCTATTTTGGCAGCCGGTGTAACCCAGCTTGGCTCAGAGACTAGATGTCAGACACACAACAAAAAGTGCGATGGCGCTGCGCTGGCAATACCAACACCGCACACGCATGTCTCGAACGTGTCATCAGATGTCAAACCGCGACTATTTTATCATCGTTTGCCAAATCTCAAAGACAACCGCTCACCGTCTCAAGCCCCCAAACCCCTGGGAGGCGTCCAGACACCCTCTTCGCAAAGCTTGGCCTCCATCGGGGCCACTACCTTTCTAGGGGCGCCCAGCTAAGGCGCTTGGAAACCATCCGTCACCGTATAGCTCAACGGCTAGTATGCGTCAAAAGCTGAGCTGGCCTCTGCATCTAGACTTCGAGGTTCGTTCTGTCGAAAAGAAGGGTTCCAGACATGCAACAAACTGTTGTCACAAGTGGTAGGAACCAATGTCACGCTTCTTCGGAAAACGTAAGGTGAAAGCCGACTGATCCGCCATTAACAGTACAACAGTACGCAAATTTAGTCTTTCCACGGTGCGTCTGGGGGTCGACGCCCAGGGAGGCTGATTCGACTTATGACGCTGACCGAGGTGAGTGCCGCAAACTCCGGGCACACCACCACCAGCCTTCGGAGTCGATGACGGCGACGAGAGCGGCCTGGCTGCCGTTAATTCGGCCGTTGTTGTTATCGTTCTTGCCTCTATTCTCCGGTCAGTGTCCGTTGGCCAGACCTGCGCCTCCGTGGCAATCGTCATCAAACCCGCGTCTCCTACCTTTTGGCTTCAACATCCCTCGCATGCGATCTGGAAAAACGAATTTGGCAGGTCAGTCATCAATCATGCCACTCCACCGAAAATCCGATGAGGCAGTAGGCTTCGACGAGCATTACCGCGTAAAGCATGCCGCGATGGATGGATGGCTATTAAGAGGGTCCCTGGGTGCAGCTAGGATCATGCCATCATCGCCTTCACCGCAGCAGTGGTTCTTCTACGTCCAGTGGACCCTGAGAAGCTTCAAACGGACCATTAACGACCATATCCGTCGTCGGAGCAAACAGTCGCCGGATCAGTGGCTGGTACCAACCACACACGCCGGTTTGGCAACGGTGATGCCGGGAACCGGTGGTCAACTCTCGCAGCATTCCAGCAGCCGCATTCTTGTCAATATCTTCAACGCAATTTGGCCATTCCCGTGTGCGTCTTAGGGGCAAGCAAACATTTTTTGCCGTCGTCAAGACACTGGTAAAGTATACCAGGTGGTATGCGCCCAGCTTTAATCCCGGCGTCGTGATGTCAGGCCAGGACTCCGTGGGAGACTCAATAAACTCGACTCCATCGCAGGAATGGAGATGTCATCACATGCGCTCTTCCCAGTCTTCTACAGAATACGACTGGCGCAGGGCTATGCAGAGCAACCATCAGTTCGAGGTCAACACACAGCTCCCGATGTCGAATTGCAAATCATGCCTCCAAAATCACAAATCACGGATCTTGGCTGCCGCGACTACCGGTGCCGTCATCCAATAGACTCGTCGTGACTTTGCCTCCCGCCGCGGCACTTGGGCTTGACGCAACAGTGATCACCTCAACACACCACGCGCGCAGAACGACCTGTCAGTCCGACCAGGCGTGGATTAGGTGGGGGAACCGCGTTGAAACACACCCAACGGCGGCCCAGTTGTAAGAGCATCTGGATGCCATTATTGGGCATCTTCAACGCGGTAGCAAAAACAATAACTGGGTTGGACTCGGTTTACCCAACGCCAATTGGCCTGGAAGGAAGTGGATGAGATCATTTCGATGGGACCCCAAGTCCTTTGTGTTGCCCGGCCCCCCTCTCCCCTCTGTTTACCTGCTGGTGCTGTCGATCCTCGACGCCGCGCCATCCGGGGAGCGGCCTGGACTTTGTTCGGAACCAAGCTTCATCTTGAACTAGCCCTCTGCGATAACGGCGACGGACAAGACGGCTGAGGGAGACGTCTAAGCCCGTGCCCATCAGACTTTGCATTCCGCGCCGCCCGATGGGCGCTTGTTTCTTAAGTCAGAAGACCCCTTTTTCCTGTCATCTGGTAAAGGGCTTCTATCCGCAGCCGTGAGAATGGTGATGCTTTCCGGCCCTTCCAGATTACGGCAATATTTGATCGTGTGCGATGGAGTCGATGGTTGGTTCAGATGTGGAGGAGGGTATCTTGGCCCCCATCCCCAGCCTCTCTTGGCCGACCAAGGCTGGGGGAGTCAGCAATCAATCCGAAGTCCGGTTACGCGTCCGAATCCTGAGCCCCGTTCCCGTACTTTTCTCTTCTTCATGCTTCGCTTCCCACTGGCCAGCTGTCGCGGGGTTTATCACCTGTGCGAGAAGCCGGAGAGAAGTGCGGCATGCGACAAGGCGAGGGGAAAGCAGACAGACCACGCTACACGTGGGGCAGGCCAGCACGCGAGACCGCGTATCGTTCGCTTCTCTCAGGCATCCTTGCCGATAGCGTGTGTGTGGGTTGACAGGATCGTGAGGGGCTTCTTTTTTTCCTTTACGGATACGGTTGACTCTCATCGTTCGGAAGGGAGACCCCCTGGAACTCGAACGCCGACGAAAAATGTCTCTGGTCAAATGTCTTGCACGACGGCTTTTTTTTTTTAGTCTTTTCCTACTGCTGAAGGCAGTTGGCTCGTGTTTTAGCGCGAGGGTGGCTGATCTATTTGTTTCAATCCCAACACCAAGCTTTTCTCAGGTGAAGAAGCTTATGTACGATGACCCCTTACTTGCCCATGGGAACCCCGAGTTCGTGATGCGTGAGGGGAGGGAGGTCAGTGCTGCTGCTGGTTCGTATTCCCGAGGAGTCCACGGAGGCCTGTCAAGTGTCATGTTCATTACCCCCCTCCTTCGGCGGGAACGGCATGAACCTCTCTATTCCTCACAACCAACCCCCCGGTCCCGGAACGGAGGGTGTCCGTGCTGGGGAGGCCGGACGGATGAGGACCCTTCCGAGATTTCTTTCACCGGGCCCGGGACGGTGATCTTCTACTCTTTTGCGATTCTCTATTTCAGATATATTCAGCGTCGAGAACCTTGGCCGACCGCGACAGTTTGCGGATAAACGCCTGTACGAATGCTGCCGATCGCAGTTTCCGTGACTCGAGGGTTTGGGGTTAGCGCTCTTGGCAAACTACTCAACGACTTTCAAAGCCAAAGGTGTGCTGTGCTGACGGACATTATTACATCTAGAAAGCACCGGGGCGCTCCCTTCCACGGTTCTTAATTACACGGGGACTACGGGCGGCGTATCCCGCATGATCTTGAACCCGCCCGGTTCCAGCTTTTGGAAAACGCCTTCTGGGTCATACATGGCCGCAACGTCCCTGAGCCGCTGCTTGTTGCTCTCTCCGTATCCCGCGTACGGGTCCTGGAAGATGCTGGCGTAGTTCGTGTACTTGTACGGCACGTACAGGCCCCTTTCCGCAGCAGCCGCGTTGATCCTGTCCTCGGTGCGTTTCTGCGCCGCAAACGCCGCGCCGTCGTCGAGGGAATCTCTCCACTGAACGAGAATATTCAGAAAGCAAACGGCCTCCTTCTGCCCGGCCAGGCCGCTGGGGTTGCCGCCGCGCCGCTTCATCATCTCCATCTGCGGGACGGAGATGGTCTGGATCTGCAGCTGCTGAGACGCGGCAAACGGCGCGACGGACCTCGACTCCTCCTCCCAGATCCGGTACGCCTCCTGCACCATGTCGACGTCGACCAGGAACGAGGTCGTCCACATCGAGTTCCGCGTCACGCCGGCGGGGAAGACGAGGCTCTTTGCGATGTCGCTGTGGAACGCGTTGGAGGACGCGACGCTCGTCGCCAGCGAGTTGTCGAAGAAGTCGTCGAACGCGGCCGGGTGGGTGTCGTTGGTACTCTGCGGGTCTGCGTGAGCGAGGAGCGCGACGCCGGTGGGCGGTCCGCCGAGGTGAGCGTTCCAGCCGAGAGACGCGGTGCTGCGCCAGTCTCCCGAGTCCAGGTCCTTCGCCCATTTCGCGAACGCGCCGTTGAAGACCGCGCTCGCCGTGGAGTTGAAGCGCACCCTGCTGAACCATATCTTGCCTTGATCGTACAGGGCCATGGTGAACTTGGTCACGACGCCGTAGTTGCTCCCGCCGCCCCGGAGAGCCCAGTACAAGTCGGGATGTGACTCGTAAGTCACGTTGATGACTTCCCCGTTGGCCGTGACGAGCTCGTACTCCAAAACGTTGTCGCAGGTCCAGCCGTATATGCTGCTTAGCCATGATATGCCCCCTATCCCTTGCGTGTCAGAAACCAAAAACCAACGCAGTCTAGGAAAATATTATCTCAGCTTCACTCACCTCCCAAAGTCAACCCACCCACGCCGACCCCGAACATCCTCCCGCCGGGCACGATCTTGCCGCGCGCCTCGAGGACGGGGTACACCCGATCCCACGTGCCCCCCGGCCCGAGCGCGACGGACTTCTCGTCCTCGCTGACGGTGACCTCGTCCATGGCGACCAGGTCGATGACGAGGCCGCCCTCGATGACGGAGGAGACGTACGAGTTGTGTCCGCCGGCCTTCACGGCGAACTTGCACTGGGTCTCACGCGCCGTCGTGATCGCGGCCGATACGTCCGGCGTCGTGAGGGGCCGGAAGAAGCATGCTGGTTCCACCGCGCCTTGGACCGTCGACCAGAGCGCTGCGCGTGTCGTTGCGAAGTCGGTGCCGTTTCGTAGGAGATTTTGGGTTGGGTATTGTTCAGAGAGAAGGGCGCACTGTGAGATTTGGCTGCTGTTAGTTGACGGGCGTGGCTTGGGGTTTTCTCCTGTGTGGGAGAGCTTGGGCTTACGGCTTCCTCGCAGCCAGGTAGGACATCACTTCGTCTTGCGTGACTACCGAGGTTTTCGGCGATTGTGGGCGTCGCGAAGGTCGCGAACGCGGACCAGAGATAAAGAGCGGACGGAGACAACATCCTTGGTTTGGCGATTGGAATGCAACTTGCTCCTCTCAAGCCATCGCGTTGGGTTTATATGCTATTTAGAGGCGCTCGGGTTCGATGTCTCGGTGTCCGGCCAAACCATGAAGCTTGGCAACATTTGAACTTCTCTACCATCTTGGGCGCAAAGGATTGCTGGCAAGTAGTGCTTCCACTGAGGGTTTGGTCATCAAACGGCCTTTTTTTCACGATGTCCGGGCTCCGTGAAGGCCCCGCGAGATGAGTTCATTAAATAGAGTTCGTAGCGTTAAGGGGTTCCGACTTATAATTGACTCCGAAAAGGAGAGGCGGGTTTGATACCTCAGAAAAGAAGGTAATCACGCTCACGGACCGTAACACACAGAAAAGAAAAAAAGCCCGTCAGCCCTATGTGACTTCTTCTGAATGCACCATAAGCGAAGAGAGGGTCGTCTTGGTTCCTCAGAAAAAGGATATTCAAGTTCACAAACTAGAACACACATAGAAAAGCCCGCAGCCAAGCGAGTGGTTACAAGAGAGAAGATTATATCTGGAAACCATCTGAACCCCAACTCGTTTAGCGCTGCAGTTTATGTCAAGAGCTGTGAAGACGATTTGGTCCTGGTAGCACTGCACTTGCAGCATTGCTTCTCAGTGGTCCTCAGTCTGCTGGTTGAGGGAAGCGAGTGTTCCGCATCAAACAGCTAAAGGAACATCATTTTCCTCCAGGCAGCTCAAAGACAAACGATACCTTCCATATAGATCCCGTGACACTACTAGTTTCGCGAAGCCTAGTAAGCTAACAAGTACCCGCTAATACTATCTAAGTTGATCTCTACTGATCGGCAAAACAGAGATTAAAGCAAAAGAAAATACATCACACTAGGCATTTGCTGGTTGTTACCAAACTAACTACTACACTATAATGAGATTTTAAGGTGTGTGTGTGTGTCCAAAGAGATCAGGGTTTTGAAACGTGAAACCGATTAGGTATAAACCAACTGAAAAGATGGATAATGTAAGACAAAATCGAGAGCATAAATGAAGTTGATTTCTAAAGAGGTATAAAAT
The DNA here is from genome assembly GCF_011947395.1 of Colletotrichum karsti. Taxonomy (NCBI): domain Eukaryota; kingdom Fungi; phylum Ascomycota; class Sordariomycetes; order Glomerellales; family Glomerellaceae; genus Colletotrichum; species Colletotrichum karsti. The sequence continues at coordinate 794,738 of NW_024065920.1, forward strand.
CTAACCTCAAGCAGGCTCAAGCTTTTCCTACGTACAAGTCTGAATAGTCGCTCTGTCCTAGCTGTGTTGGCTATTTAAGACATCTAGTACATCCTTAGATAAACCAGACACCTCTTACATCCAATACGGCCATTTCTGTCCGTGCCATTCCCAAAGTTGCATAACTTGTACCATAATTTTTTCGTTCAAAAGGAACCCAGTTAAACACATGCCACCGCTCGCACGTATCCTGCGTCACCAAGGTCTGGCGGGGTCGTTGCAACAGTCGTGCTCAACGGGCCGCAACACTTGGGTTCCTCCATCTTCCCGAGGTTGTCGAGAAGTTTAGGGGTAGTAGCAGCCCCAGTCGTACTTCTTCTTGCCCTGGGGGTCAGCGTAGGCGCCGTTGCCGTATCTCCCGGCGCAGAAGGCACCGACGTCAATGTTCCTTCGCTCGCTACCGTTCGTGCAGTACCAGTTGTAGGCACTGTTGCTGTCATTGTCTCCCGAGTCGTTTGCAGCATGGAACGATACACCCCACTGGCTAGAGCAAGCTGCGTTCATGTCGACGCCGCCGGCCCAGGTGCGGGCGGCAGAGACGGGGGCCGCGATCATGGCGAGGCTGGCGACGACGCCAATGATGGTGTGGGAAGCGAACATGATGAATGGATTTTGGGTTTGTGCTGTTGAGTGTTAGGGATGACGGAAATAGAAAGTGCTTGCAGAAAGTCTTACGTAGAAGGTGGTGCAGAAGCAGAGGCAAGTTGTGAGTTGAGGTGTCAGGCAGATCTGTGAGTGTGTTGGTGAGTGATGAGAGAGAGTTGGAATCTTTGACACTGAGGCCGTATTTATAGATGAATCTTCAGTCGTAGAAGAGGTCTGCCGCAGTGTACAAGAAGCATCATACGAACTCCGAATGGATAATTGGCATCTAACCAATCTCCTTTGAGACTTTGGACACGAGGTTTTACAAGGCATGCAGTCTCTGCCCCTCGTTGTGGTTGAATATTATGCCCTGAACGGGTTCACCCACGTACAGAGTTATTGGATCTGCAACGATAGTCTATTCCTTCTTTCCGGCATGAGAGTCAGGTTGACACGCCAGGGGTATAATTCATGATTAGATCTGCGGCTCCGTAGTTTTGAGCCTTACTCTATTAGGGTCAGGTCACAGCTCAGAAGATGGCTGCCTTCAGCCTGATCCAGGAACCGGAAGTTGCAATCCATGTAAGGTAGCTTTCCAGCATAACCGACAGGTAACGCTTATATCAAAAAGGCCTACTCGAATTTAGGATGTGCTTCATTCCAAAACCATCATGTTATCTTTCAACTGTTTAGCAACCAACTGTTCTAGCTGCTCGAAGCTTTGAGACTTTGTCAACTACAAAACACCAACTTCGATACTCATGGTATGTTTCCGCCATTAAATGATCTGAATAGTTTTCAATGAGTCAACTCCAAGTGCCAACAACGACGAGGTTATATCGATACCCCCTTCGTTCACCCCTTAAATCAAGAAGCCAACAAAAGGACTGTGCATAGTTTCCCTGGTTAGGCACGAAGATGTGTCCACTTTCCGACAATAGCCTAGTACTCTACCCAATGGATGAAGGAGGCCCTTAACATCGCGGTCCCCGAGATATCCGCCGCGCTGTGATGTCCCGCGCGTGGAAGGGTCCCAATATCGACGATCGACAGTGAAGAGTACGCATGTGGAAGTCATCCAGCACCTGTGATGTCAGTCGCAGTGATGGAAACTACTAGATGGAGGAAAATACATCATTATTGGGCAATTCCCAGAGCACATAGGCTAATTGATGCCACTGCTCACTGTCGACGTCACGTCAACATATAGATAATCCATTTTTGTCTCTAGACCTTTTGGAGCCCACGATGCTGTTCTCTTGCTTCCTCTTACACGGTCTGGAATCTACGTCATTGTTCTGCTACTGTATCTCTGCTATGTTTGGCTCTTGAGTAAAGTTGGGGCAATGGGTGTCTAGAAGGTGGAAAGCTTGGCCGAATCAAATGTGGTATCTCGTAATGGTTATAAACGTTGTTCTTTCAAGAACCTTTGTCGAGGACGCGGCAGAGTTAAGCTTCGTGTTCCACAGAACACAGTCAGCGCTAGCAAGTGCTCCGCCGTAAGCATGATGAGGGTCGCAATAAACTGGCAGGGGTTTCAGACTACCCAGGTACAAGCTCAATCACTCCATTAGACGTCCGCCGAAAACCAATTCACTACACAAACCATACTTACGCATCATTCTAGCTACAAAATCTTCAATCAATCTGTATAATCCACGATGGAAGTATCATGCCACCAGACCCAAGGCTCAGAATCAGGCTCTATTTGGCCGTATCCGAGCTATGGGCGGTGTGGTCTTGTGAAGACACCGACCATTCGAACAGGCTGGAAGACGCGTTGATACGTCAGGGGTCGACGGCACTTGACCCTGACCCTGCCGACCAATACAATCATATCGAGGCCTTTCAACAACACATCTACGACTGCCGACGTACCCGGTCAGCCCTATGCTGGCCTCCTCATAAAGGCGGGGCGCAGCTAGGCACCATTTTCAATGCCGAGTCAGCAGGGATCCTACTCTCATTGGCTTATCTGTAGGAGAGCGGATGGAATACCGAAATTTCCAATGGGTATGGTCGTATGTGGGGGATGAGAGTGGTGAATGGAAATCTGAAGCCATCGTGGGGGTTTGACGGCGTTATGGTTCGGTATCCCCGAGTCGACTTTCAATATCTAGCGAACTCGGTGAAGAAGATCTACCTTCACTTGTCCGCCTGTGTCGTCGGTTGAGGTAAAGCTAGACTGAGTATACACATACCATAGTATCAGAGCGTAGAAATGAGGTCAAATATTGATAGCCTACTATCTGAGCTCTCCCTTGAGAATCCAATGATCTCAGCTGCATTGATAGATTACTAGAGCCTCGACCCATCCCCAAGGTTCAACACGTCTTTGTCGCCCCATTCACTGCCCTGTTGCGTCTCCCTCCTTCTTTTTCCAAGCGATGGGGAAATGTTTCTTGAACCCCAGCGTCAACTTCTTTTGGAAGTTCTCCCACTGCTTCGAGATGCTGTCCGAAAATATGAGCCAAAGAATTAAGAGTGCAGTGACAGGTGCAGAAACCGCCCAGTACACGGCAAACAGTCTTTCCCCAATAGCGAATTCCCCACCCATCGAGAAGACCGCCGAGGCCACGGACATAGGAACGGCAACGGTGGCAATCTTCGTCAGTTGACCCGCGCTCCTAGCTTGACGGTCAGCAGCTTGAGCCTGCTGATGGCTGTAGAAGGAGTTCTGTAACTCGGCTCTTCTCGAGAAGCTTTCCATAATCTGTCGAAGAACGTCTTCGGTTGCTTTGAGTGTTTCATCGATCCGAAGCCAACGTCTGGTTTCGAATTCGACTTGTGCACAAGAACCGGCCACCTCGTTCTGCGCGTTATCGATTGCACTTGCGGATGGAATTTGGTCCACCTCGCCCGGGTTCGATGCAAGCAACGAGCGTTTCAATTCGCGAAGCGATTGTTTTTGGTGTGCGATCAGGCGTAAGTCGCTGGACATGGCCTTGTAGTGAAACTCGTCAAAATTGAAGACGGTGCTTTTCCTCAGCTGCTCGAGGACCCTGATGAAGCCAGCACTGTTCCACAAATCCTCCTTCAAATTCCAGCCGTCAAGCATGGCGTTGGAGTAATCGGAAGTCGAGTTGTTCCAAATGGAGAAGATCAGATTCCGGACAACAGTAGTCGCATCGAAAGGATCGCCATGATGGCTCATGGCACCCCACTTGCCGTCGTAGGCCTTTACCAGCACGTCGTAGAGAACGCAGCTATGTAGAAGCTCTGGAACCGGCGCATCTGGACGAGAGGGAAGCGCTCGGGAGTTGCCTTGCCACGTGAAATCGGACAAATCCACACGGGGCTGTGAATTAAAAGGCAGGGATGGGCTCTGACTAAGAGGGTCAGAGTTTTGTTCCCTGATCAGGCGCAGACGGGACTTGTGCGGGTCGACGAGGATTGCCACTGAAGAGAAGCCATTGTCAGATCAACCTCGGAAGCTCAATTTCACTACTATGCAAACCAACATACCTGTCCAACCGTTTTTATGCTTCTGGCCCCAAAAGGAAACAAGACTATTAAAGTAGAATATTGGAATCTCGGGATTCATTCTAGTCGACACTCGGTCGAAAGATCCCAACTCGACGCAGTTTGGTTGAATTGCCATTGGATAAGGACCTTGCCGCGTCTGGGGTACCGGTGCTTTCCAGTATGTTGAGCGGCCTTCCTCCTGCAGCATATCGTTCAAAACCCTGAGCCTGAAACGCTCACTGCAATGGGCGATCCAAAACTCAGGCGGAATGTTCAGCTCTACGCTGATAAGCTCTGCGAACCGTGGATCAACATCCTCCATAAGAATCAGTCTCCGGAATGGGGCGTCGACATCTTTCTTGTGCATTTCATCGAGATGGTAATAATGATCTCTCATGCCGTTGTTGGGGTTGCAGGCGCATTCGCAAGGGTTGGAATCACCCTGCAGAATGCGTATAGATGCCCTAGGATAGTCGTGCGGAAAGTCGGTTCGCCACGGATTTCTCATTTTGCTGAGCGTATCATCGCTTTGGAAAATTCCGCGAAGTTTGTTGTAATACTTCGTTGTCTCTTCTTTCATTTTGGGATTTCCGATCCAATACTCATCATGAGCTTTCCTTCAGTTAGCTTCAAAGTTGCCAGCCATAGCTAGTCGAGGGATACCAACTTTGGGGAACGAATGGACCAGACATGATCTTTGCTGTTTGCTGCTGTATTCTGATTGAAACTCTAGCTGTCCGAGTGCGCGGAATTGGAGCAGAAACATGTTTTCTATATCGAAGATTGGCGCCCAACACAGCGTAATCTAGCAATCGTGAGGCTAGCCATCACTTCTCGGAACGGGCAATCATTGCGAGGGGTCTCAGATCAGCTAGTTGACATAGATCAGATTTTGTTTCAAGACGAAGGAATTTGATTCTTTTGGTTGCTATTTGGCCCACATAGTATCACGAGGCGGCGTGCTGCGTTGCTTTTTACAGTATAAGCCCACCGTGCAAGCGGGTTAAGACAATCGAGCGGGTCGAGCTGAACAGTTGCAGACCTGTCACCTGTTGCCTACAGGGCTAGTTGCGTGTATGCAATGTGGAAAGAGAAATACGAGACTGGGTATAGAAATGAAGTCTTCACGATAATGCGGCAGGACGGATGTCAAACAACACTGGATGATCTTTTGATTCGCTGGAGCTTAGGATCAGATCTGCGTTGTACAAGATTCAACTGAGACATACCTCATCTCTTCTTGTACACAACGAGACGCAACAGCAGCATCATCGGAGCTGCAACTCACCGCGACGCTAACTAATTCGTCATTCATTGGCGAAGAAGTAAGTTTCCTCATCCTCGTTTTCCTCGAACAACCTTTGTTGGGAGATTTTTGCTCCAGAACGGGATAGGGCTCTCATGGTCTCACTGCACCCCACCGCTGCGGCTGGATATCCCGTACTCCGTACCGCCCGGAGACCTGAGATGGCGAGTCCCCACAATTTCCTACCCCGGTTCCGACAGCTCGGCTCGCCCCTCTCCACCTGCACCTCTCTCACTCTCACTCTCACCCGCCAACGAATCGTTGTGTTTTTCTCAACTCAAATACAGCAAGTTCTCGACCGCCTTTCCCATCCCTTCCGAACACAGCCCCCTTCCCCGGGCGCGCGGAAGAACCGACCCGATAATTGCAGGAGAAAAGAGCGACTTGCACTTCCTCTACTGTATTTTTTCCGCTCCACACGAGCGTGACTTCGCCAACAGCCATGCCTCCCACGAAGCTCCCGGAATCCGGCAACCCTCTGTAAGTCGAACCCCGGACTTGCCCGCCGGCCTTTCATCTCCCTCGCTCTTCAATCCTCGCCTCTCTTCCGCCTCCCCCGCACGGATTTGAGATACTTCCAGGTCTTGGCTGCAGCGAGCTCCGCCTCAACCTGCCGCCTTGCCTTATCTCACCCCCCTCTTCCACCAAGAAACGGGGACGATGGACCACAGTTGTCCCGGTGGCTGAGCTCCACGCGTCCCGACGCAACCTCAACCTACATCAGCGGGGGAAGGTGGAAAGAAAGGGTCCTTAGTCACCCCGAATCATCCTATCGCACAGTACCACAAACAAGACTAACGTAAAATCGCGTCAATAGGGTGTTTTTTGATATCACGCTTGGCGGTATGTGAGCTTTCCCCGTTGAGGCACATCGTCTTCCCATCTCTTTCTCGGCGGTGCGGGGAAGGCAAGGGAGAATCGCTCGGCGCTGGATGGAGACGGCAGACAGGCCGAGCAGTCTTCTTGGAATCCACGAAGCCATTCGTGGCAGGACACGATGGACGTGGGCGTACGTTTGGAGGGGCGGTTCGAGTTCAGCGTCCTCCTCTTCCATGGCTTGGCCGCTGCCATTAGTTCAAGCAGCTCGATGGTGGCGTTCATGAGATGACGCCGTCATCGCTGGCGGGGCGGTGGCTTCAATCCTCACAGCCCCGGGCTTGGCGCACCTCATGCTCCGGCTCCGGGCGTTCTCCTCCTTCCCGGCCCACCGACGAGCCCGTACGAACTACGGACCCGCGACTCCAGGGCAAGTCTTACTAACGTCTCTTCTCTCCCCACGCGTAGGTGAGCCCCTGGGCCGAGTCACATTCGAGCTCTTCCAAGATGTCGTGCCCAAGACGGCCGAGAACTTCCGCCAGTTCTGCACCGGTGAATCCAAGAACTCTCTGGGTCGACCGCAGGGCTACAAGGGCTCCAAGTTCCACCGCATAGTGAGTCGCGCCCAACACTCATTCGACTGCCGCGAGGCCTGGATGGGGGACAGCGATAGCCTCGTGCGAAAAGGAGGCTTTGGGGACGAATACCCGTGGCGGTGTGGGAGAGTCTATGATGGCTGACGAGAGATGATAATCTAGATCCAGGAATTCATGTGTCAGGGCGGTGACTTCCTCAATGGAGACGGCACCGGATCGACGTGTATCTACGGAACCACAAAGTTCGCCGACGAGAACTTCAACCTGAAGCACGACCGGCCTGGTCTGCTCTCCATGGCCGTGAGTTATACCACTTCTTCCCGCACAGCTGACGGTATTGGATTTGTGGCTGACACGGTTTGGAATAGAACGCCGGCCCCAACACCAACGGCTCCCAGTTCTTCATCACCACCGTGCCGACGCCGTTCCTGGACAACAAGCACGTCGTCTTCGGAAAGGTCGTCGACGGCATGGACGTCGTCAAGATGATGGAGGCCACCAAGACGGGCTACCGCGGCAAGGACGTGCCCAACCAGGACGTCGTCATCGCCCAGTGCGGCGAGTTGTGAGGCGGTTTTCTCTTGGAGGCTGAGAGTCGTGGAGAGTGACGAGATGGGAAATGCCGAATGAGGCCCTTGAAGAAGGGCTCGCGGCTTCTTAGCCTGCGAATTTCAGGGAGGATGTCTGTCTACACGCAAACCTTTGTGTCACATCTTCAGTGATCACGAATAACGGTCCCAGGCCCTTTCTTGTGCCCTCATCATACCAGACTTCTGTGTACATACATGTAGATGGAATCTATGAGTACTGCCGAAGAGCGATGCTGACATTCGTACGGCTTGTGCCACCGTCTCCAACCCATTCATTATCGTTGTCCGTGAAGCTCTCGACCTTCTGAACGTAGACCTAGCCGGTCGTCCGTACACAATGGCTGCTGTACTGAGCGCCCCGTAGGAGTTCAATGAAGACGATCGATCCTGCCCCAAGTTGCCATGCCAGTCCTTGCGTCGTAGGTGTATGTTTGGTCACTCGGCCAGCTGCTCAGCCCAGCCTGAAGCTGGATGGCGATCCACATCCTTCAGCTGGCGCTCTTTCCTTGAAATAGTCGGCCTCGGAGAACGACATTGCGATTGAGTTCAAGCCGTCGATGTCTGAATACGTCAACCAAGGAAGGCGACGGCCGCAACGCCACCTGTCTTCCCTCTCAAACTCGGGCCCTGTGGCTCGAAAACAGGCACATTCCAGACGGGGGCCACGAGGCGCGAGCCCTCGATGATCGCAGATTGGGTCGCAGGGCAGTCAGCCTCGTTTACCGCGCCTGCCTTTCGTAGGTGCACTGGACTCGAGGTATCCGACAGCGCGGGAGAGATACCTTCCTACCTCTTGGAGATATTGCGAGCGGGGTGTGGTGAATGCAGAATGCGGCTTGGTGCAGAATGGTGTACAAACGGTTCACTTGGGCGTCGTACCTTCCTCGTGTGAAAAGTCCACGATCTCGTCGCCGCTGCCAAAACCAAAATCACATCGAGCCCGTCAGCGCCAGCGCGGTCCTCCTGGTGCCCCAAGGCTGTCAAGTATGGGCGGCAGCGTTGCCACCAGTCCAGCTGCGATGCGGCGGACATGTTTTGCGGATGACGCGTGGAAAGTAGGAGAAGTTTCTGAGCCATCCGGCTATTTACCAGGCCTGTCCGTCGTCATGGCAGTTTGCCCTCGTCAAATTCTGACATGGTTGACTAACTGCGACAAGGCTGCTGTGCAAGAGATGCTCTCACTGTCCCGACGAAGCAGCCTCGTCAGAATGAGTCCGCCTGACCAGCAAGCACCGGATCTCAAACGACGACACGTCACCGCAAGAGATGATTCACACATGTCACGAGAGGAGCAGCAGAGTTATTGTACTTGTTTTCTATTTCACTGTAGCCTCTAGCCCAGTGTTCAGCTTCTGTCCAGGTGTGTTCCCCAATTTCCATCCCAATGCGAACCGTTCATCCCATGTCCCTTAAGCGCAGCGTCAAGCCGCACAACCCGGAGGGGGACACACAGAAAACCGTGGAGAATAATCTACTTGATGACTGAAAACCTGACGAAGAAGAAAAAAATAAGGAAAGTGGTGGTATCATCCGAAAAGGACCAATCCCCCAAAACGCCCCAGGACATGCCAGTCTCCATTTACGATGCCCAAGTGTAAAGGGAAAAGGAAACCCTGTGTCCGTTTTCCAACCTTCCCAAAATATCTCCCCACCTGGGGTGAATCCCTTGGTATCAAATGCCCAAATGCCCGTTTCATACTCCGTTGTCCTCATGATCGTCATTCAATTCCCGTAACCGTTGAATCCGGAAAAATGAAAGAGTAATGATGCCCTGTATCCTTTGTATGTACTGTTGTTTGGCCGAGTGAAAGAAGGAAAGAATGCCTCAAAGGAATGGTGCAGAGGTGCGTCGGTGAATGCGTAAGCTCATGAGCGTCAATGAATCGTAAAGTAAGAAAGTAAGAATATCAGTCGAAGCAGAAATATTGGAAGCCTGCACATTCGAGTGAAGCAGCTGTTGCCATGAGCATAGTCTGTTGAGAAGACTGCTGGAAGAAGTATGATGTCTCCCTTGGCGTGCTCAGGCAAATATGCCACTGTGACTTAGATGCGCTTCTCAAAGTTCCAAGAGTCCTTGCCGCGGATGTGGCGACCCTTCACGCCAGGCTTCATGAAGGGGCTGACAGATGGCTTAGCCGCGCCGTCAACCGCCTTGTTGGGGTTGTTGGAAGGCGTGGGGGTCGGCTGGGGACCAACAGTGACAGTGATCTTGGAGTAGAGAGTGACAGGAGCAGCAGTGACTGTAACGTAGCGAACGTTGCCACCAGTGGGAGTGGGAGTAGTGGCGGGAGCGGAAGGAGCGGCAGAGGAGAGGACCTTCTCAGTGCCGTTGCGCGCAGTGCCATTGCCAGGAGCAGAGTTGCCAGGGGTGCTGCCCTTGACGTCGACGAGGAACTGGTTCTGGAGCTGCTCCTTGACGGCGTTGTCATTGTAGTTGGTCTTCTCAGGGAAGTTGAAGGCAGCGAGGCTGTTGGCGTTCTGGTTGGCGGACTTGTTGGAAGTCGAAGCAGCCTTGGCACCCTTGACGAGCGCCTCACCCTTGACCTTGATGGTGGAGCAGCTGGTGTAGATCTCAGCAACGGTGACATCGTCAGAGGTAACAGCGCGCTTGTCGCCCTTGAAGCCAGAGGGGAAGTCAGCGTACTGGCCGTCCTTGGAGTTGGCGGCGGCGGCAGTGGTGAGAGTGGGCCAAGACCAGACCCAGTAGAGGGTGTAGTCGGAGTTCTGAGCGACGTCCTCAGGAAGCTGGACAGCCGACTGGCACCAGACATCAGGTCCCATGGGCTGAGCGGTGGTGTGGGCGAACTCGGACTGACGCTGCTTGGAGATGGGCGAGTCGTTCATCTGGTAGCACTGGCCGTCGTCGTAGTTGCGCGTAGCCAAGAGCCTGCCACGTCCATCACCACCCTTGCCATCAGCGGTCCACTGGCGATGAACATCGAAGAGGGTGTCGGCGGCCTTGGGCTCGGTAGTACCGTAGACGAAAACGGTACCGCGGTTCAAGGGCTTGCCGGGAGGGGTGTCGGGCTTGGTGACATGGCCGTTCTCCTGGTAGCGCATGGAGACGAAGTCGCCGGGGGCAGCAGTGAGAAGGGGGAAGTCGGGACTCTGCGCGCCCTGCAGGCCCTGCTTACACATGGTGAATCCATCGTTGGGAATGCGGTTGGTGAACTTGGGGTCGCTGAAGCCGTCGAGGCGGCCAGTCCAGCCGTTGGAGAAGCCAACAGGGCCGACGAGAGTGCCGTTAGCAGCGACACGGTTGAGCTGCTCGACCCAAGTGTGAGAGCTGGCAAGCTGGGGCGCACCCAACAGGCAGGCCACGGCGAACGCGAGAGTGTTTCTGCGGGCCATGATGAATTTTTGTGATGTGATTTGTGGGTGAGAGAAGAGTAGAAATGATGCTTGACGGGGTATTTGTGATGCTGAGGGATGAGAAGTGATTTTGGGGAGATCTCGCGATTCAAGGAAAAAAGGAAGTGAATCGGGAGAGGTTTTTTGAAGAAATCAAAAAATGTGAGTGAAGAACTGAAAAAGATGAAAAGTTAGGGTGGGTGGTTGTGAAGAAGAGGAAGAAGGTAAACAAACCGAGAAGGCTAAAGTTGTGTGTGGGAAGGAGCGGGAAATCGAGTCTTCCAGAAGAGTCGAAGTTTGAAGTCGGAAGCGAATTGTTTTTTGTTTTGTTTTTTGTGTGTGTCTGTAGCTTATCGAAAAGAGCACAGAAAGATGTCAAGAGGATTTAAGTAGGAAAAACTCTTTGAATGAAAAAATGCTGAGTCGAGGAAGCCGGCACTGGGACTGTGTGGTGAACAAGACTGAATAAGAGTTATGGTGTGGGCGTAGGTTTTTTTCTTTTTTGTGATTAAGACGTCCGGCGCAGTCAGGTACCAGCTGAGTCAAGAATCGAACAAGACTAAGAGAAAGAGAACAAAAAATAGGCGGTCGTCGTGTGTGCTACATACGGCACGTGGTCGAGGCCAGCGATGACGGGATTCTCTTGGTCGAAGTGGGGCGAGGTGGTGAAGGTGAAGTCAAAGTTGACGGTGTCGAGACTGAACAGTCGACTTGGTCGGGTATTCGAGGAAGGAACGAACAATGGACCGTTAAAGGAAGTTTCCTTATCCGCCTCAAGCGCGCACAATAAAGAAGACGACGGGAAATTAGATGGTCTCGACAATGGGCCTCAAGGGAAGGGAAACAATGCAATTGTTTCTACCTTTGGCTCCCGAATTAGAGAGGCGGCCAGCACTGGAGAAAAAGAGACGAGGCGTTGATGGGTGAGGAGGTGAGGTGAGGTCAAGACCGTTTTGGGAAGCGCGGCCAGGTTGGGTTTAATATCATGAGTGTTACCTCAACAGCTGCCGCCATACCCTGGCCATGCCTACTCATCCAGACTCATACTCTGCTCTGCTTGCTAACGTCTACCGTGGAGGAGGAGCCATGATCTACGGAGATGGGACCCGAACGACAGGCAAACACCCATGCGGCGCATCTTGGAAGTCGCGATCCAAAACGACAGCGGCGGAGGCACGCGGGCGGGATGGCACTCGGACAGGGGGATTCTGGCCAAAGAGCGAGCAAAGGTGCTCGAGTGCTGGGGTACCGGCCATAGGGTCGGACGGGTCTCATCATGGGACGAAGGACAAGGGAAAAGAGCGCATGTTTCTAATGGGGAGTACTGGGCGCCAGTCGACGTCGATGGATGCAAGAAAAGGAAAAGGCTCCAGGTTGATGTTTGACAGGGAACGGTTGAAGTCGAAGTGAGAGTCTTGGCCAAGGCAGGCACTGACTGCGACTGACTGGCAGCGACGTTAGGTTGACGGGAGATGGACTGCGCTAGACCTGGTCCATATTTTCTGTGGGTACCTAACTTTTAGTGGATCTCAACGTTGGCCCCAAAATCTAGGTACCATTCTGCGCTGCTCTCCCGCCGTGAGGTACGGGGCCTCGTGGGGTTGCACCGATCTGAGCCGCCACGGTCCCTGGGGGGCCAGGGGTCACCAGCGAACACCGAAACGTGTACCATCCAGGCCGCAAATGTATGGCCACGGTACTTCGGTGCCCATGCTTCACAGCAAAATCTGGAACAAGGGGCTCGCGCTCCTCGATGCACCTCATCCAGTCACTCAGGTCCATGCGTCCCCTGTCCGAATTAAGCGAGCTCCAGACGCAAGGGTCCGCCGTTACTTTGACTGGCAGGCGCTGCCTGCACCATGCGGCGCCTGCCAAAATTGGCATCCCAAGAAAATCTTGACTCTGCAGACGGGACTCCAGACTCCAGAGTATTCGTAGTCGGGCTCGAGATTCGTACCTGCAGGCCAGCATGTCTCGTTCCACAATCGACGCCTTTCCCGTCCACTTCTTCACCATTTCTTCTTCTCATGGTCATGTCAGCGTCAACATCGACTCAGCCACCGCTTCTTTGCCGCGCCGCCAGAGACACGGGCCTGCCCACCTACTCGATTGGCTGCCGTTGGCGCAGACTGCCGCCGGAATAAAGCGAACGTGGTCCAGAACAGCATCTTCAAAAAGGAAGCAAGGAACGGTTTGCAATTTCTTTGCCAAGAACCCACTCTTCGGCTCTCGTCCGGGCGTATCGTCCAACTCGTCCCAATGGTATTTGCGAAATGCCTTGTTCGAAGCCAAGAATCCCAGTCTCTCCTGCCGCGGTCAGAGTCGCGGATATACAAGAATTCAACCCACCTTGGGGCACCTACCAGCTTCAAATCTTCCCACCCGATATTCCTTACATGATCCGACCAACCTCGACGCACATCACAAATCATCCCAGTCAAACCAGACGGACCGAGTGCAGCAGGCACGTAGGCACGCAGGCTGGACGCAAGCAAGCACTCAAGCAGGAGATCCAAAGCTTGGACGTGGGAAATCTTCGGCACCTACACCTACGAGTACGAGACGTGGATGGCGTCTAGAAGAGCACAAAAGTCTTCCAGGTCGACGCGAAACACGGGCCCACGACCCCTACCTTAGCACCTAAACACCAAGCCAGCGATACCCAGTCCTGTCTTGTCTGGAGAATGTCACCTTCGCCTCCGTGCTCAATGCCCTGGACCTGCACCGTCTCTCTCTCCCGCCAACCCGCCAACTCTTCACTGCAATCCTTGGCGCCGGTCCATTGTATCCTCTGCGAGTCTCGCTCTCGCGGCACTCGAGTTGTGGGCATTCGCAAATCTTCCCTCGTCTCATCGTCTGTGCGCATCCCGGTCGCCATTCTTCTCAGTCTCCACAGCCACTAAAGCCCGCCTGCCGTCCGTTCCCCGGCGCCATCTCCGGATCACGGCTCCTTTCAACATCGTGGCTGTGCGGCGCAATCTTGACAGCGCTTGTCGTTGCCGCCGCAATCTTGTACCTCATGCCATCCATTGGGCATGACTGCTCTCGAATTCATCGTCAGCCGAACATTGCGCGATATCCAGCCGACCAAAAATCACGAGAAAAAATCAGTCGGCCGAAATAGCCCCTATTTCGCCACCGTCCTCTCGATATCACACCCTCAGTCGCCAACGTTCAGACATGCCGCGTTTCATCTTGGCTGCCGCCCACGTTGTTCAGACCACACACACAACACAACTCTTCCCCCCGTCAAACCATCCGTCCGTCCCAACACATGAAAAGAAACCCTGCGAACATCCTCTTTTGAGTTCCCACTGATCATCTCTTTCGCTTGCAGAGTAACCTAGCACCTTTTTCTGCCCACTTCTCGATGAATGGTGCCGCAGTATCCACGCGTGCACTCCGCATATTTCGTGCTTTGGAATGAAACATTTCCAACTCCACGAACATCCGCGTCCCACTTGCTGCAGGGTAACAGCAAATCCTCCTCCGAGGTCCCAAATCCACCGTCCCGCGACCGAAATGTCCGGGCGACACGCGCGGATTACGACGTAACGTGACGACGACGACTTTTGTCATCTCCGTCGCCGCCCCCAAAATTAGCCAAACGGCCAGGAATCTCGCGAGAGGAAACATGAGAACCCACACAGCTGCCCTCGCAAAAACACCACGGCTTGGCATGTTGCGGTGGAGGATCGTCCGATCTTTTTAAGCTTCCATCACCTCAAACGCTGATGAGAATAAATGACAAAAAAGAACCCCACAGAAGCATATTCCTCCCAAGTAATACGTGCCCAAGCCAAACCATACCAACGACGACAGGGTGGTGCGGACACGTTCTCTGCTGCCCCGTTTCATCTCATCCCCCTCGCAGAAGCTCTCTGAACCACTCGCTCGTCCGGACATAGGCATGACAGGAGAAACAACGACAGATCTGTCGGGCAGGAAGAGGGGGGTACCAATGCAAGCTGCGAAAGTCAACTTGAAGCCTTGAGTCAATTCTTTTTTTATGCTGCTGTTCTTTTGTTTCTTTGGCTTTGGGGCGTGGTGGTGGTTTGGGCAGAACGAAAAGTATGCCCCCCGCCGTACGTAACTTCTGAATTACAGCATTATGGTATCAAGAGACGTTCTTTTCTAGTACGCCGAAAACACATACAGATATCCCGTCCCTTTTTTTCCCCTTCCGAGAGACCATTTTCTGGGGCGTTTCACACATGAGTCGGCCGTCAGTCATCCTACCCGTGAACTCCCCATCCCAATTCCATACACCCCTCTCCCCTTTACTGTCGGCTGTACTCAAAGGTCCGCCGTATGCAGGTAAAATCAAGTCACATCAGCGTGTACAGTACACACACGTCCCATCTTCCTTTTCGTCCCCTAGGCATGTTTGCGTTCCGTTCCATCTCTGCCGCCCTCGGCCGACCATGTGATGAATGTTTCAGTCCCAACTCCGGTGCCCGTGACCGCCCTCATCCATCACAGCTGCCGGCGCTCGGTGGTGCACCAGTTTCTGGATGGCCGTGGCGGGGAAGTTCTCCCGGCTCTCCATGTCGAGGCTGTTGGAGCGCGCCCTCTTCCTGCTGCCGCCGCCGGCGCTGGCGAGCGACTTGAGCGGGCTGATGGACTCGAGAGAGGGAAGCCCGCGCTGCTGGTCCAGGGGTGACCAGCCCGACCTGCCGTCCGTGCCGGCCACCGCCGCGACTGCCGAGACGGCCTGAGCCCACGGCTGCTGGTTCCAGGACGAGTGTTGGTGGTGGTGCTGCTGGTGATGGTGATCTTTGCTGCTGTCCGCCCAGAGGTTGGCGTTGGCCGCCGTGCTGCGCTGGTTCTCGCTCTGCCACTGCTGATGCTGCTGCGTCTTGACGTCCGATGACGACGACGACGAGGCCGGGTCGTTCCAGCCGTTCCAGTGGTGGAGGCTGTGGAAGGACGAGGTCGCCGTGTCCCATTCGGACATCCCCTCGACGTCCGCCGTGTCGTCGTACACGCCGACGCCCACGCCGTTTGAAACCTGGATACCCGCCGTCGCGGACAGGAACGGGTCGGCGGGTGTCGGCGTCATGTCGGCGACGAGCGTGCTCTGGCTGTCCATGGAGGTCGTGCCCGAGCCAGCCAGGAAGTCCAGCTGATGGTGGGGACCGCTGGCGAGCTCGTGGCCGTCGTAGCTGCTTGCGTAGGAGGAGTGAATGGACGCCGTCGGGGGAGGCGTGGCGAGTCCGTGGGAGAAGCTGTCCATCAGGCCGAGAGTGCCGGTGGATGCGAGGCTGGGCAGCTGGCAAGGCATGGTGACGGAGTCCCAGGCGGAGCTGAGGTTGTCGTTCATGACGGCGGCTAGGTGGTGGGAGTAGGGAGGGGTGGGCGCCATGAGCATGTCGCGGGTGGGAGCGGCGGCGGGGTTCACGCAGACGTTCTGCTGATGGGCCTGCGAGACGGGGTCGAGAGCCGTAAGGAAGCGCCAAGTGGTGCCCGGGGGGTTGAAAACCCGCTTGGGACGGCCTCCGCGACGGGAAGAGGTGCTAGCGGGTTGCTCGTCACCATCCTCGTCCGTCGGTCGCTTGCCTTTCTGCGCTGCCGGCTTCTCAAAGATGGGGTTCCACTTGTCGTCGAAGGCGTGGATGGTGCGGAACTTCCAGAGGATGATGCCACGTCGGGTCCAGACGCGACGGTCGGGGTTGTTGGTGTTGTTGTCAGGCGGTGCGGACCACAGCTCTTGGAACATGCCGACTTGTTGGATCAGCTCTGCCGTGGTGCGTTCTGCTTCCAGGGCGGCTTCTTCAGCGGCCTTGGCCCTCTCGTCGTCGTCTTCGATCTTGTTCTTGTTCTCGACTGGCTCGAGATATCCGGCGCAAGTACTCAAGATGCTGGCCCATTCGGCCGCGGGGAAGGGAACTCGCACATCCTGCCTGGGACGGGATCGGCAGTCGCAGTCGAACTTGTTGTCCTGGCATCCGGGTCTGTGAGTGTACTGGACCCCGACTTCGCTGGTTTGCTCCACGACGCACGGCTCGTTGTCGCCGTGGCGGAGCTCCTCCGGTCTGGCGAGCTTGGTGACACACTTCCAGCGGTGGTTTTGCAGAGCAGGCTGAGAGATGCTCAGCTCGACGAAGCCATTGAGTTCTGAGCCGCCTGGGAAATTGCTGCGAGGGTGTATCTCCAACGTCACAGTCATCTCCAAGATGTCGAGCCACTTGTTATCGGAAATGGCGTACTCGAGAGATTTGTGGAGGGGTGTGAACTTGGCCTCCCACTCCTGAGAGAGTTCCGTGACGGCCGAGGACTCCTTCTGAGCAAGCTCCCGGTTGTACTCGTGTAGAAGAACGCTGCCGTTCAGACCGCGGGACAGACCGTCTTCTTTGTGCATGTTCTTCTCCAAGTGAGGGTAGTAATCGTGGTCGAGGAGTTTACCATGTTGGTCGTAGGCGTCACCGTTCTCCTCCATTCTCACATTGGAGGAAGCCACGAAAATCCAGCAGGTCTTGGGGCGCATGACCACGAGTGAATCCATGGCGAGAATCTGGGCAAAGTACTCATAGTTGGGACGCACGTCCGGAAGGCGACCCTCGGAAAGAGCAATGAGAACCGGGTTGTCTTTGAAGGAGGCCATTTCCAGGTTGTCCTTGAGACGGGCTTCGCTCTTGTCTGGATCCTTGACGAAGAAGAAGTGATCTGGAATGATTAAGCTAATGCGTCTTCCAAATGAGCGGAGTTTACAACTTACAGCACCGGTGCTTTTCAAACATTTTTTTGACGACTTGGATGTGACTGGACACTTGCTTTCGCTTTCGCTCCTCGGCCTTTTGTCCGGGTTGCAAGCTGCAACAGTAGGCGATCCAAAGATATTCACTGATGAGCATGTTGCGGCCAAACTGCTTTCCCTGCATGCTGTACTTCTTCCTCCCCATGTGGGGGATGATGAGCAGCGCTGTCAGACCAGTTAGAAAAACCCGTTATGCTTATGTCAAGGGTGCCTTACAGTCGAGAAAAGCATCTTCCAAAACTCTAGGCCATATCTGCTTCTCATTTGGGTCCTTCTGATCTTGCTTGTCCCGGTATGGGCGAAACTCTGGTGCATAGTAGATGGGGTTGATGTCATGTCGCCCTCGTCTCGCCAAGTGAAGAGCGTCTGGCCTACGAAGGCTGTTACTGCTTCTGTAGGCAGTCCCGGCCTGGGAAGGAACCACAGGAGGGGTCGGGATGTTGGTCAAGCCCGGTGAGAAAAGACCCAGCGGGCTGTTACGACACGACGAGGCCAAACTGCCCAGATGAGATCCTGGCTGAGCGTTGCCGGTTGACTCCCTCAAGGGCTGTCTCCCCGTAGGCGTACATCGTCTGCTATCGTAACTGTAGACGGGTGAGGGGGAGTACCGCTGTGACGGAAGAACGGGGCGCGGATGCTCCATATTGAGGTTTTGCTACGCCTCACGAGCGAAACGTTCGTTTCTGGGTATGTCAATGACGGATGGTTGTGATGCGATAAAGTTGGCTTCCGTTCTTTCTCTCAATCGTCCCCCACTGCAAGCCCGGGGAACGGTATGCGTTTGTGACGTTGACTGGATTGTAAACGGATTCCTTGAGAAGAACGGAACCCCTGAGGGAAAGAATGGAAAAGGTCGAGGCAAGGAAGAAAAGGAATGACTCTTCAGGAATTTCGAGACGGGGCGGGACAGGGTTTTGATTATTCTAAGAGAAGGGCAAGGCCATGTGCAAGCAATAATCGCTTTTTCTGATCTTCGTTCAGTATTGGTCGGGGGCCAGAATTCCTCGGGAATCCGATCAAAAATAGGAAAAGAATGGAATGAAGCGGAATTATGGGAAAGTGAAGCTAAGGATGGTGTTTTGCCGATTGGCGAAATGAAAGGAGTGTGTGAGCTTGAATTCCGCAACTGTCAACAGAAGGTTGGGATGTTCCCGTGGTCCTACTTTGTATGACCAGAACCAAGGGTGCGTAACGTGTAAAGATGCTCGTCGAGGACAGAGGAGAAGGCTTGAGGAGGTTGAAAGGCGTGGCACTGGCATGGGACGTACGTCAATATAAGTTCCTGAAGTCAGGTACACCCGCTTGGGGTCCGAAAGAGGGGAGGCGAGGGAAGAAACAAGATCGTTGGAGGTCAACAGAAAAGACAACCGCAGCTTTCCGAGAGAGCAGGTAGGCTGAGAGAGAGAAAGCCTCTATTTGGTTGAACACCCCGGGTTCCAAATCCAACGTCAACACACCCCTCATCTTAGCCCTCTGCTTCATCGTCCTCCTCGTCCATTCCCTAAGCATGCCTTGCCTGGGACCTCAGATCCAGCCCTGTGCCCCTTTGGAGCAGAGTAAACAGAGCTCGCTGTATAGGCTCCGCCCATACGGACCTTCAGGCATTCGAGGAGGGAGGGCAGATCTCAACTGCTGGGGCCTAGATCAGGTGACTGAAGGGATGTGGTGAAGTGTAATCAGAATGAGAGAGTGAGATAATGAAGTGCGGACAGGTAGTCTGTAAGCTCTAGCGAAGCTAAGTCGGATCGAGACTCCGGCGGGGAGGAAGCCAGGGTGCGAGAGCAAAATCAGAGAACAGGATGGGGTTGAGCCTCAGGCAATCGGGAACTGGTACTGAGGGCGTGTCTGCGGAGGAAAGAGCGAGAAAGAGGCTCTGAGCGGACAGACGAGGGAGAAGGGTGAGAATAGTGTGGTGGCAGACCCGATCCAGCGACGTCGTGGGGCTAATTTGACTAACATGACTTGACAGCCCGAAGAAGGTCGAGGGAATAAAAAGAGACCCGTTGGTTCCCTTTGCCCTGGGTCCCAATGTATGCACATGTACGATCGTATGCATTGACAAGGGTCACTCCACATGGTAGATCGCTGGGACAGCAGAGCTGGAGGGGTGGACAAATTGAGGCGATGGCATGCAAGGGGGTTGGTTGAGGAACGTTCGCTCATGAGGTCAAGCCAACTTGGGCTTGGAAAGCACCATGAGCTTGGATTCGCTCGTGCCACGCATATCCGCTGCCTTATCGGTTGTTCTTCCCATCCGAGTCTGCCAGCCGTTGCCTTTTTGGCTGTAAGGTCATATGAAGAGGCAAGAAAGACCACATGGACGGGCAGAGTAAGAGTGTGGCTTTCGTGCCTCCATACTTGATGCCAAGCCCAGGCATCCCACGAGCTTTAAACTCAGACTGCTGGGGCTGGGAAAATCAGCACATGAGTTGAAAACATGGCGAGATAAAAGGCATAGCGTCTAACCGGTTGGCACGCTGACCTGATTAGAAAAAGACACAACAACGAGAAAGGGGAGAGTCGCATTCCTCTCAGCGGGTCCTGGGAGGCGAGGGGATGTAGATGAGCAGAGTCGATCAAAACTGACCCGCCTTGGATGTTGCTCTGGTCTGATTTGCCCCTCCATCCAGTCCATCGTCGACAATGATGAATAAAGCACGGTGATGATTCTTGCACATGAAGCTATTGCTGCTCGATGATTTGGTGCACGAAACCAGTGAACGCAGCAACAGTAGCGAGTGACAGAATGTCCTCTGCAACCCCGCCGTTGGCGACTCCTTGGTTCCCGTGTTAATATGGTATGGGGAAAGCCAATAGCGGGACAGTTTATTTCTCGTAGGAGGGAGGTAAATTGATCGAAAGAGGACAAGGGCGGAGGCAGGGCAGGATCGGGGAGACTTGGTCTTGGGACCAGCCAGGGATGAGCGAGACAGATGTGCGTACAGAATCACAGATTCGGGTTCGGGTAGCCACTGCAGCTAAAGAAAGTGACTTCGCAGGGGCAAAAGCAAAACCTTCGGCTTTAACACATAGTTTTCATGTCACTCGACGGGAAGACTGGTGATGACGCGACGTAACATCATGGTACAGCGAAACAGAGGCAGGTTGGTACGAGACGAAATATTGGTGCCAAACCATGGCCCAGATGGACGGGCTCTCATTTGAATTTTCCAAGGCCCTCGAATATCTTCTTTTGGTAATCCTTTCACATATCCATCTCGTCGGCGTCGTCGCCTCCAATGTTGACCTTCTTCCTTCCTTGGCCCATGAGCTGCGATAGCGCGACCTTGTTGACCTGGCCACCGATCTTGCGTTGCATCTTGGCAATCTCCTCCTCCGCATCGACCGCTTCGGCTTCCGCGAAGTCGAGGACAAGCCTGCGGCCGAGCAAGTGGGTGTCTCGCAACGCGTTGAGCGCGTTTTCCGCCTCCCGCGGCGTGACAAACTCGGCAAAAGCAAAACCTCTGGTCGAGTTGCCGAACTTCTTGGGCAAGCGCACCGCCCTGAGCTGGCCATAAGTGCCAAACAGGGTACGGATGTCCTTCTTTGTTGCTTCGAAGGGCAAGTTCTTGATGACGACCTTGGTCCGCTGTCCGGCCGCCTTGCGAGCCTTGTCTTCCCGGCGGCGCTCCTCTGCTGCGTCTTGGGCCTTGTGCGAGGCCTTGACGGCGAGAGTGTGTCCTTCGAGAACAAATCCATCCATCGACTTGAGAGCGGCCTGTGCCTGCTCCTTTGTCTTGAACACTACAAAGCCGAAACCCATACTCAACACCTGTCCAGGCTTCTTGGGGTCCATCTTGGTCTTCACTCTTGCGGAGACAAAACCGTCCAACGGCTTAAACGTCTCCGCCAACTTCTCTGTTGTTGTGGAGAAGTTCAAGTTCCGGACGAACAGCGACGTTGTCTCGAAGTCTGCCTCGCCCTGTTCATCCCGCCCCAGAAGCTCCGTCACGCTGAGCTTCTGAACACCAGCGGGCCTATCTGTCTTGCCCTGCGTCATGTTTACTGAGGCGTCAGTCTTGAGAAGGTCCTTGGGGCCCTTCTCCAAGAACAGCACAGTGTCCTTGATCCGTCTGTACGCAAGCTTGGCGAACGCCGCCTTTGCATGTGCTGCCTGAGCAAAGTCCACAATGGCAATGGTACCACTAGGCGGCATCAACACCCTCAGAACCGTACCATGCTCCTCGAACATGGTCCTCAGCTCCTCCATCGTCGTACCGAACGGGAAATTTTTGACCAGAATGGTCGTGTCGCCCCGCTTTTGTGACTTGAAGGCATCGAGATCGACACCATTGGATGCGAAGTATGCCTTAGTCTCTTGAATGATCGACGTCTCGGCGATGGCCTGCTTCACACCAGCATCTGCCGATGTGGGATCGAGAAGCTCTGATTTAGACACCCCCAAGCGGCTGGCAACTGAGGCGTTGACTGCGTCCTGGCTCATGTAGAGAGAATTCCAGTTGAAGGAGCTAGAGGCAGCCTCGGCCTTCTTTCGGATCAGGTTCTGTTTTTTCAAGGGCAGTCTGGAGATTGCAAACTCATCCAGCCCTGTGTCGCGCTTTTCCGCAGCAGGCAAGATGTGTAGAAGTCGCCCTTGGAAGGTCTGACCATCCGACGACTGGAATGCGGCAACAGCAGAGTCGGCATTCGTGAACTGCACCATGGCAAAGCCCTTGCTTGCCCCAGCAGCAGTGACCGGCAGGTGTACCTATCCAGAAGATTAGCAATCTGAGTCCAGTCATGAGGTCCTCATGAAAAGCTGAGAAGAGAAATCATTTTCAGAAAGTCGAAGCATCTACTAAAATACCGATCCAAGGTTCGCATCAAACATCATTCGATGTCAGCTGTCCCTATCTGGATTCATCACAAGATTTGTTGTGCCGGTGGCTGAATACTGAGCAAGAAAGTGTTGTCGCTTACCTCTTGGAGCTCTCCAAACTGTTCAAAGTGGTCTCGCAGGTCGTCCTCTCTGACGGTGTAGGCCAGATTCCTGACGAACAGCCTGAAGGTTCGCTTGATGGTGGCAAGGGCATCATCTTCGTCCTTCGCAGGCTTTTCCTCAGAAGGGACCGGGGCGTCTTCAGCTTCAGCTCCGGCCTCTGTCTCGGACTTGGGTTTCTCGGAGCCCTCCGCGGGTCCCTCGTGATTGAGTGCGGGTGTGCTTCCGACTGTCTCTCCACTGTCTTGTTGAGCCGGAGGTTGGGGCACTTCGTCATCATCCACGAGATCTAAGAGACGATTTGTCCTTGAGCGAAGCCAATCATCGTCCGAAGTTGCCGCGTTGTTGTTTACAGCAGCGGGAGCAGCCTCCTCCTGAGACGCGTCTGGCGTCGGCCCAGGGATTGGCGCGGCGTCCGGCATTGCCTCGTCCTTTTCCGGCAAAGGTTCCGCGGGATGGTCTCCCTTCGGTGCCTCCCTCATCAATCGTTTTTCAGGCCGAGCCGGGATAGTTTCATATTCATCGTCACTTTCGCCATCCTCGAGCAGCTTCTTCTGCTTTTTAGCAGCGGCGACATCGTCCATCACATCCAACATCTCATTGGCGGAAGACTTGTTGCCGGGCTGGAAGACCTGCAAATACTCGCGCAGCTTGGGATCAGATTCATCGATCTCCTGCCGCTTGCGCTTCTTGTTGTCATCCTTCTCTGCATCGGGTGGCGGAGGAGCAGCTGGTTCTGACAGCTTTGCCACGGACGACTGCTCGCCCGTCGCCTTCATCTTCTGAGGGACAGCATCTGCAATCTATAGGGGGAGGGTACGTCAGCAAAGGGACGTTATCTTTACGTGAGCCATCTTAAACGTACCGGCCTTGCAAGTTCGACATTGATTCTCGACATGCGAATGTAAGACTTATTAAAGTACCTGACAGCCTTGGCAGCAACCTCAGGCGTCTTGTACCCAACGTAGCCAATCCTTCTTTGAGGGATAACCTTGACATCTGTGACCTCGCGACCGCCAGCTGAAAAGTGCTTTCGAAAATCGGCATCGGTGATCTTGGGAGGCAATCCCCTAACGAAGATGCGGGAGGTCTCCATTGCAGGAGCGGCAGGAGCGGTGGCAGCCATTACGAAAAAGGGGGTATCTCAATAAAATAACAAACGTTTGTAAGAAAGAGGAAGGAAATTGGTGCGAGCGTGACTGCTCTGGGGTGTTCTGGCTATAAACCCAAGTCCATCCTGCCGTGAGGGTGTGAGGAAGAAGTGCAGAAATGATTGTTGACTTCCAGATGAAGAGGAAAACGGGACTTGCCTTGAATTTTTTTTCTGCTCTTATCGTTATCGACATGTGACCTTGGGCCCCGCAGTCCCACTTTCCAAACCTGTCAATGGTTAGCGCATGACTGAGATGCCGGCAAGGATATGTGGCCCGTGCACCAAAGCAACCCGACTCGATCTAATGGACCCCTTCCAGTCGCGGCCGTCGTCAGGCTGGCCCAACACGCGACAACACTTCACAAAGACAAGTTCAACCTCAGCCAATTCCTCCTCTTGAGCCTCGCAGTGTAAGTGGGTTATCGGAACCGCTCATATACGCTTGCTAACAGCTCCTGCATAGTCAAATCGACCAAGTAAGTAGCCCTGAAGCCGGAGGCGCAGCATTCGACGTTCAACCAGAAAAGGGGTTCTTTGCTTCGCCCGCGCAAGTACGATGCTGTTTTGAGGCTGACGACGATACGATAGCCACCGGACCCGCCGTTTCTCCCGAATTCACAATGGCCGACGTCAAGCAGAGCGCCTCACCCGCTCCCCGGGACAAGTTGGAAGGTATGTGCAAGCTCCGAAGCGGTCTGCGAAGTCGTGGCAAGGCTGACGCGGATTGGAATCTAGCTCAGGTCAAGAGCGCCGACATGGTGAGCCCCGACAAGCACAAGAACAACACTTTCGAGCGGTGATGTTGACGATCGCAGACCGAGGATATGCAACAGGAGTGCATCGAAGTCGGTACGTAACGTCATCTCCGGAGGCCCCTCCTGCAACCCCGCCGCCGTACTGACGACCCCTCCACAGCCCAGGAGGCCATGGCCAAGTTCACCATTGAGAAGGTGCGATTCTGATGCGGACCTCATGTTCCATTAGCTGGCGTCGCAGACGTACATTAACACTAGTTGCAGGACATCGCCCAGCACATCAAGCGTACTGTAAGTCTCGGTGCCTATTCTTGCCCGCTGTGGTACGGTGGCTAACGATTCGGTATGCTTAGTTCGATGAGCGCAAGGGTCCTACATGGCACTGCATTGTCGGCCGCAACTTTGGCAGCTTCGTCACGCACGGTACGTCTACCAAAGTCTAGTTCCTTTCACAGTTTTCCGACCTCTCCCCACCACGACACCTCGAGAAACACGATGCAATGCCGACGTACAGTAACTGACCTATGACACGTTTACAGAGACAAAGCACTTCATCTACTTCTACCTCGGCCACTGCGCAATCCTCCTCTTCAAGACTCAATAAGCGAAGCGAACCGAGCCGAAAACCACCTGTTTACATACGACACCCCGGAGACGGCTCAATGTTAATATGGTGTACGAGGTTTTAGGGGGCGGCTTTTCAAGACTAGCAGCCTGATATGGGATAATGGGACATGACATTTTTTGCAAAGGCGCGTATGCGGATTGCTTCGATGTCGGAAGAGATACTCAAAAGGGGGGTGTGAAGTTGAAGTGCTTTCTGTTCGGCATCTCGACATGGTTATCCTCTTTGGTAGGCGGGAGCTCGTTCTTCTACCGCTACAATAGACATCTTTACTACGCACCCGCTGCAGCTGAGAGAAGCATCATTAGGGACGACACCTCTTTACCTCGGTTTGAGCACGTGGCTGGGTCACTTTATATTTTCCTCCCCGTCTGGGTAATTGAGTTCTACATGAAGGGACTGAAACGGGCGTTAGCCGTGATGGTGTCTGGCACGAGGACGGTGAGGGAGGAACGCTTGAACTTGACAACCAATGGCCCAAAAGAAGGACTGATCTAATGGCAAAGTCAAAACAAGTCTGGCTGGGGAAGAGAGCCGCCGTAAACAGCGCGATCGTCACTTTTCACAGATAGGACGACGACGTCGTTAACCAACTGCAATGGCGCGTCGTATCTCGAACATGCCTATCGAAAAACGTATCATCGACGAGTCGACAGTTCGGTCTCTATCTCAAGGCATCTGCAGTAGAAGCGAAGAACCCTTCATATCCCTCTCTCACTCTCTTTCTTCCTCGTCATAAAATAAACATATACAAAGCAAACGACCTCAATTCCATCCCGTACTGCAGCGACACGCAGCCAAGATCA
This sequence comes from Colletotrichum karsti, assembly GCF_011947395.1. Lineage (NCBI taxonomy): Eukaryota > Fungi > Ascomycota > Sordariomycetes > Glomerellales > Glomerellaceae > Colletotrichum > Colletotrichum karsti. The sequence continues at coordinate 820,521 of NW_024065920.1, forward strand.
ATTCCTCTTACTACACGCAAAACACAGGAACTCTTCCACAATCTTTTTACAGTTTAACGTATTAGATAGGTCAGCTCCTTGATCTCATTAATCAGGATATACAACCTATCGAAGAAGATATCAAGCCTCGTAAACCCGAGCTAGGCACAGCACCTCTCTCCTCCAACCGCCCCCCCTCTCTCCCACGAGTTCCTCGGCATCTCGACAGACATGTCAACGAGCACCTGTCCCGTCACGAAAAAAAAAAAGGCCAGGGAACCACGGTCGACGTGCCGTTTCAGACGGACCCAATGCGACGAATCAGACCCAGCACCACCCGTGTTTCCCTTCACACGGCTCCGGAGCCGAAGCCGACGGACGGACGGGTTGAGAGAGGGCGAGGGAAGTAGAAATGTGTGTATGGTATAATAAGTCGTGATATCGTCTCCCTTTGTGATTCCACGCCGAGGTCCTGGGATATGAGGCTCTTTCGGCGTCTGCAGATCCCCAACACCTACAGATACCAGCAGCTTTCCAATGATCGACCCCAAGGTGTCTAGGATCCGAGAAACCCGTTTATGATGAACCAGGATATATAACACAGGCGCGGACGAGGCCAGTGCCTCTTTCGGGGCACCTTTTTTCGTCTCAAGTCTCGCATCTTCCCCTCTGCAGTTTGATCGAATTGCGCACATATGCACACACACATCCTTGGAATTATGACGACCCGACACTTTGGAAACCGGCTGGTTAGGTCTTGCCAACCCCCTCTTCCTCCTCCTCGGCCGATAGAGAGCTGTTTGCCATGTAGAGCTACCGACCAGGCAAAACCTATCTACACTGCATATCCATTCGCCCTCCGTCGGGGCCTGGACACGCGAGTCGGCCCGCCATGGAGCCCTCGTTTCTTTTGGTGTTGCGCATCAAGATTTCCCGAGGCGATGCGCGAGGACGGCCGCTTTCGCCGCGGACGTTGGTCCGGCTGGAATTCGGAGTGCAGGTGCCTCTCTGTCGGCCTTCAGCGCTCCACATGGTCTCGGAGTGAGGTCACATTCTAAGTGGCATTTGGAGACTTTGGTGCTGTCAGGCACCCAGCAACTACCCGGTGTCGTTCGCCGTCAGGTCAGGTACCTCAAAGGTGCTGATACGTACCGGAGGAGAACGGAGCACACGGCGACAGGGGATGGAGAGGATCCAGCTTCTGAAGACAACCCAGTTGGGCTTGGCATCTCTCGGGTAGGAGGTCTCGGGGGCCCGTCCGACTCTGCTTTTTCGGGCTCTCTCACCTGACGCCGACCTACGGCAGAAGACTGGCTAGGGCTGGCTATTGGTACATAGAACAGGTAGGTAATGTAAGTACTTAGGAGGGTAGGTAGAGCCAGACGCCCATGTTCCAGATTTCTTCCTACAGCCGATTCTTCTTCTGGACCCGCGCCTGGCGTCGAATTACTTCCTGAGGGCATGCGCTAAGAGCCAAGGAAAGCGCTGCCCACGCTATGTACGGTCGACGCCAGATGATGGAGGGGAGAAACCCGCTTTTGCCTGGACTCGGCGACCGGTGGCTGGCTGCTGCCGGATCTACACGACGGGAAGGGAAAAGAATGTAACGGGGGGCGCTTCGTTCGAACGTGGTGGAGAGAGAGCCAGAGTCAGCGGCGGCGGGATGTCTCTCCAAATGATCTGCGACGCATTGAGGACAAAAGTCGTCTCTCTACAATGGTCCTCAGGACCACTTCTGAAATGTAAGGAGACTCCAACCGCTGTCGTATACGGGTAATGGAGAAGGTCTTCTCTCCAAATGGCCCATGCCAGGAAGTTGAAATCAGTGAGTCCGGGAGACCTTCTTGACGACGACCTTCCTGATGTCCTCTTCTGGAGGGCACCACGTTAGCATCCCGAGTTGCGGGCCATTCTCTAAAGCGTTTAGACGCGTGTGGTCCGAGGGTGTGCGGTGGTGGTGGTGGTTCTGCCGCCGTCGCCGTTGTTCACCTCTCCACAAAACTCAAAAAGGGCTGGGCGTACTCGCGATGTACCTTACTCTTGCCGTGAGCTGGAAGCGGGGAAATGGAACTCCAAGGGCGGCGCCGGAGTAATCAATTCATTGCAATGTTCCTGTATAGTTGTAGCGCGACATGTATGCGCAATTAAATCTAGCAACAACCTTTACTGTGGCTGCCTAAGACGTGTCGTTGGCAGACGGAGGAACGTCAGGTAACGTGGTGCGGTGCGGTTTGCGAGGGCCCGCAAGCTCCAGGGACGATCAATCCAGGGTCCCAGTGCAGGGGATGATCTTCAAGATCAGGTCCCGAATCGAGCACCGGAACGGAGGGACGTCGAGCGAGGAGTATTGAGCGCGGTTGATTCCAATCTCGCCCCTCACCACCACCTTTTCTCGGTTGTGCTTCTTACTTGTCGGGTGGATGCTAATTATCATGCCTGCTTCACTCGTCGAATTGAGTTGGATCCCTTGAGTCCGACAGCCGATTTGATTGGGTTCAAAGGACATCGTGGTGGTGGACGGAGCGGGACCAGCCCGGCTGGCTCTGCGAGTCGGTTGGTCCGCTCGTCTTCCCATGAGAAGGTTCGATACGCACGGGACAGTAGCCGGTCTTACTTATCCGATCCGAACTCTCATCTTGTCTCTGCCTCAACTGTCCAAGGTTTCTTCTTTGCATCTTTGGTGTCCGCCAGCAAGCACACTCGACGCTAGTTCCTGTGTGTAGCCGTCCGACATGCCCGCCATCTTCGGATGGAGTAACCCGTTCGAGCAGATGGTGCTACACAGCAGTTTTCGTGTCTTACAATGATGCCTCTGGCTGGCTTGAAACCAATGTCCCGCGGCATGGAAGGCAGTCTTCGCTTTCCACAAGAGAAGAGCCGAATCGGAGGAAAAGCACATAATATCGCGGCTTAATTGCCCCTCGCTCGTTGACTGGGAACTCGCATGACCGGCTTTTTCCAGTGAGCCGGGCGGCAGCCATAAGCCGGGGTTGGAGAATGTCCTGCAGCGCTCGAATCTATCGACTGAGCCACGGCATCCAGGCCCCGAGTTGGCAGCGAGGCGGGGAAGGGAGGCATGTATCTCTTGTGTACCTACACCCTTTCGGATGAGCTTGCATCCACCAATCAACCCGGGAACGACTTCTCGATTGTCCCGGGCTAATTCATTATTTGAGACAAGTTGGAAGAATGAAGCCAGAAGAAGCGTCGCTCAAGCCCGGAGAAGAGAAGGGCGTTGGAGAAGCGAGCGTCGTGAGATATCTCAACGCACTGCCGATTTTGGCTTAGATCTTGAAGCCGGTATGAGAAGGCTAGAAGCCGAGCGAGATGGCTTTGTCGAAAAGGACGAAGGCGTTGCCATTGCCTGAGCAGCAACTCAGTAAGAATTGTTCGTATCACTGTACGGAGGCTCCTCTTCGTGTTGTGGATTTATTCCTTCAGCTTACAGCTGGCTGTCGATGCTGGATATACCTGTATTTTCGCTCCCGCGTTGGGTTTCGGTCCTATTCCGGGCCCCCAAGTAAGCTGATGTTATATATCGGCTCCGTCATCGTCTTCAAGTACCACTCAGACGTCTTGAGCTGATGGTACCGTGGTGTCCCAGGAGATGGCGCTTGACCCCACGCCGTTACCGGGAAGCGTGGCTCGAGCCGTGTCTGATCGTGGGGTTGTCGCGCGGGAGACACACTGGCCCTCAGCAGGTCATTGAGGCCATTCTGCGTGAGTTGGATCATGTTGACATATCCGTAAGGTCGCTGATTCCCTGTCACGCCGTCGATTGTGGGTTGCTATTTTCTGCTCCGCCGCCAGCCAACGTGGGATCGGCGGGATATATTTGGGTGCGGACCTTGCTGCCCCCTTGCAACGAGCAGCAGAGCCTAGCACCCGCCAACCGCCTCGGCGTGTTTCTCCTTTCCCGTTACAGGACATGGACAGGCGTGGCAGCAAGCGTCGAGGGTAACGCCAGCTGCTCGAGCGACAGCATCAAACATCTGAACGACGGCAGATAGATTAAAACGTCTGGGGAAAAGACGGATTCGCTGGCAGACGAGGTCGGTCGGCGAATGTAAGAAATTGGACGCTTATGCTGGGTCCATGGAAGTTCCCTCTGGGCCTTTGCTGTATCATCGACGTCTGAACTTTTGGCAGTCTCCCCGATGTTTATTGCGGTGGGGCAATGAATGCCCGTTTTTCTGTTTGCAATGTCCCAGTCCCCCGTCGTGGCGTGTGAAGTTGGGATTGGGTAAGGCACAAACAAGTATGCTCACGTTGTTGCGTGGCATGCGTACCCAGACCCAGGGCAGCTTTGAGGTGCCCGAAGTAAGGTTATTCGAGGGCTGGAAGACGTCGCAAGTGACAACGGCTCGTATTAAGGTTCGTTGCCGAGACAGGGCCGTAAAAGGAATCCAGAGTCGGTCTCGTCAGCTCGGGTCAGAATATTTCGGTGGTTAACATCTGGACGACTGGATTCAAAGGCTGTACCATCCCGGGTGCCTGGGTTGCCTTGCTTGTGGCGAATGGAAGTCGGTCGAGAGAACAGAAGGGAACCCAATGTCAAGAGGCACAGCCATGCATGCCCGCGCAGCCAGGAACAAGAGGCTCAACGGATGATTGGAAGGCGGGAGGCCAGGGGCGGGAACGCCGGGGAAGGCTGATCGAGGCTGCTCGCTGGCTGGCTGGCTGAACTGGAGGTAGAAGTACGTATCGGTAGACACAACCGGCAACGGGTTGGCGACTGGAATTCGGTTGAGCAAGATGATTGCTTCTGCCCTGGGGGCGGCGGATCGTCGATGCGCCCGTCGTTCTGTCTCGATCGTGCAGGGCGCGCAGAGCGCAGAGCGCAGAGCGCAGAGGGCAGAGGCAAACCATCGCTAAGGCATAGTCCGGCTGAAGCCATGCCGTCCGTGCTGTCGAACGCTTTTGGGTGTTGGGGTTGTTGGGTGTTAGCTGTTCGTCGGCGGCCTTTTCTCACCTCAAATGTTGACCTACGTCAAGGTATCCGTAGACTGTTGGAGGAAGTCAAATGACAAGACATGGGCTGTAAGAAGTCTCTTGTTTCTTGGTTGGAACCGGCAGATGACGGCATTTGTGACGGCAATGGCGACCTGACATCTCTTTCGAGGCTCGGGGCTCTTGCTGGATGACAGTTGAGGTAGGTACGGGCACGGGTAGGGAAGGCAGGAAGGAGTGGCACTTTCCTTCTGCATATTGCTGCCGTCGACTCGACTGGAAAGCGTCAGTCAAAGGAGAGGGGTACGTTCCTTCTTCGTGGCGCCGAGACACTGCCTGACATACGCACCAAGATACCTTCCATAAGGTAGTTAGTTCCTCAGGTCGACGACTCTCTCGCAGGACAGTTGCAGGTTGGGGTTGGAAAGTAACACAACATCAGCCTTGGACTGCCCACCCTACCTTGCTCTACTCGAATGATGACAGTGAGGCCTTCATTACGCCCAGTAACAGATTGGTGGCTTGCGCAAACCGTTTTCTTTGGTCGTTGCTTTCGCCTCGTCTAGCCTCATAACCCAGCGTCCTCACTGCCTTACCATCACCATACACCATACCATTTCCACCATTGTGTAAGGTACCTTGGAGTAGAAATGTACAGTCCGACTCTATCAGGCGTGGAAAACGAATGGAAGGCCAACCACAGTAGAACCCACACCTCATGTCGCTTCAGGTCCCCACCGAGAACAGAGAAAGTCTTTTCCCCTGTGTCTCCTATCATTGAGGCCCAGTCCCCAGGGAAAACGGCAGAGACCGAGACAAGCAAGGGGGGAAATCCCAAAAGATGTGTTTCAGTCGAGGTTGAGACAGCTACCAAGACTACCCCGAACGGCTCTGTTTCGCAGACGTGCAGCAGTTTGCGGTTTGCGGTTCCCGTCAGTTCAGATTGCGCTGGGGCCGACCATCCAGCTGCCATCAGCCGTCTTCCCGGCAAAAATATCCATCGAACACGACCAGCAGGGCAGATGATGGATCGACTCGAGTCCGTTGTGGCAGTACCTAGTTGTTGGTGTAGCCAACCTGTCACCGGGATGCTACGAGGCGCTGACGACCAACATCGATCGGCGGCTAACAACCCCCCAGTCACGAGCTTTGCTTTGCTTGCCTTGCGCCGTCATGTACGAATTCACCGAAGCTGACAGAAACAATGACAGCGAGGAAGGAGAAGACGAATGTGACTAGGTGTGGGCCTCATACTTGTCATCTGGACAAGGCTCGATCGCCGACGGCATTATGAATCAACCTGAGTACGAAGGTACAGAATCGTGATGGCTGTCCCGTGTGACGCCGCGGCCAGGCGCAGGCGCGCAGCACAACAACTTTGGCAAGGACAACCCAGAAACGTTTTTTGACTTATTGCTCTTCTGACCGTCTTCTCGGATGGAGAGATAGAGGGTTCTCGACAGGAGCCACATGGTTCAGGTCTCATCCCGCACCATTCATCCCACACTACGCAAGCCTCCGTCTGGCTTCGAGGACCCGACGCTATGAGAATCCAGAACGGGTCCAGCTCTTATTCTGAAATCCCACGGGGAGGGGACCTGACGGGAAGGGCTCACAACTGCATCGGCATCCCGACCCCAGCACCTTACGGAGGAACAATATAGTTGAGAGTTCAGACAGACTCTCGACTCCAAAACAGTCTAAGCAGCACGGCAAAAAACAAAAGAGAGACAAAGAAAAAGTAAGGGTTGTTCGCAATTGAAGACGTCAAGAGTTGATGGAGATAGATTCGTGACAGGGGCCAGTCAATAACAGATAGCTCGATCTTGCTGCGAAGAGATGCAGCGTCGATTTGTGTTTTTCTTTTTTCGTCATTCCGGGGGAACAGGCCATCTGCTCTTGGAGTATCCGTACCTACATGCCTAAATTCTTTTTCTCCTTATGAGATGGATGTTGTCAAGCACCTCAGAGAGTTGGCTTGCCGGCCGATGAGTGCAGTGTGTGGCTGCCCTCTGGGGAGAGAAAATGGATTGACGGACGGATGTACTTCGTGTACGTACCTTAGTATTGTCCAGGCAGGAGCAATACATCCACGCCCAGACGGGATCCACATCACCACTTGCATTCCCCACAGCGTGAGCAAGGTGAGGTACGTACCTGGGTAGGTACTGCAGCGGTACATGACCTCGTGGCTGCAACCAAGAGCGATTCTCCCGCGCCCCCGGCACACCTCGTCACCATCCACTTGGGCACTGGATGGCTGGATGGGAGCGGCAACACCATGACCACCACCATCGCCAGCAACAACAACGACTACGAATTGGACGAACAACGGCTATGGGCAAGCTTCCAGAGCGAATGGTGTCAGGCGTAAGGTCCGCTGCAGGAAACCCTCGACATGACGAGCTATCAATCTTGTCGACCGCCGCGTGTTTGTCTCGTTTCAAACACCGCGGAACTTCACCCATGCATTTCTCGCGGTCCGCCTCTTTTCTCCTTTTTTCTTATTGGTTTCTTTTGGGTTCCTGACAGAGTACTGACCCCTAACCTCTAGACCGCTCTTGCCTCCCTTTGCAGCCCGCCAGGAAACCAATCTCACCGAAATTTGCGCGGCGTCTAATGGAAGTCAATCACTTCAAAGTTGGTTGTTCAATGCCAATCCAACCAGCTCCGCTGTCGCCTCCATCCGGTGATGTCAGTGACTCAGGAACAACACAACATGATGCGTCTCGAGGCGGAAGCTCTCTGCACTGCATCCACAGGCTCGACAACGGGCCAACGGACCAGGGAGTCAACTGACAGCAAGCGAGAATGGATCCATTGGATCCTCATGAGGTCCGCTCAGCTGCAGCGCCGGAAGCCAAAGGGAAGGAAAGCCCAGGTACGGATACACATCATACACCTGCAATGGCAAATACAACCTACACCCGTCCGTCCGTCGTTCCGTTCGACAGGAGACGACCCTGACGACGTGAATTGCTTCTGCGCGCTTCCCCTCACCTTACCTTGCTTAACCTCGCCATCACTTTACCTTTAAGGTACGGACAGTACGGATACAACGCCTCGCATTCCGCCCATGCGCCGAACCCGAGCCGGGACCACCTTAATGGAATCTCAGAGCCAGACTGCGACCAAAGTCGATCCCGCGAATTCGTGCTTTCCGTCCATCCTCCGCCGCATTGAACCGTTCTCCCGGCGGCAGCAACAGCGATGGTCCTCGACTCGAAAGATTAGCATTTTGCCGGCTATGAGTCGAGCGAATGCGTGCGAGGCATGCGCATGGCGTGGGTGGTGGCATTCTTGTAACCCAGAACTCGTACACTAGAGCGGCCTACACCGAATGGGGCTCGTCAGGCACGCTCGCCGACACCAGCGACAACTCGCGCCGTGTGGGACGACGGCGCACACTACGTACCGGTCAGTAACTTAGTCAACGTTACGCGCGACATAATCCCATCGGTCACCGGCTACACGCCGCAATAGGTGAAGTCGAGTTGAGTTGAGCCAAGAAACACAAGAGGGCCGAAGATGTGAGGTCAGCCACGCCAGCGACACCACCTCGCCGTCAGTCATCCGTACGCACTGCCATGCTTTCAGGGCATCAGAAGAGAATCAGACCTTTACACAAGAACCTGAATCGCCCATCTGCAGTTCACCTCCGACTAGTCCATCTTCTATATACGTTTCGTTATATGGCTTTCACCAAGGCGCTCCGGCTATCGAATGCCCTACGGACGACCCGTCTGGCGGGATACTCCCCCGGTATCAAAGCCAGCAATCTTTGTCAATCATCAAACGAGCGACATTTGCCTCCGTTCAAGGCCCGGCAGGGTGGGCACTAGCCGCTCCTGGCCCAGTGCACCCACCAACCACGGTCGCAGCTTGGAACCTATGTATCCGCAGAGTAGGGACAGGCAGACATCTGCAGTCGAGGTACGCCCTGAATACTCAGCCCAAGGAGGAGGGTAGCACAATGTACCAAAGCACCAGGACAAGACAGGAGACCATCTCTCACCTGAGGATAGTGCTGTAGAGTAGCACGGCAGTGGATCGGCCTCGTCCCTACGAATACAAGTGGGGGGCTGTCGACTGTCGATAGTGCGAAGATTCCAAACAACCAACGAGGAAGAGAAGAAGGCCATCTTGAACATCATCACCAATCAATGCGTCCAAACCAGGCATGCCGAGTGGTCTCTGTCGTCGCATCTAATCTGTGTCGGCTGCCAGCGGAAGCACGTATATCCGTGTACATGCAGAAACAGTTGCTGTGCGTACAGACGTTTGCCAATTGGCAAAGGTCGGCGAGGGGCCGAGAGACAGAGGGATGGAGGGAACATGTAACAATGTTACAGTTGAGACGGCGAGAGCCACGTTCGGGTGGCAGATCCGCTAGCTACGGTCGACCTGGGACTGGGCTGGGCCGGACAAAGCGGTTTTGGCCCCGAGTGCCCCCAATTCAGATTCCATTAAGGTTCGCGGCCGTGTGTCAAGTTTGGACGGATAGCCCGTCGTTCAAACATTTTGAGGCAAAGAAGCAACAAGAGAGAGAATGGTGCGCTGCAGTATAGCATTGCAGAGCGCTGGACAAGACCCGAGAAGGTTGAATTCCTCAGTGTTGACGGAAGCCCGTCTTGCCAAAGTCGGCGTGCGGTTGCACTATGTTTCTGTCCCCACACGAGACCAGAAACATACATGATTGATATTGGATTGAGGTACCAATCCATGGAAACAGCGAGACAAAGGCAGACACGACGGCGGGTTGTTTTGCCACGCCATGTCTGCCGCCGTTTCCGTTGCCGTTGAGGAGGAGAAGCGAGTGCTCTTCCGGACTGTTCCTTTCCCTTTGAAATCTTATCATAAATGAGGGCGTGATGAGGGAGTCCGGGAAAGACGAATAACAGCAGGGGGCAGGGAAGAAGTCTTGGGCTTCCATAAGGTGGGAACAGACGACCCGGCGCAACGACATATCCAATCAGTCCAGGGGACCGGTCTTTTGGCAGGCTTTGGGAAGGGAACAGCTGAGGCCGAAAATACGGAAATCCAAATAGCACCTACCGTGCAGCTCAGCTCGTGTATTTTTTTGACACGACGAGGCCTGGATGTGGCATTAGGGTCTCTCGACTTTGCTATGGACTGGACGCAATTGCTGGAGGCGCATGTTTTACAGTTTCTTCTTCATCTAATACGGTTTCTTCACGTCTTTCCTGACATGCTGTCAGGTGGGGACCCCGTGACTCCAGTTGGGGATGGAGAGAGGCTCAGATGGATGCCATGCCACACTGCGCCCGCCGTACTCAAAGTAGCGGGAGAAAGGCCAAAAATTAACCATACCTTCAGGTAAGGTACGGACGGACATACGGCATGGAAAGAGGGATCACGGCGGCCGCTGTCGGGAGCAGTGCCCAATTTGCCTTGGCGGACGTTTTGACGCATGTTTACCTAGCCATTCATTGTCGGTCGCCCACACTGTTCAGTCATTGGTAGGCGGTCATAGTGTGGTCTTGCGGTCACGATTCTCCAGTCCCTTCCCAATCCCAATACCAGCCCCGTCCAGTGTCTGGTGTGCTTCAACCATGATACGTCCTGTCCATGTGGCATGGGCATGGCAGCATGAGTGCGTGACTGGTTCTGAGTGATCCAACTCACCATCTCCGCTTCACTTCATCAGTCAGCAGCCCTGAGGCGCCCCAGGATGTCCCATCGTGTTCCGTCAAGGCCTCACACTCTACCTCATCTTTTGCCTCGACTACCTTAGTTACTTCAGTACTTGTAACTCATCCTCTCTGGGCTGGTCGGGAGTTATTATTGTCAGCGTTCTGGGCGGCAGGCTTTTTAGTTGGGGTCAAGGGTTCGGGGGGTTTTCTCGTAGATGGAAGACACTTGGGTGCCTTATGTAAGCCGCAACTTTGTATCCCGGGTGGTTTTCTGAGTGTGAGATACCTCAGGCCCACCCCCTTGTCTTGGGCGACCCCGGCCACCCCTGTCGTTCCCGCCAAAAGGGTCAGAGGTACGGGAGGTACAAGCACCAGGCGACCAGCAAAAGTGACCAGACCCCGACCGCGACCGGCTACTCAGCCAGTCACAGACGCTGGTTGCCCATGAGATCGCACCCAGGGTGGGTCCCCTCTTCCTCATTCTGCCCCCCTCGTCGCTGTTGCTGGGAACTCAGCCGATGAACTTAGCAAAGTACATGCCAAGTACCACTTATTGGCCAGGCGCGGCAGCCTGTCTCGCATGGGGAAAAGGTACATGAGATCTACCTGGTTCACCGTAGGGTCTCTACCACTGAACCATTTCTCCAGCGGGCTTCAGTGCACATTACAGCGGCATCATCATTCCATCCGCCATGATTCTCATGTACCGCATCAAGTATCTACGCTAATTAGTGCCGATGGGTGCCCTGCTGCGTCTGGAGGTGGTCCTGCTGCGGTCCGGCGTGCTCTGGGCTGCTGGTCACTCAGTGGAGGTGAGGTACCTCTCTGTCTCTGTCTCCCGCCAAATCCCACCCATCATCCATGGCCCATCCACTTTGGCTGGGGGCCGAACCTGGGCTGGGCTGACTGGCTGTGCTTCCTATCCCATCCGTACCGTACCGTACCATACTGTAAGGATGGATACTCTCTCCTCCTGTTCCTGACCTCCTCGACTGCTTCTCTCACCTTCACTCTTTCTCCTCACCACTCTCCCACCTTTGGGGCAAACCATTCACTGTTGTGTTTTTCTGGATTGAGCAAGATTGGTTCTTGTATTTGTTCAGACGAGATCTGATTCACCGGCACAAGCGGGCTTTTCTCTTCCCTTTCCTGCTTGCGACCGAGCACCACCCTATTTCCACTGGCCATGGCTGTGTGACGTCCTGCCTACCCGCTCCATATCCGCCTGCGAGAATAATACACGCAACCTTGCGAGATTACCACGACCAACTTCCACCACCGCCGACTCACTTCTCCGATCGACCTTTCTCCCTTAGAACCTCCGATTCGACAAATCCTCTCGTCGTTTTCCCTGCTGCTCCTTTGGTCATTCGAACCAGAGCATGCTAGGTGCAACCGCCCTTCAACAGAACCGATTCGCGTGACCTCTCGAGATCCACGATGCCTTCCATCAGGGTCCCGGATACCGGCCTCATTCTTGAGAGCTCGGCCGCCTCGGGGAACCCCGTTCCTCCCCAGGCCTTCACCATTAACCTCTCCGATCACGTCCTCGAGGACCTGATCAAGTGCGTCCAGAGTGGTGAGGACCTCCAATTGTCCCTCGGGAGCAGCCCGGTAAGTAGCATCCAGTATTTTTGTCCGCCATTCCGAGAACCCCGACCACAATCCCATTGTCTCACCGACGGGAAGAGCCACCACCTGGTGCTGCCTGCATGCATGACAAACGCTGCATCGCTACCGCTCGAAGACATCGGCGGGAACGGAACGCTCAACATTGCCAAATGCATGCGGTGCCTTGCCTGCGGATCATATGTGCTGACGAGACTTGCCCACAAAGACGTTGCTCTACGGCTCCAGCTCCCACACCCTTTCTCCGACCTCCGACTCCTTCCCCTCCGACCTCTTCCTCACGAAACCCTTCGAATCCACGAAACGAGCCACACGATTACCAGAACCGACATCACTATGGAAGAAGTTGCCCGGCTCCGACGCCCCCAAGAAGGCCGAGCGGGCCAAGGCCGCTCCCAAGGGTGCCCCTTCGACTTCGTCGTCAGGCATGGACTCAGATACGGAAAATCTGCAGAACTCCATCAACGCGGCGAAGGCACAGAAGAAGCAGTATGTGGACGGTGATCGGGTCATGGTGTACATGGCACAACTAACAGGGGCAACAGATCGCAAGTCATGGACAGGCCACTACCGACGAAGAAGACCACAGGGAAGACTGCAAAGTCAAAGCTGCTGTCGAGCATGGCATCATACGGCAACGGCGGCGGCAAGTCTTCGCCTGCTTCACCTGCTCTGGTAGCCGTCAGCTCGCCCTCGACGAATCCGGTCTTCTCCTCTTCGCAGCAAGTCGTCGAGAAGTTCAAGGAGCAACGATCCATGATTGTCCACGAACTTGCTGTACAAGACCGACCGGAGGACTACCTGTCAGATCTGTGGGAAGGCAAGGACGACGAGTTCAAGCCCGCCCTGGAGAAGGTCGCCCAATTTGAGAAGGATACTCAGAAGTGGGCGCTGAGAAAGAATTACTGGAGAGAGCTGGACGTGTGGAAGTACGACTATGATACCCAAGATACCCGACAAAAAGCGATCGACAACGCGATCCGTCAGTTCGACAAGATGCGATTGGCAACTACGGAGCCCGAGTGGCAGAAGCTCCTCCCCAGGGAGGAGCGAGGAAAGGGCAAAATCCTCAGCAAGCTGCAAGCAAACATCGCCAAAGCTTCCGCTGCACCTCCACCAAAAATCAAGGTGCAGGAACCTGCCGACGACGAGGAAGACGTTCTCAAGATGAAGGGTGGCGAGACCATGTCACGATCATCTTCGAACCCCCTGCCGGCGAAGCCCAAGAAGGCCGCCGACACCACGGCGAAGCGGCTGCTGTCTACGAACCCGAAGAAGGCTGCCCCGGCGAAGGCCGCCGCGAGCAAGAGCAAAGAGAAGGCACCTGCACCTGGCAAAAATGGACGGGTTCTTTCTGCGGAGTTTATCACCAATTCAGACTCCGACTCAGAATCCTCGGAAGACAAGCCAATGGCAACAATCGCGGCTGCCAAGCCCAGACCTGCACCCGTCGCCGCACCTCCGCCTAAGAAGAAGCCTGAGCATTCCTTGCCTCCTAAGCCGAAGATTGCAGTGCCCAAGCCGAAGCCCAAGCCTGTGGAGAGAACCGTGGAGAGACCCGTTGAGCGACCGGTGGAAAAGTCAATTGAGCGGCCTAGGGAGAGGCCAGTCGAGCGAGAGGCGATCAAGACAGTCAAGTCGCAGCCGCCTAAGCGACACCGGGAGGAGGAGGCGGATGACAGCAGCTCCAGCTCTGGTGCACCCCTTGCGAAACGGGCGAAGCCAAAGGCGCCGATCAAGGCACCCGTGAACCTTAAGCAGCGCCCCGCGGACGGCGCATATGCTTCGCCCCGCAACTCATCTGGGGTCTCCTTCAAGAGCAAGAATACATCGCCGGCCAAGTCTTCGCCTCTGGCTTCGTCACCACCTACGAATGCTTCAGATCTCGAACAGTCAGCACCCAAGAAACGCAAGGCTATCGAATCTTCCGACTCTTCAATCGACAGCGCCCGGACCAAGACGGCCCCCAAGCGTCAACGCATGCTTAGCCCCGATCTGGTCAGCAAGGCCGCGCGTTTCAAGATGTTCTACGAAAAGTACGAGGCTCTGCACTGGGAGATTGCAGACATGTCACACCCGCCCGAGGAGAAGATGGCCGATCTGCTCGACATGCGCGAACGACTCAAACTCATGAAGACGGAGATTTACAAGGAGTGCCCGCCCCCAATTGCGGTTGCTTAGAAGGCGACCGAGAGAGGACAGGGAAGACTGCTCAGGAGCAACGCGTCGACGAGACCAGCGAAGAAAGGCCAGGCGAAAAGACGATCTTGATTTTGGGGTGTTTGATTTTTTTCTCCTGGTTCACAAGCGATAATTCTCAGGGATATCTCGCCAGATCCTGGATAGGACGGCTATACGAGACCAGCATCAGCAACAGCGAATGATTCTTCCTTTTCTTTCTCTTTTCATATTTCGGACTGGATGGATTTGCATCAGGGTCAGGCGGCATCGGCGACCAGCATATAGGATTGCATGGACAAAAAAACCCCGAGCTGGAATCCCGTGGACGCGGGCCAGAATCTCGACATCGTCTCTTGAGAATTGGAGAGGTTTACTTGATTTCCCTCTTATTTTCATTTTCTTTGATACCATGAGGTAGTCTAGTTACCCACAAAACGAACAAACAAACAAGAATTGAAACAAAGATTTCTCAAACACAAACACTCTTTGTCGTCTCCCATGTGAGAGGCCCATGTTATGCAACGGCGTCTAAGGTACCTTGAGGGGAAAGGGTGGCTCTTGCCGCAAACAAAGCGTTGTCGCCATTACTCCCCACCCCTTGTGCCAACATACCAAACGTCATTCCTGGGCTCTGCAGCAAAAAGAATGCAAACAGCCGTGCGCTGCAGCTCGGCTTCCTTTACCAACCAAAACTGCATGTTAGCTACTCATTTTGCATTCAGGAGCCGCCGCCGCCGGGTCCTCCTCTGCATAACCGCATAAATCAGACGCAAAACGGGCGAAGGAAGGTCAGTCAGTCACCCGGCCAGAGCAAAACGTATCCGTATAGAAACCTCCAATTCGCTTCTTGATGAACCCCCCCTTTTGGGATGTACCAAGGTAGAGAGAGAAGAGTATCCGTACAATTGTGTAATTTCCCGGTTGGGGGGTTTTGCAAAGAGTTTCAAGGTTTACGGTATTTCTCCGGGGGGGGGGGGGGGGGGCGGGGGGCGGGGGGGGGGGTTTTTTAAATTTTTTAAATGTTTTAGGTTTTTCTCCGTCCCCCCCCCCCCCCCCCCCCTCTGACGTCGATCAATTCAGGTCTTTCTTCTCCACAACAGGTTCAACAGGGAAAAAAGAAAAGAAGAGACGATTTTGGCCCACCAGAGCTCCCCGCAATAAAGAGAGCCATGTTTTTCTGCTTTGGCTTATTAATGTTTTCGGTGTCTGTATTTCGTCCTTGAATAGTACTCTTTATTATTACCGGTATCGTGAGATGGACTCTTCTTCTTGAATCTTCGATTTGGGTGGAATCCGGCCTGCCTGCCTGCTCAGGGTCTATCTGGTGTACGTGTGTTTTCTCTGCTTCCTTCTTACCTCTTTCGGCTGCCCCCCGTTCGTATTTGCCAAATCCCATCTTACGGTTGTCTCTCTGCCTCCATACATCGGCAAAACCTCATAACCTTGCGAGAGGAGGATGTCGTAATACGGGCGGCGGCACAGCGCATAAACAAAAGAGAAGACGCAGCTGTGCGTTGCGCTGCGGCCAGCCCGCGCCGCGCCGCGAAGCTTACTTAGTGCCCGTCCCGCGGACACCCGCGCGCGGAGCTTGAGCTCCTCCACTGCCGCGCCCCCTCTGCGGTGGCGATGGTCGTCTTCTTTTTTTTTTGCCTCTTTTGATCAAACCACGTTTGTGTACAGCAATGATTATGCTTGCTATCCGAGGGCTGATTGTAAAACTTAAAAGGGGGATGGGGATTGGGTGGTTTGGTATTTCTGCGTTGTCGATTAAGAACGAATGATACGGGAAAGCCGAAATACATGACATGGGGACGGTAATGAAGGAGAGGGAGGGGGGTTTCCCGCCCGCTCTTCCCGTCCGCCCGCTTCGCCGGGCCCGTTGCGGATTCCGTAGGCGTGGTTCCGTTTCCTTTAATGACAAGCTTTTTTTGGCCTTCCGGGATGACGGCATCCGCGGAGTAACCCTGTCTTTGCTGCCGGTGGTCTTTTGGAATAGCCCGTCGATGAGATGTTTCGTTGAAGGTTTTCGTGAGGAGGAGAACTCTGAAAGGGCAGGCAGATGGTGATGGCTTTCCTGGGGACGATGTTTGCTTTGATTGCGTGGTATTTCGGAGACGCGCTCGCTCTCTTTCCACAGGAATCTGGCGACCTCTCGATAGTTGTTGGCTGTGCTCACTTTGATGCGGACAAGTGCTTGCAGAGAGCTGTGCATAAATGCAGCTTTACCAGAGCAGACAAGCGGTGACATTTGATGCTTCGTGGGCTTTGATTGCATCGCGCCCGCCTTTGTCTTGAATGCCTGGAGGCAGCATCGTCCAGAATTGATCCCGCAGATTCTCAAATATAGACGTCTCGCCACGATGTCGATGCTCAGTTGATGTCACCGCAGCTTTCTCCTGGGCATACCGCACCTCGAAATTATTCATTCTCGTGTGGTAACAATACCTCCCGTACTCAGTCAGAAGCAAGCCAGAACCACCTCAGACCATCTACCAAGCGCAATGCCGCCGTACTCCTACAGACCGCCCCCCTCGGGACGACAGTACTATCCTTACGAGGCGCCGCCTCCGCCCCCGAACTCCGCCTTTCACTACAACGACTGGCACACGGCCTTGCCCCTGCCGAACGACTTTTACGTCCATGCCTGCATGACGTCTCCTGCCGCCGGCTTCTACAGCGGAAGATCGCCCGGACGCTCGCCATCCCCGGACGAGGAACCGACGACCTCACAGCCGGCCCGGGAGGAACCCAAGCGGTCGGGCAAAGGCAAGGGCGCCGCCCAGGGCACCGAGGGCGTCCGCAAGGAGGGAGGGGCCAGCAAGGGCGAAGACAAGAGCACCGGCAAGGAGATCGTCAAAGCCACTCCACTCCGCGCCGACGCCAAGACCGCTCAGCGCCGCGAGCAGTGGCTGGTTGAGATCCGGCTCCTGATCTCGCAGATCCGAGTCCAGCTCAGCACGGCTTACTTCGTCCATAAAGAGTCTTTGGACGCTTTTAATCAACACATCACCGAGGAGCTGAAGGAGTTCGCGGACGACCAGACGCTGATCAAGCTGTGGGTCGACAAGTTGCGGTCGACCGCCAAAAAGTACGATGGCAAGAGGGCCCGGGAGAAGCCGGCGAATTTCGATACCGTGACAGCGCAGGTCCGCCTCTGCCTGAAGCATCTCAAGAGTGCGAGCGAGAAGAAGGTGCCTGCCGTCCCTGGCTCCGAGGCCAAGGACGTTGTCATCGACAGCCAGACCCGAGTCGTCGTCATGGCCGTCGAAGAAGCGTTGAGCTGGGCCGAGACCGCCGGTTCTAGTCACCATGCTTGCGAGGAGGCTGTGGAGCACCTCGACAGGGCATACAATTTCACGGATACTGACGGGAACTTGTGGAGGGCGCTGCTGGACATTCCTGCGGCATCGCATTCCACTTCGACGGGCGACACACACAGCTGAGTTGGCAGGTGAAGGGTGCTGTCACGATACGAATGGCGCTGAACGAAGAGTGCCGGGCGGAATGAGTCGGGCGGATGTTGGTGGCAGGGTCGCGATATGGTCATAAGAGTCTGTGAAGTGTGACGTGAGACGAGGGCATGTTGGTCGTTAGTAGTATTCTTGGAACTCTGGGGGACGTGAGAATAGACATCTGCTTACCTGGGAAGAAAAAAAGATGAAGCACCGTCCTCAACAGAATGATCGGAATTGAATTGTCAAGTCCCCCGACCAGCCGAAGCCAGCCGGGAATCCAGACGCTGCGTATCGCACTCAAGTGCTGTGCACAATCTTCGCAACGGCTCTCCCAAAGGGTCACCGAGTCCGGATCCTCGTCTTCCCCCCGAGAGGGTATACACGAGGGCGGCTGCGGGCCCTGCTTTTCTGATGCCAATTGCAAGCGTGAAGTCACGCCAGGCCCTCGCGGGCAGACCCGTCATCCCGCCAAGGGCAGGAGACATTGGGTGTTTGTGAAGATGTTACTCCGAATTTCTCATATGCCATTCTGAAGCGGGCGTGAACCCGCTTCGAGAGGCCGCGCTTGCGCGCAAAACCTCTCCGTTCGTAGCATAGAAACGCAGCGTTGAAGAGGACGGTGCTTGAGGGGAAAAAGAGGACGAAGTTGAGAGGCCGCAGAAATTGCAGCCTATTTATACCTCAGCAGTTTGTGACGTGGGGTCGGGCGGTCAGTGACTCCACTACAGCCTTGCATGTGAGGCCAACCAATCAAAAATCAGGGCACGCGCGAAGCTTGTGAAGGAAAGACCCTTCAAGTCGGGTCCCCACCTGCCAGATCTGGACCCCACGTTTTGTGGATCCATGGCGCCCGTGCGATAACGATAAGGAGGTCCCTGTCGGCGTTAAGCGTTGGTCTCAGTGTTTTTGGCGATGGGGGCCTTGAGTAGCGGAAAGTCCAGACCGCTGCCGAAATTTTTTAGGAGTTGTAAGCGTGCTCTCCTCCCAAATTTCAAAATTCAACGACTTTTCTTTGTTCGACAACTACGTGTTTCTCCCAACCCGCGGCCCCTTTTTTCCTCGAAGAAATAACCTTTACGATAGACAACCTCACATAGAACTCTTAATCAACAGCAACCATGTCACTCGAACCGAAAGATTTCCCTCAAATGTGGCAAAAGCCGTCAAGTGAAGACTTACTCAACACGCTGAAGCAACTAGAACTCAGCCCGCCAGTATGGAGCCACAAGACCAAGCGATCGGTCATCACCAACGAGCTGGAGTCCACGGTTTACTTTCGCCGCGAGGTCTCGATGTACCTCTCCTCCATCATCAAGAGCGGTCTTTCGTGGATTGAGGACGAGGATGAGCAGGAGGCGGTTTGGTCGGAGGCCAGCAAACGGCTTACGGAGCGCTGTGGGCGTACAGGTACGTCAGGAATGGGCGGGAGGTTTCGTGCTGTTGGTACAGCGTCTTACGAGGAGTAGCCATGGGCGAGATCACCCGGCGATGGCCCTTGAGAGAAGACGCCCTTTCGCCGACGTTTGAGCTCATCATCCGCGAACCGCCCCTGACCGGCGACTCACTTGGTCTCAAAACCTGGGGCTCGTCATATGTTCTGGCGCAGCACTTGCCCAGTCTCGGCCCCACGTCGCTCTTCCGGCTCTTCGATGAGTCACTCGGCCAGCCTCGCCCGTCTGTGTTGGAGCTGGGATCCGGCACAGGGCTTCTTGGTCTGGCGGCGGCTGCCTTGTGGAAGGTCCACGTCATTCTTAGCGACTTGCCTGAGATTATGGACAACTTGAGACACAATGTTGAGGCTAACCGGGCCACGGTGGAGAAGCTCGGCGGATCGCTGGACGCGGGGGCGTTGACTTGGGGAGGTTCAGGAGAAGATGAGGTCGACCAAGACTTCTTCGACAAGAACCATCAGTTCAAGGTAAGTGATTCAGTGGCACCCCTTTCGCAGTGACTATTCGACTGACAGTCTGTAGGTGGTCCTGGCCGCCGACCCAATGTACGATGATAACCACCCTGGCCTCTTGGTTGGCGCATTCCACGAGCAGCTCTCCCTGGAAGAGGACGCCCGCGCTGTCGTAATGGTCCCATTGAGAGACGAGACGACGAAGAAGCTATTGAAGACGTTCAGAGAAGTAATGAGCCAACAAGGTCGCCCGCTTACCTGCATCGAGGAAGGAACTCTTGACGGTCGTGACGACTGGGGCGAGGCCGAGGAGGGAAGCCCGGTGAGCTGCTGGTGGGGAGTTTTCGCCCGCAAACCGCAGGAATGAGGCATGGAGTTTGCTGAAAGCGAGCGAGCGAGCGAGCGAGCGATTTGATTGCATAGACGTTTAGAAACAGAAACAAAGACGTGGGCATCACGGGGGTAGAAATAGATCTAGACGACACGATAGATAGGTAGACAAAGCGACCTCGGGCAAAGATAAGGAGTCGGATGAAATTTGAACACTCGAAATCAGCCTCAACGTCTCAACATGTGCTCTTTTTTGGCATAATCTCGTCAATGTTTTTACTGCGCCTTCCTTCCTCCGCCAACTGAATCACAACACATTGCCCGCCGCGCCTTCTTCACGATATCTTCGTCAGTCGACAGCCCACTCAAACCCAGCTTGCTACAAACATACAAGCTCAACTCCCTACCTACGTTCAACACTTCATCAGTAAGCCAAAATATACTTCACCGAAATACCGCAGCATCTTTCACAATTCCTAATACAAACACTCATAACTATTTCCTCCCCAGCATGGTCGGCCAGATTACTTACACCGAGGACCAGATCCTCTTCGTCCTGCGGCTCACCCTCGACAAGGTCAAGGGCGCCGTCATCCTGACGGAATACGAGAAGCGCTTCAACAAGACCCTTACGGCCTCGCAGCTTCGGTATGTCAAGAGCAAGTACGGCCACGACCCCGAGTTCGGGTAAGTGCGATTCTTGCGCGATAGGTTCCGAGTCATTGCTTCAGCCTGCAACTGTTTTGTATTATTTTTCTTTCCGCCTTGCCAAAGAATGAGCGAATGCGCGCTGACTTCTTGCTTCACAGGACAGCATTGATCAACGGAACACTCCCGAGCAATGGCGGAAACAGAAAGACCGCACCATCGACACCCCGACGGTAAGCCATTCCCATAGGAACATTCGCAAAGCATAGTTACTGATCCGTCGACCCAGGAGTACGGTCATCTCTCGGCCAGTGCAAGATTTCAACCAACCCGCTATTCAAACAGCCGCGAATGCGTATTCACTCGCGCCCCTCGCGTCAGCGAGCCATCACCAACTCGACGCCCATCTTCCGTCACCGTCCACCACATTCTCCAGACATCCCCAACAAAACACCCAACAACAGTCACCACCCCAGCCCAGCAACCATTCACATCCGGGCCTGACACTGGCACTGCCCGGCATGCCGGCAGCGGTCACCGAGATGCCGGCGTGGGACCCGGACAATCCCTACGGCGTACAGCCCGTCTTACAGCAGTACAACCGCGAGCTGCGAAGCAAACCGACCAAGCGCAGTCATTCCGACTTTGAAGACGCCGTCAAGGAGGAACAAGGCCCAGAGGACACCGAGACTATCGATCCCAAACGCTTGAAGCTCGAATCGCCCATGATCGTGCCCAAGTTCGAAGACCGAGACGACGAAGCGGTCTTCCTCCTGCAAACTGATACCCCAGACGCGCCCTCGCCGCTCGAAATCTATCAGGGGCCCGAGGCCGATAAGCTCATCGACGAACTTCTCGACCAGATCGATGCGGAGATGAGGGGGCAGGAACCTACAATGCCGTCGATTTCAACGACGCTTACGCAACCAGCACCGCCAACGGTAGCATTGACAGCTGCAGTGCCTCCCATGGCTCTAAGACAAGCCACGCCGTATCTCCAGGCACCGCAGATGGACTTCTACAGCCCCTACAACTACGACTACGGCCTTGCAAACTACGGAATGGAGACCGCGATGTACTTCTCCAACCCGGCTTCGGACGCCTCGAACCCGAGCTTGATCTTCTCGGAGACGGACACGAACCCCGCCTGGAGCCCGTACTTGGACAACGTCGTCGACAACAGTCACTGGGGAAACACTCCCAACCTCTCGACGTACGCGCTTCCAAACCTAGTTGACCTCGATACGGTCGTGGACCCGACGTTGGCTTCGTATATGGACCCCGCGCTCCTGAGTGGCTTGAGCAGCGGAGGCGATATCACGACGGAATCCCACAATCAAATGGGAAACGTTACGGATTTTGGGATAACTTCACCAGTAGAGAATCAGTCAGGAGGTCAAAGCAATGCCGAAGCCTTCATGGGCTTCGACTGGGATCAGATGCTAAACTTTGACGGCAATGCCGGTTCATTCAACGACGAGTTTCAACAGTACCCGCCTCTTGAGTAGAGCTCACACGGTCGAGGTTGGAGTGTTGGTACATGTAAAGTAAGTAAGGGCATTTCAGGGAGTTTGCAACGGGTTCAGCGTCGTGCTTTTGGATTTCACAGCGAAGAGAGAAAGAGAAACACACAAGTAGGTGGGAATTGGGGTTAGTCATTGCGACATAAGCTATATATATATAGAGTTCCTCTCCAGATGATACCATGGCATCTATCGTGACGCATGAAACGAATGATGAACCGTTCCCTTCGGCTTTGCCTCCCTCAAACAACATAAATCAAGCTACGATTTTGAAAAACAATTGGGCGAGATTTCCTCCCAGCGCCGAATTCCATCCACATGAAGGGGGGGTATCTAAGTTGCAGCAGAAACGAACAGACGGGGACCGCTTTCCTCCCAACCCAAAAACGCGTTACTGCAAGTCTCTTTCTCCCAGCCAAAATGTTTGTGTGTGTGCAATGAGCCCGCCGTGTATGGTAAGTGTTGTGAAAATTTTCATGTAAATCATCAGGGGAAGGGAAAATAACCGCAGTGGTGAGACCAGCCGGAAAGTAGACGATCAGATAGCGATGCTTATTGTTTTCCTCGATTCTCCTTCCTCCGTGGGGAAACTGAACACGAGCCTATAGAGGTCTCGCAAGAAGACGTATTGGCTGGCGCGACCGGCCATGTAAGTGACGCTCTTGGCCATGTCGTTCGCCGCTATCCGCTTTCCCCGCGCCGGAAGCAGAGACGACCCGCGGAACGACGCGTCGGCCTGCACGAGGTTCTTGTAATTCTGCAGCAGGGTCGCATGGGTCGGGAGAGATCCGAAAGATCCCGGGGGCATCTGCTTCACAAAGGCCTGCAGGGCGGCCTTTTCGGCTTTGCTGTCGAGGGCGGGGTCTCTTGTATATCCGACGTTCATGGCTGCCTTGATGACGAGAGCTTTGATGCGGCTGGTGTTGCTTTCGTCGCCTGCGGTCGTGGTCGTCGCTGTGCTTGATGTCTTGTTGCTGCTTTGCGAGTAGCTGGACAGCTGGGAGGCGGTGCTTGACCATCGGCCTCCGCGACCGCTGTCGGATGTGGTGCCTAGGACGAGGATGTTGGGAACCCGAGGTGACTGGCTTTCTGGGGAGATGGGAGTGTCCTCGAATTCCGTCACTGGGGTCTCGGGGACTGGGGGAGGCTTCCGTGGGCGCTCGTCAGTGACGCTCTTATGGCTCTCCCGCTTAGAGTAAGATGAGCGATTGGACGCCCTGCTCTCGCGACCTGAGGGCTGGTCGAAGTTTTGCTGGTTGTTAAAGAAACTCGTATGACTTGGTCGTGGCGTGTTCCGGTCTGGTCGGACTTGAGTCCACCCATCTCTGAAGAGATCGCACAACTCCCAGCAAGCCTGGACTGCTGAGCCTAGGAGCTCTTCATCAGGAGCCCTGCCATCTCGCTTGTTTTGCCTCAAACTGAACAGCATCTCTGCGAGCGACCAGCACGCCTTCAACAAAGAGTCGGTCTCTTCAGCCAATTCACTGCGCTGTTTCATTAATCGATGACAAAGAGTGATGTAAAAGTCCAACGTCCGCTCTCGAAATTGTTCCGGAAGATTGCGGATATCCTGCGCGCTATAAAGACTGGCATAAAGTCAGCGTCAAGTAGATGGCGTTTCCCGCTTCATCTGAACTCACTGGTTGTTCAGCTCAAAGCTGACGCGCAGAATGGAGTCGGCAACTTCATCTTTCTTCTGGCGCACGTCGAAAAGTGATTGGCAGAAATCGCGACACAAGTCAAGGTTCTCTCGCACATTATGTCCGTACAAGTCTTCGTCTTGGTTGTCGTACAGTCGTTGACAGAGCTTCCAGCAGGCCATCCATGCTTTTTCGTGTGCGTCAGGGGTGCCTGAGCTGTTGAAGACCCTCATTCGGTGTATCGAGCTCAAGTTGGCCAAGGTATTACACAGAGTCCAACACTCCTGAAGGGCGCTTCGCAGCGCTCTCACCTCAGGATCCTCAAGCGGTAGGGAAGGAGTGGCATAGTCGTCATCGTATGCTTCGGCATCAGTTTCCTCTCCTCTCCTTTCGTCGATTTCTGCCCAGGTTAGAAAAGAACAGATCAACATACAGAAGCGCCTTACTTTCGAGACTGCTAGTACTGCTGGAGCGAAGTCTGGAAGACTCGCTGAGCATATCTTGTAAATCTTGTGCGCGTGGAGTGGCACTGTCCACGCTGTAACGAACAGGTCTCACGTCTGTGGAGAGAGGTGGCGGAGTAGGTAGTCCTGGGGACCTCGACTGTTCCATTCATGTAAGCTTGTGGCGTTTTCGAGGAGTCGGGGTCAGCCTACCTTGGCCGCATGCTCTGTCACTGGTGGGAGGCTGATGGTATCGGTCTTGGGTGAAGATTTGGGTTCAGATGCCGCGGACTTCGCAGATTTGGGTGATGACTTTGCTTCGGACTTCGGAGATGATTGATCGCTGGCTTGGTCTGGTTTCACAGTTGGGTCGTTGGAAACCTGCTTCAACATTAGCTACTGATGCGCTTTCGGCATATCAAAGGGCTTTACCCAGCTGTGGAAGCTTTCTGGAGCGTGGATGACCGAGACGGCTTCTTCGCTGCCACTTTGACGCACGTGTTCGGGAATGTTGGTAGTAAGCATCATGAGCTGCTTCATGTCAGTATTACGGACCAACATTCGTCAATTCAAGGTTGCGCACCTGAGGGTGAGGGAATGGATTTGCTGATGTAGGGCGGGCTCGAGCTTCATCCGCCTCCTCGTCTTCAATCTCTGTCGTCTCTGTTCCGGTTGAGGTCACAGGTGATGGACCGACAATATCGCTAGGACTCATGAGGTGCATGTTGTTCGATGGCACTCTCTGTATGGAATTCGGCCGAAGGGAATTGGAATTTGAATGTTCTGAAGTAGCCGATGACCTTGAATTGGACGTAAGTGTCTGTCTTGAATAACAGCAAGAGGTTTGGCTTACATGTTGGAGAATGGTGTCTGGAATGAGCCGTTGTCGGGAGAGGATACGGACATTTCGTGATGATGCGAGTAGGCAGATATTTGACTTCCAATGGACGATCGTAGGGGCGCTTCGAGTGCCATGATCAGCACCGAACTGCCTATGATGACGACAATATCTCAGCTGGTCGACGACGCAAAGAACAGTTGACCAGCAAGCGGTTGGTCGGCGGCTGTGAGTTCAAAAAACTGCCTTGAGAATCCCACGCAATGCGCTTATAGGCCGACTCGACCAAGTCGCAGACCACGCGGGCTGCTGGCCTCGATCCTGGGAGCCGTGGAGGCTTAGGGTCAAGCTGCGCTGGAGGGTCGGGTCTCGTTCACGATGGCCTGGAGATCACCACACCAAGCTTCGAGACGAACAGGAGCAGGCTGGAGAGTGAGGAAGCTCGAGAGAGCGAGGGTGGGGAGGGCGGTTTAAGAGGAGCTGTGCCTATTGCAACCTCAATGCTAGGTTGAGGAAAGGCAGGGACCGGGGGCTCCAGGCCGACCCTGGCTCACGCGAAATATCGACAGGGCCAGGTTGGTTTCGCAGCGTCGCGGCGGGTCTGCGCTTGCTGGTCGAACGACAAGGGGGAACGGAAGACCCAAGCAGCAGGTCTGACGAGTGAAGGATAAAGAAATATGGAGAAAAAAGGTTGGATCGGCCTGCGGGCAACGCGACTGCCGCTTCGACGCTGGATAGAACAGAATGAGAGGACGATGGAGTGCGGAATCAGGCTGAGCTGCGCGTTACTGCGATAATGCTGCAATGCAGATGTAGGAGGGGCGGTTGGGAGAAGCTGCGGCTAAGATTCGACGAAGCGGATGAGAAGTGCAGCTCCACCGATTGCCTGGCCGTCCACTCGGTCTCGCGCAGCCGGGCACGGAGGAGAAATGACAGGAACCAGACGCAGAAAGTACTTCGAAGACAGCGAGACAGAGCGGATGACGGCCAACGTGATTGTCAGGTCTCGGTTGCACTGACACCCCACGACACTTGGTCTGGTGGTACAGGCGAGAGAAGATGGCGATACTTGGATGGAACCGCAAGAACGTGAGAATGTGAGGTCGCAGAGAAGAGGCAGATAGGTGTTCTGTACTCCGTCACTGAGTCGTTGGTAAGGTACCCGAGAGGCCGTGATACGGATATGGAGTGCTGCGTTGCAATAGGGTCGAGACAGATGTTGGAGTTCTCTGTGTTGTGTGAATGGCTAGGCTGGTTGAATTCTGTTCCGCTCTATGGATAGGTACTTTACATGGAGAGAGGGACCGAAGACGATGGTGCGAGTGCAGGTTTTGCTTTGCTGGCCGAATCAAACGTGGATATGCCGACAGGACGGAGTTGAAAAGGGTGCAAGCATCTCAGTTAGCCCAGCTTGAGGACTGAGGTGTGTAAAAAAAGACGAGAGCTGCCCCAGGACGTGACCCAATCTGCGAGCTGGGAGGGAGGGTATTCTCTCTGTCTTGAGCAGGAGACATTCATCTTGGGCGGTAGAAACAGCAGCAGAGGGGCGAACGAGACGAACTCGGCTTGGCCTGGTCAGGTAGGGCAGGCATCTGCAGGCATGTTCAGAGCAAGATTGAGCCAGTCAGATGTGCAGCTGCGCGTCTGTTCCCACGGGCAAAGCAGACATCTCCTGGCAGGTTGGACCAGTCAGGAGCAAGTACAGCGTTGTGTCGGTGGATGAGAAGAGCATCGTCGAGATGTGGGCTGCATGAAGCAGACAGGCGTCGGCGCTTAGCAGAGGTGGGCGTCGCATCATTCAGCGAACCACAACCACCCCTGGCCCTGCGAACGCCCCACATCGGTCCGGAGGGGCCTTTAAGCTTGAAGGGAACACCTGTGAAGGGAAGGGAAGCTTGTCGAAATATTGAAATATT
Organism: Colletotrichum karsti; assembly: GCF_011947395.1. Taxonomy (NCBI): domain Eukaryota; kingdom Fungi; phylum Ascomycota; class Sordariomycetes; order Glomerellales; family Glomerellaceae; genus Colletotrichum; species Colletotrichum karsti. Next base: position 847,610 of record NW_024065920.1, read on the forward strand.
GAAAGGAAAAAAAAATTGAAAGCAAAGATAGAGGTAAGGTAGCTTACCTCTGGTCCTCGGAAGGGATGGGAAAGATACGGCTACCTATGCGAACTCCAATAATGTCTCTCAAGCTACCAGTGTAGAACGTGTGGCCCATGTGTCTGAGGTTGACCATGCCCGTAAAATAGTATTGTGCCGTGATACCTATCTAGGCTACTAGGTACCTAGTCTCTCGAATGACATTGGACGTATTAGGTCAATGTACGGATATCAGGCTGTAGAGTCGTGGTCATAATAATATTCAATCGTCAGCTCACGTTTGCTGGATGTAAGACAACTTCGCAGCACCTTTCCTTACAATGTCTTGCCTACCTAATTGCCCATGCTATGACTATGAGTGTGTCCAGAGCGAGACGAGGCCGAGCCGGTACACTGGTCCGATGGTATCCAATGTCTGCGCGTCTGTATTGGGACTTTTGTCCCCTTTCTGATTGTGTAGAGTGTATGTATGCTCGCGCAGCAAGTGTGGATGGACGGATATCTCTCACAAGCTTCTTTGCACCGTCTCTTGTCCCCCATCCAGACACCGCGGCGAGCCAATCCCCTCATGCCGTGTCATGAGAGACGCGAGCACTCAGTCACGCTCCCCAAACGTGCCTGTGTATTGCATTTGGGGGCGGTGACACGCATGCGTGTTCGTGAACGGCTCTGCCCGTCCATCGTGTCTTTTGCCTGTCTCGGTGTCTGTTTGCCGCCCTGGCAAGACTGTCTGGGTGTTGTTGGTACCAAGTGCAGCAACTACAGTAAACCTCATTTGTCGACTCCCAGCGCAACGGAACCAAGGATGGTCTCGACCACTTTACTCGACAAGGATACGTTTATGGTGGCCCGAACTGGCCGATCAACAAATAAACAAAGCCTTACACGATGTTGCTATCGTCCGGGCCAATGTTGTTGGCTCTGCTTGCTTCGCGAGAGTACGGATATGCCTGATTAGGCCTCGAGATGTCAGGCCTAGCGCAACCCGAACTCTTGGTAGGATGTCAGGGAAGATGGGCTATGCGTGGAGGTTGGTAACGGCGTGACCATCACTTGAAAGCTGGAACTCATGCCGTCATCTATGAGCCGTCACAGTCGGTTCGTTGGGAAAGGCCATGGCCAAGTGTCTTTCTGTACTGTGATAGCAGTTTAGCATGTACAGGCGACGGGAGGAATGGAAGTGTGAGGGTGTGTACGTACCCCTCCCTCTCCGGCCACCCCAAATCTCCGCCGCTCCTTTCTATTCATGGTGACCGGATTCCGACGATTTGGGCCGGTGTTGTTTTTGTCTTGACCGTCTTCCAGAAGAAAAGCGGGAAGGAGACCCCTCCCACTGATCGCCATTCTGCCCAGGGCACTGACACGCCGAGTCTGACAGGCCACACTGGCCTACCGTTTGTGCTGGGAAGCAGGCACGGTCCCAGTAACGGCTTTGAACCCTACTGGTACGGCAGGTACGTAGCCCCCAGGTCTTTCCTCACCGGTTCTTGATGTTGATGTTGTTGGTTTCTCCTTCCCGTCACTTGACCTTGACCGTTCGTTTCTGGAGTTGCTCTAAAACACAAATTTTCTTTTCTCTCCCATGGATACCCGATTCGCGACAGTCGAACACAAGGTATAATGGGCTCATTTGGTCTCTGAGCCATGCGTCCCAGCTCGACTGACCTCCAAAGAGAACTTTACAAGATCAAACTGCCAACCCGGTAATTATCATCAGCTTCAACTCGAATTTCCCTCGGTTCTCGGTCCTTTCGGACTGTCCTCGGGGTTGGATGGGAACAAGTCAGTTCCTTGTTGGCAAATTCGAACCTCGGTCCCAGAAAACCGGAAATATGGAAACCAGTCTCGGTTCAGTTGTTGGTGTTTCTTGAAATATCCGCAACCCTGGAACTCCACGGTCCAACGTCAATGTCCCGCAGCCACCACCATCACCTGATTGCGTCCACGACTGGGTTTCCCGATTCCTGGGACGCCGCTCCTTTCCAATAATGCTGGCTGTTGACTTCGAATCCATTCTCTTCTCGTTGAACGCAGTCGTCATCCTTGAAGATTCCGTCCCGACCTTTCACTTAGTGTGGTGATTACCCTGGATTTCATGTCGGTGCCTCTCACTAATCACAGCGCTAGCAAAACTTCTGGTAAAGCCAGCTGGTTCGACCCCGGCGATGTGGCGGGGTGCCAGCTCCAGGACCCAGGAATCCGTCCCCGGGGCACCAGTTGCTGATCGCCGATGGAGGGGCAGGCCGGGTTGCGCTTCACACCATCTGATGCCATCCACTCCGGTTCATGAAGGATTTGCTTCGATGTCTATATCACCGATAACTGTTGGGGTTCGGTCCTTCAACATTGTGTAATGGCGGAAGAAGCCTTGTCTCGAGGCAGGCCCTTTTTCTCGTCTTCTCCATGGAGGTCAACCCCGACCCGGACGCCGACCTCCTCGACTGGTCGGGGGCTCCGCTTGGTATCCCTGACGCCACGACCGCATCACGCATGCAGGCCATGCAACGCGCATAGGCGCCAACAAGCTGTTTCTATGAATGGGCTCCGGCACGGTCTTCTTAATCGGGACAACGCCTCCATCTTGTGCAACAGATAGGAAGCCGAGCTGCTCTGAATTATGGGTACCATATGCCACTTGCAGTAGCTGTTGCGCGCCAGTTGAATCCTACCGCGGTTACGCTGCGTGTCGTGGTTCTGCGGGAGTGCCAAGTCAAGTCGTTGGCAATGTCCAAAATACCCACAATGCGTTCGCCAGACGGACGTAGCTCCAGACTCTGCACGCCGTGCATCAACTCAAGACGTGTTGGCGTCCCCTGACAAATAAACAATGGCAGCAAAATGAGAACTGGGCTCTTGCATCGCGGGTGGTGTCCGCTTCGGGAATGTTTGTTGGTGCTCTCAGTCCTCGTCGCGGCAAAAGCGCCGCGCCATTTCCAGTCTCTCGGGTCATCGAGTCGGCCACCGGGCTCATCCTACGACTTGCGCAGCATTCAAGCCAATGCCTTGCCGATCCATACCTTCAAAGACATGTCGGGTACGTGGAGTTGACCAGCGTGGACAATGTCACCAACAACGAAGCACACTGGACAAACAGAGAGTGGTTCAGACAGACACCAAGCACCAGCCAGCAAAGCCTTTGTCGTTTTTCTGACCCGAAGACAAGCCCCTCGGTCTCAAGCGTTCTGCCGACATCGTCCAATCAAAGCCATGATATGATGATTTGGCCCCCGAGCAAAGCTGGTAGGTAGGACAAGAACGTCAAGTGAGGCTCTTCTGGCCGAGTCAACGATTGTCTCATTCATCTCAAATGGGGTACAATATGGCATGTTGGTGGTCAGCGACTAGCAGCCGGTCAGGAAGGCATTGAGGTTGCTCTCGATGTCCTAGTCAGCTTTTCCTTGAACTTGACCGCCAGATCGAAAGACAACCTCCCTGTCAAATTGGAGTACCAACAGTTTGACTAGCGCACTGCAACTGCAGTGGGCGTGGCATTGCTGCAGGTGGCCCTGTCGATTAATACGCGTGGTATATCCGCATACACCATCAAGCAGCGTCTCACAGTCTCAAATGCTGCGGTTGATGGAGCAGGTACGCAGGCCTCAGCAAATATGGCTGGGTAAACGGACCGGGACTTCTTCATTCAGTAGGACCCGACATGCGTTCTAATCACATGATGAGCGGCGTGCGAACCGGCATGATGGCTTTCATCATCTCCGGACCTGTACTGCCAGTTCTCCCAGCCACCGCCAACCGTCCAACTCTTTTCCTCCGAATCCTATGCCTGGTCTGGCTCTTCGTTGTCGTTCGGGAATAACCACGACACTTCCCACGATTGCCTTGTAATTTGTTGATTTCGCCGCGAGGAAGCGGGTTTTCGAGGTGCGGACGGATTCGGTGTTGCGCATCGGTCGGGTGGGCTAAAGGCACGATTGCCGCCGTTTGCTTATCGTAGATCTATTGTTGACCTAGCCGTCTCGTCTTGCGTGCCCAATATCTCCCAATAACGCCATGCAATGCTCTCTAAATTCGAAAACTCCAATAGTTCTGTCATCCGACCATTACGGGTTCAGAGACATCTTCTTTTCGTTGCGGCCGTCCGGAGTGTACCTAAATCCAGTGTAAGAACTCTCGAGCGTCAGGATGGTTCGAGTGTTGGATGCGCGTACTTGAGAAGCTTCTCGATGAGGTCGACGTGGGTCATGACCATACGGCGGCAGCAGTAGCGCTTGAGTCCAAGCTGGTCCATGGCGTCGCTGTTTTCGTGCCTGTCAGCGATGCTGTTGCTCGCGCCTTTGACCGCAGTCGGAGACTTACCCATCCATAATGCCGTCATCAATGAGCTTGAGGTAGCGCTCCCAGAGGTCGCCGGTGACCTATGGAGAAGTCAGCTATCGAGTCTTTCGCATCGAACGGGGGGCGCTTTGACTAACCTTTCCGCAGGAGAAGCAGCGAACGGGGATAATCATCTTGGCGGTGTTGTATCTGCGCGAATGCAAATGATTATTGGCAAGATGGTTTGGCAGCCAGCTAGTCGGCAACTGAAGTTCGGCTCGCGCAGTGGATCGTCAATCGTGGATTATCGCCGTCGTCAAAGAAACTTTTTTCGATCGTCGCGTCGCCGGCTCAGCGCGAGTTCCATAGGTACTGACAGGACTGCCTGCGGAGAGAAAATTTGTCGGACCGGTGATTCTCCGATCCTTATCTTATCAGTGTTGACTGTGGGGAGATCCACCAATCGCATGGCCCAGCGACAGGAGCGGGACCCAAAATTTCTTTGGGAACTTGAACTTTTTTTCCTGGAAGGGTCGTGTGCGAGCGAAGCAGCAGGAAATCCAAGCCAACTCGTCGAAGGTCTGACGACCAAACTTTTCTCGCTCATTCTTGCTCCAGACCCCCAGAAACGACACTCGTTTGTGTATATTCGACCTGTACACCACGAAATGGCCGGCCCTTCAAACCCGAAAGCTCGGGATGCCGATACCAAGAAGCGCAAGAGAGACCCCAGCGACAAGGACGGCCAGACGAAGCGCCTTCGGCAGAAAGGGAGCAAACCTGCGAAGAACGGCGAGGAAGACGCGGGAGACCTTCGCGAAAATGCCTTGAACGTGCTTTCTCAGCTCCAGAAGAACCTCACGGACGACCAGATCGAGACCGAGCTCGTCAACCTGGGCAACTCGGACGTCCAAGCGACTGGATGGCAGGTTTCCTCGCCAATGGGTGGCCGGATGGCTGATATCGACCCAATCTTTGCTGAGAAGGAAAAGTAAGGGCGTCTGCGTCGTGGAGCTGTCGACTTGTCTAACGTTCACCCAGGTACCTGATTGTTACTTACAACACCTCTCTGCAAATCTACTCGGTGGCCGAATCCCTCCTCATTCGAAGAATCTCCCTCCCAGTGGTTCAGAACACATACGCCGACAGGGCTTCGTCGCCGACGATCGTTGCGACATGCCTTTCGCAAACCAACACCGATTTTGTCTGGGTCGCCTGCTCCGACGGCAGAATCTGGCGGGTCAACTGGAAGAGGGGGACCAAGGTCAGCGAAGAGTTCCACACCAGGTCGGAGACTGCGCTCGACATGACAGTCGCAACGATTGAGGGGCAAAAGAGCAACACGGAGGTCGTCTATGTGTCCGAGACGTCGAAGCAGAACAAGGGCGAGATCGTCGCGTACTCTGGTCCCGACTTCACGCAGCCAGCCTCTGAAGTCCTCTTCACGACGAAGCAGCTCAACCGGGAGATTCACCTGCTGCGCGCGAGCACGGACGGAAAGATCATTGTCGGCGCTACGAAGGAAGGTCTCATTGTCGGAACGGTCAAGTCCGAGGCGTCCAACACAAACCTCGGCCTCGAATCCGAATTCTTCACATTCGACTCCACGGACATCATCTGCTCCCTCGACATCAGAGTCACGAACAAGAAAGACAGCGCCGCTGTTGTCGATTTGGTTGCCGGAGGTGCTCGAGGTGCCATCTACTACTACAACGATGTGCTCAACAAGCTGCAAAACCTCAATGTGCCCAAGTCGAAACGGGATAGCATCCAGGCACGCAAGTACCACTGGCACAGGAGAGCGGTTCACAGCGTGAAGTGGTCCAAGGATGGTAAGGAATACACCTCCAAGTAGTCGTGTTCGAAAATCGCTAATGTCGCTTCTAAGGTCATTACATGGTCTCCGGTGGCTCAGAGAATGTCCTCGTCTTGTGGCAGATGGACACTGGCAAGATGAACCATCTCCCTCATCTGTCCGGAAGCATCGAGAACGTGGTCGTGTCGCCTTCGGGATCATCCTACGCTATCCACCTCGACGATAACTCTGCCATGGTCCTGTCTACTGCGGAGATGGCGCCAACAACCTACATCTCTGGTATTCAGTCAGCTGCTCGCTTCACCTCGACTCCGAAAGACCTGCTCGTCAAGCGTGTGTGGTCGGTCGCTGATGACGTGCGACACCCTGTGCCCGCCGCTTTGAACCCTGCAGAGCCATCAAGACTGTACGTATGCACAGGCACTGGCCAGCAGGCAATGATGGCCGGCGATCTGCAATCCGCTCCTCTGCTGCAGTCGTTCGATATGGAGTCTTTCAGAAGCATCTCCAAGCAGGCCCTGGCCAGGACCCAGCCCACAGATGTCAACATCACCTCCAAGGGAAACCCAATCTCTGAACCGCGGATCACGCATGTTGCGTTTTCGCCAGACGGCAATTGGCTGGCCACAGTTGATGACTGGCAGCCGCCGAAACGCGATCTCGAAAAGATTGCCCCTGAGGCTCGCGAGCAATTCATCAAGTCGAGGCGCGAGATCTACCTCAAGTTCTGGGCTGTTGGCGAGGGTGACGAGCCCTTCGCTCTCTCTTCCAGGGTAAACAGCCCCCACGTCACCACTAGGCCCGAGACTGTCCTCGCCCTCACGGCAGACCACACGTCAAATAGGTTCGCAACTCTTGGAGACGATGGAGTGGCCAGGATATGGCACTCCAGGGTGAGGCAGCACGACGGCGTCACTTCCACAGGCAACTCCGGCGAGGCGTTGCAATCCTGGTCGTGTGGTGTTGCTGTTGCTCTTGGAAGCAACATCGGCGCCGACGCTCTCGCAATCACTGGAGAGAACGCCAACGAGCGCAGCGGTAGCCTCTGTTTCTCAGAGGATGGCTCCACCCTCTTCGTCGCTTTCGGCAATCGGAACGACGGCACCGTCTACGTTATCGACACTCACACTGGCGAGATCAGATTAACGTTGCAGAACATGTGGAAGGGACACATCCGCCGCCTGCAGGTTCTCTCCCCTCACGTCATCACCCTCTCCGACGATCTGAGGGTATACGACGTCGTCGCCGACGAGCTGCAGTACGGCATTCAGCTGCCCAGCGGGCGCAACGCCGCCGTGACCAAGGAGTTCAGCCACTTGGCCATCGACCGCAGATCGCGAACCTTCGCCGTCGTAGTACCAGGCGGCCAAGCCTCTCAACTCGCCGTCATGAGACCAGAAGAGCCCGAGCTGCTCTGCGTGAAGCGCATTCCCCATCGCGTCACTAGCCTGGTTTCGACCGGCAGCTCCTCCGGCTTCGTCGCCGTCGACGACGCAGCGCAACTCTGGACCATCGCCGAGGCATCGGACCCCGGATCCGTTGCTCTGTCGAGACCTTTGGAGGACATGCAGCTCGACGGCGAGCCCACCGCGGAGGATGCGATTATCGAAGACGAAGAGGAAGTCGAAGACGAGGAGATGGCTGTCGACGGGGCAGATGAGCCGAGTGAAGAGATGGATCTGGACGATGACGACGACCAGCCTGCCGTTATCAACCGGCAGCGTTTGGCGGATTTGTTCGATGCGGCGCCGGCATTCGCAATGCCGTCTGTCGAGGACATGTTTTACAAGGTAACAGGGATGCTGGCGACAACGCCGCTGCACGCCTCGTCATAGGCTTCAAAAGTTGTCAAAACATTGTGCAATATACCCAATAATAGAATGACTAAAAAGTGCTTGAACAAATCTTGGAGGGGTAGCCCGTCAGTTCATTTTGTCGTGTGAGATCGTGAAGAGCCCGCAGTCCGATCTTCGAACCCGGCCTTACCCCGCGGCCCCGATATGCGGGGCAGAACCCGAACGTCCAGTGCCCCGCTGCCGCAGCACGCCATCCCGTCACGTCATTGGGGATTGGTTATCGGATTACTTAACGACTCAGTTCTACAATAACCGCCTTCTCCCGTGTAGGGCGATCAAGTCTGTTGATTGCTCCCTGCTGCGCCTTGCACTTGACATATGCGGAGAAACCGAGTTCTTTAACTCTAATCCTCAACTGAACCAGACGTACGGCAACTATTGAGTTTCGTAATTCTAGGCCGCGTCTCATAGTCCACCATGTCTTTCACGTCGATCCCCATCCTAGACCTCTCGTTAGCTCAGAATCCCGAGACGAAGCCTCAGTTTCTGGAGGATCTACGTAGAGCTCTCATGGAAGTCGGCTTCTTATACATCAAGAACGTGGGAATTCCCGATGAATTATTCCAAAAGGTGATCAAAGAAGGCCGCGCCTTTTTCGACATCCCGCAAGAAGAAAAGTACAGTAAGCCGTTCAGCAGGGGGCAGTGTGGCAACCCTGGAAAACGCGGCGAATCAGACGAACTGACACCCTCAGGCTCAAGATCGAGATGAAGAACGCAAAGTCGTTCCTGGGCTACTCCCAGCTCTCCGCCGAAATCACGGCCGGCAAGATAGACCACCGCGAACAGATCGACCTCTCCACGGAACACCCCGTGCCCGGCCCCCGGGATCCGCTGTACCACAACCTCCTGGCGCCGAACCAGTGGCCCTCGGAACACGCGCTCCCCGGCTTCCGCGCCACCTTCACGGACTACATGGACCGCATGGGCCGGATCTCCATCGCCTTCACCTCGCTCATCGCCGAGGCCATCCGGCTCCCGCCCGACGCCTTCGGCAAGTACTTTGACGAGAACCAGCAGCACAAGCTCAAGGTCGTCAAGTACCCGGACGTCGGCGAGCTCGGCATCGACGCCGGCACCGGCGCGCGGGGCCAGGGGGTCGGCCCGCACAAGGACAGCATGCTGACGAGCTACCTCCTCCAGGCGAGCCACCACCGCGGGCTGCAGGTGCAGAACGTGCGGGGCGAGTGGATCGACGCGCCGCCCATCGACGGCACCTTGGTCGTGGCCATCGGGCAGGGGCTGGAGGCGCTGACGCAGGGCGTGTGCGTGTCGACGACGCACCGCGTGCTGAGCCCCGCGGCGGGCGAGGGCCCGCGGTTCTCGATCCCGTTCTTCCAGGGCGTCAGGGGCGACGCCGAGTTCGAGGACCTGGAGACCGTCGGGGTCGGGAGAGTGCCGGAGGACATCCGCGAGCAGAGGAGGAAGGTGATTGAGGAGAACGGCGGGCGGCTTGACGATGTCGAGTTCACGTTCAGAAAGGGCGGGGTCGCGAGGACGCTTGGCGAGGCGACGCTGAGGAACCGCGTGAAGAGCCATCCGGATGTTGGCGAGAGGTGGTATCCGGATATCCTGGCTGCGATTCGGGAGGAGCAGGCGAGGGCGGCTGAGAAGGAGGAGAAGGCCGCCCCGGGTCCTGCTGCTCCTACGCCGACCCCGTTGCCCGTGCCCGCGCATTGAGGTGCGGACCTTGCTCCGGTGTTCGGTTCCGGTTTGAGACGAAGATGACCTAAGCGCGCGTATCCAACAGCAGGATTATGTGTGTACTCGTAGGCTCGTATTTGTCTTTTTCTTTTCCGATATAAAGAGAGCAAAATTCCAATGTTACGCCTTCGCTGATACTTCTCTCACCCGACTCAACTCAACTCAACTCCATATCGCGCCATTCTCCCGGCATCCAGCACGCCACAACAACTCCAAATTTCTCGTCAAAACTCGTGATTTATGCGGCAACAAAGGCGGGGAAGCAGTCAGCAAGACCCTTGCTGTGCTTGTTCTCGGCGTGCTCGGTAAGACTGTCGATGACAAGGCTGTTAGTCTCATGCTGCTGTGCGCGCGCAAGGTACAAGAGACCGCGCAAGCTTAGTATCTTCTGGGGGGGAGACGTACGCGGGAGCCTTGGTGGTCTTGAGGAAGGTGGACTTGCAGATCTGGCACTGGATGTCCTTGGCGGCGGCGTTCTGTCGCGGGGCGCGGGTCGGTCAGCGACTGTCGAGCATTTGCGATGGGGGATGAAAAGCTGCGTTCGTCGAACTTACCACCTTGAGCTGAGAGCCCTTGGGCTTGGCGTTCTGTGCGTTGCGGTCGCGCTTCTGCTGAGCCTTCGCGCCCTGCGTTTTCCCCGAAATGTCAGCGGCTTGCCCCTCAATTTTTTTCCGGTTCCATTTCCACCGGACCCTGATCAGCGGTGGGGGAGGGGTAGTGTTGTGTGCGAGTGGCGAGTACGTACGTTACCCATCTTGAATGCTGTGAGGTGGTTGAGGTTTGGGTTGTTTTGGTAGATTGGATAGGAGGACGTGTACGTCGTGAGGTCGTTGAATCGTGAGGCTTGAAGGAAGAGGGAAGAGAGAGAGAAAGCCGAGGCGGGCGCATTAGGTTCGCTTCTTTTTTTTTTCTTCTCCCTCGGACGACCCCGTAGCGCTTCTGCATGGATCTGCAGTCCAGACTGTTTTGGGCTTGCTGAGAAACAAAGACGCACGGACCAGGAACCTAATCAGCAGGCGGTAGGGGTCTGTGGTACGTACCTCGCGCTCCAGGACGGGAATAATTGAAACGTTCGTGATATCCACTGTCCAACATCGTGTAAGTAATTGTTAGTGAAAGCCCCTGCTCTATCCTTGGACTCACAAGACCAACATATCACGTGCATCGCTAACCGACGTAAGCAGAATATCAGGCTGTCACCAAAATGATGATCATTTGGATTGCAAACTTTGTGTGCCTGTACAGCTTTATACCTACGTGGGTTCTCTGATCACGGAAGAACAGCAGCGGAGAGTTGCAACACGAGTCACATATGTGGTATGTAAGACAACAACTAGGCCGACCAATTGTACAGCTTACTAACTGAGACAAATAGCCTAGTGACGAGCGACCCCAAAACTGCTTCTCCAACTTCGCAGTTCCAAAGCTACCCGCCAGATATATCGAGGCGCAGCCAGCCACTCCAATTCCTACAGGTTGAGTACTTGGTACTTTCTTACCGCACTGGCTTCCCTGTTGCTGTTACCGAAGCCTGGTCGCGATGTGTAGACCGGACATCATCGTGAGGGCCGCAGTCCGTAGCCTCGATAAAAAGATGAGAACAGCCAAAGAGAAGGGGGGGAAGTTCGTGGAGCTGGAGGAGATGCTTCGGAACATGAAAGTACGACTGCCAAAACACACTTCATGCCAACCAACCAGCGCCTGTGCCGCAATGCATTCTGGTCACGAAGGACTAGGCGGGATTGAGAGAAGAGAACTCTCCAGAGCAGAAGTGTACGATTTGCAAACCTGCGTTGATAAGGCCGGGCGGAACTTGTCAGTGGGCACAACTGCCAAAACTGCGGTGCTGACAATCAGCGAAGACCTTACGCTGTTGAGGGATGATGATTGTCATCCTGTGAGGTGGAGAAGCCCGGTGAAACTGTCGATATCAGATGGCAGATTGTGCTACTTTGATGGGACCGCCGCTCTCCCCGTACCTGCCGGTGTAGCTGATTGGCTGGCTCTTAGGGTGACTCTCTCCATGATGGATTTACCAACGTGCGTGTACGAGATAGCCGTTGAGTTGGGAGCCAAGCCCGCCAGTTTGCAAGGGGACAAGAACCTGTTGCGCACCTTCGCTAGCCTAGCTGATGGCGACTTTGAGGGCGCTGCAGTATCCGTTTACAGCGAATTAGAGGCTGAGATGGAGTCAAGAGCGCCAAGATTCTCTCGTGCCGGCACGACCCCGGAGGACATCACGCCGGCGTTCCCAACTGACGTGCCTGCTTGTTTTGACAGAGAAACGCAGAGGCGGTTGAAGACACAGCGTTTGGTAGGACCCTTGCCCACGAGGATCATCAACACTACAACTGGATTAGTCGAAGATGGCCATGGAAGTGGCAGATACGCCGCGCTCTCTTACTGCTGGGAGCAGGTGGACCTCACCACGATGCTGGGGCCTATCTTGAAGCTGGTGAGAGAGGCCGGCATCGACTGGCTGTGGGTGGATGCACGTTGTATCATGCAGAACAACCTGGAGGACAAGGAAACGGAAGTGCCCAAGATGGGCAGATACTATGGCGGGGCTGCCCTCACAGTGGCCGTGGTGCCCGAGATGCAGGAACTGAACAAACTGACAGACATACAGGTCGGGGAATATGTCGATGAAGAGAGTGTCAAGGCGTGGCCTGACTGGAGAGACCAGCTGAAATCGGCAAAGTGGACAAGCAGAATGTGGACGTTCCAGGAAGCCGCACTGAGCGGAAACTTGGCCGTCATTGGATTGGGTACCTCCTGCAACATGGATACGATCATGTGGGCATCCAACGTCCGTGATATGCGGCGAGATGGCCAGAAGGTTCTGTTCAGTAGAAGACAGGGGACAGACAGTGTCTGTACCGGCAGCGGCCTCTCTAACTGGAAGTATTACTACCACAGCGGCTATGGGTGGCCGCGAGGATCCCAGACGAAGATGGAGCTTGGTGACTTATGGGACATGACAGCGGGCCGGGAATGCAAAGAGAGGCTCGACCGTATATATGCTCTCCTCGGCTGTCTGACGGGCACCAGTTCTCTGACCGTGGATTATCAACAGGACGAGGGTCAGCTGGTGTACCAACTTGCCAAGGCTGGCGTGCTACGAAGCGAGGTGATGGTTGGGATGGGGGCAGCAACCAAGGATGGAATGTGTTGGGCGCCGGAGAGGATAGATGGCCTACATCCGCTTGCTCTCGCCCATGCCGCCATTGGAGGACGAATAATCATGCTGGGAAGGCGTATGCTAGTAAGAGGACGGGTCATGAACGCATCCCAGCTGGAGAAGTATTGCGGCATAGTTTCGGAAGATGGGAAATCGAGGCTGGTGGTAGATACCGGGGCCAAGGCTGAGGTGGTCGTTTTGGAGGGAGAAGCTACATCGTGGTTCGGCTGGCACCGTACGCAGGGCTCGGCTGGTAAAATGAGGCCAGCAGACAAAGCGAAGATGTGGTGGCCACTACGGCTTGTTGGTTGCTCTTGTCGGAGTGGAGAGAGGTGTGGTGGGAAAAGAGTTGATTCTTTAGATAGTCTCCAGTAGGCTTTAACAGTAATACAAATGCTCGGCTGGCGAGCGAGAGATGTTACCGTGAGTTACCGTGATCCTCGAGATCCAAGTCTTCACAGTCACTAAGGTAGCGACGGAATGTTTTTTTAGGCCGGTGTTTTTCGCAACATTTTCGGACGATCTGCCTCCACTGAGGGGCACGTCCCGGGTGGGGGCCTTCCGTGTGGATGGCGGAGGACGGACTATGTGGGACCCTCTTCTTTCACGTGTTCGACTGGCACCCCTGCTCGTTTTGTTCCGTATTTCCCTGAATAGCAGGGGAAAAGCTTCTGGGCGTTTTCGAGGACTTGGTCTCACATGTTCGCCGCACTAGACGTCTGGAGATTCCCGTCCCTACACCACTCACTTCTTGCAACCGAGACCCGTACTCGATACAAAATTGAGCAGTTCTGCTGCGTAAGTGGATTGGTCCGAGCTCACCAGGAATTCCTGGGCCACGACGCGTATTGTCACTTGCGGTCGCGTCGTACTTCTTAAGCAACCAAACGCGTCAACCCCAGATGAAAAGCCGACTTGTTAGACGCTCAAGTTGAAGCATATTCCCAATCAGGAATATTTCAGCACATCATCTGCCACGACTCCATCACTCCATCGATCGCGCATATCATGTCAACTAAGCTCGTGTCACCGGACAAGGTGTCCGGCGACGAGTTCAAGCAGCTTCTTGACCACTACGAACCTCTCATTAATTCCATATCTGCCTCCAAAGGCGGTACGTCGGCCCTTGATCGCGTCTTTCCCCGCACCAGTTTCTATCTACAATTTATCTAACGACCGTATGCAGCAAAACCTGGTCAGAAGACCCTGCACGAGCTGGATCTGTTCCGTTTCGTCGAAGCTCCTGCACAGTTTTCTCAAGATGACCCGAAGCGAGACATGGAACACGATGATGTCAAGGTTCTGGTTGATTGGAAGCTGTAAGTGTGCACCTTTCTAGCCGCATCCTTGCCACAGTTAGAGCAGAGCATTGCTACAAGCGTACCAATCTCAGCGCAAGGCAGCCATGTCATCACCATATTCGCGATGGCTGCGAAGGAATCATGTCTGACAGAATCGCGCAGACGCCACGGCAAATTTCGTCCGACGCTGATGAAACTTGTATCGTCAAATGACTCCTCCACGGTCGAGGAGATTGTCAAAGAAGGCATCGAAGCCTACAGAGATGCGTCGGATCTTGCAGCAGCACTCAATATCTTGACCAAGCTGAAGGGAATTGGCCCTGCGACTGCCTCACTTCTCCTGGCTGTGCATTTTCCAGACCAAGTCCTTTTCTTCTCCGATGAAGCGTATTACTGGCTGTGCAACAAGGGCCAAAAGGCGTCACTCAAATACAACATGAAAGAGTACGAGTCTCTCAACGTCGAGGCACGCAAGTTGACAAAAAGACTGGGTGTCTCGGCAATGGATGTTGAGAAAGTTGCATACGTCCTATTCAAGCAAGAGGGCATTACTCTTCAGACAACGACTCAGGACTCAACTCCCAAGACTGCAAAGATGAAGGCAGAAACCCCGAACAATTTGACGACAAAGAGGAAGAAGAGCTCCGAGGAGGTTATCGAAGCCGACGCCCCATTCCGACGATCAAAACGAGGAAAGGCAACATGATAAGCTTCTTTGTGGCGAGCTTTCACAGGCGGAATATGTATCCCGCCCACAACGGCAGATGCGAACCACGAACCGGGCATCTTGACCCAATCCAGACTCATGGGTCCCGTGGATCTACCGGGTTGGGCCCGCGATGCATGCATATCCCAAATGGGTGTGACTATCGGCGCATCCCACGAGCGCCCAACCTTGAGGCGGAGAGTCCGCGTTTCACACTGGACTTTCGGGTGTTCGTCTTTGCTGCCCCGAAAAATTTCCCATTGGTCTTGCGCGCGGGAGAGATATAAAGCGGCACAGCGGCCCGGCTACAGCGCAGTCAGCAGAAGGCTTTTCTCTGGCTGAGCCGTTGGGACCCGCCCGATTTTTTTCCGGGACGCGTGATCTGCAGGACCCCGGATCCCAGACGGAGGACGCCGAGACCACCGTTACTTCAGTGCATATCCAATCCTTACACACAACGAGCATACGACACGGGTATCTTCCGACTTGTCTGCGGTCCTAGACCGTGTACGTTTGCCTATCGTCACGATGGACGATGAATTATTCGACGCCCATTTTGGGGCTGCTGGCGAAATGCCGCCTCCACCGCCACCAGATTTCTCGTCAATGCCCTACTCATCAGACCTCTTCTCTCAATATATATCACCCTTTGATACCCCCAGCTTACTCTGGTCACAATCTTTTCCTCCAGCTATGGACAATCGACCAAGGGGCTTTATGCGTGCAGATGAAATATTCTCGGAAAACGGCGGCCCTATCCCGCTGCCCCCGAGGTTCGCGCAAATCAAGCGAAGCCTTGTCGCCGGCAAAGAGACGGCCGTAGTGGACTCTTGGAACCGGCTCTTAGTCGCCCTCCGTGCCGAGATCGCGCTGATCGGCGTTACCAAGTCTGACATCATCCCCACCATCGACTTTTCGGAACTCAAGGACCATGCCCGTGTGTCCGAGTTCGCTGCCAAGCTTCGTCGCCGAGGAGGCGCCGTAATACGAAGTGTTATACCGGCCGCAGACGCTCATGTCTGGCGAGAAGAGACTGAAAGGTATCTTTCCGATAACCCTGAAACACGAGGTTGGCCAACTCGTGATCCACATCTCTTCGGCATCTACTGGTCACCGGCTCAGATCAAGGGTCGCGCTCATCCGAATGTCCTGGCTGCACAACGTTTCTTGATGGGTCTTTGGCGCTCGAGGAATACGAACGCTTCGGTGGCTGTGGATCTACCCGTGGCATATGCGGACCGTCTGCGTATCCGCGCACCGGGGGACGAACATTGGCATTTGAACGCCCATGTGGACGGGGGTAGTGTGGAGCGCTGGGAGAGCGATGGGTATGGGAATGCCGGCACGTATCAGCGCATATGGGAGGGGAGGTGGGAGGACTACGATCCATGGGAAAGCAGCACACGGCTAAAAGTCACTTCGGACCTCTACAACGGCGCAGGGTCATGCAGTATGTTCCGCATGTTCCAAGGCTGGCTCTCCATGTCCGATATCGACCCCGCCGACGGCACTCTCTTACTCTGCCCGATGCTCCAGCTCGCCACGGCCTACTTCCTGCTTCGGCCATTCTTCTCACCACACAACCCGTCTCCCGAATCCCCAAACTTTCTCGCCCGCGAGAACTGGTCCCTCGACTTCATGCAGACAAGCATCATTCAGGGTGCCGTGCCGTCGTACACGCAGGAACTGAACGCGACCCTGCACCCTCACCTCCAATTCGACAAATCCCTCGTGCGCATCCCGCCCGTCCGCCCCGGCGACTACGTCGTCTGGCATCCGGACATGGTCTACGGCGTCGACAAGGTGCCCTCGACGGCCTTGCCCGCGACCATCATGTACATACCCGCCTGTCCGCTGACACAGACCAACGCTCTGTATCTCGCCCGCCAGAGGAAAGCTTTTCTCCTCGGGCAGCCGAGCCCGGATTTCGGTGGCGGCCGGGGCGAGACGACGCACATGGGCCGGCCTGGGGTGCAGGAGGTCAGCGATGCCGGCGGGGAGGACGGGCTGAGGGCGATGGGGTTGCTGCCGTGGGAAGATCGGGAGGGGAGGAGTCCGACGGAGGAGGCTCTCGTGAAGATGGCCAATGCCATCCTGTTTCCCGAACAATATGACATGGTCTGATGATGGCGGTTATTGTATCGAGGCGCTGGTAGCAATACCTCCAGACGCATCCAAAAGATTTAGGCGTTCAGCTATGGGGAGTCTCTGGAAAAGCTGGGAAAGCACTGGAAGAAACGGCCAAACAAAGTTGTACTCGGAAGATTCTGTAATGGTACGCTTGTTCTCCAACTATTACTCCAAGGAGACGACACCAGCAACACCTGCACGAATTCGGCCTCCGCGATTCATCCGATGCGGATGGATGAAGTGCGCCGTGAGGTGATCCCACACGATGGCTCGGGTGATCCGCAGCAGCACGATGCAATAGAGGCTAGGCTGTTTCAACATGTGTCGATTGTGCTCTTCCACGTACACCTCTCAAAATCCTTGGTATCCTGAGCGCTAGCCCTGGTTGCTGAACGCAAACGAATTATCCACCCAGGTTTCCAACTCCGAGAAGAATTCCGCTCTCGATCCAGTCGATGGTTTCTTTTTCCATGAGCGAAGAGCTTGTCGATATCCTTGTCTTCGTGGACGAGGAAAGGACGTCTGGTTTCGCCGGACTTGGTGTCGTTGCCCTTCCGGGTCTTAGCTGTACCTGATAGGCAGCGGTAGAGAACTTTCTGGTCTGCGTCGACAAACTATTTGTATGCAAAACTACTCCCTGTGGTACCATCTTTTTCATCCATCATCCGTCATCAGTAAACAATGTAGAGAGGTTTGGGATGGTCTTGACCCTTTCCATGGGAGAAATGACCCAAAAGCAAGGTGAAATGGACCGAAAGGTAGGTGGTTTCTGTGGATTGAATCTGTTTGTCCACAGATCGGTACAAAATGTACCTTTATGGCGGTGATATCCAGCGTGGATGTTCAGAGCATGGTCGCTTTCTTCCATCACTGCCTTCCCCTTAGACCACACATCTTGCCACCGGCCAATACAACACACCACCAACACCAACGACATACGTCGTCAGTATCGCCAACTTCATGTCGTCTCCGCCATCGCCCGCTCGGCCGCGCTCACCCAACGCGTCAGATGCGCGAGCATCTTACCCCGCTCCCGATCTCGACGAGGAAGCTACGCGGTATGAGCCTGGCCAGAGATTCACGATACAGCCCTACAATCCTGTCCGTCCTCATGGCACTCAGTTTTATGGTCCTCCTCCGCGAGATGCGATCCCTCCTGGAGGCCTCCGAGGCTTTGATCCGGGAGCTCCGGTGCCTGAGGATACTTCGGCTGACCTTGAAATTATCCATCCTCTTTCTGTCTCCAACGGTGGAAGGGCACAAATCGTTGCATGCGAGATGATCCGCTCCCCCAAGACAAGCAGGGACTCGCACGCACCGTTTCCCTCCTCCCAAGGAAAAGACAACAAGCCTAGTCGCCAGCGATTTGCCGCCAAGATGTACGACTGGGCCTTCCAGGCGAGTGATATCTTCGGAGCCAGCCCCGAGGAGGCGGTCGAGGGGATCTTCAGTCGTGAAGATGCCGTGCTGAGACGTCTATACGACAAGAACTTGACCGGCAACCCGCACCTGGCGCCTCAATACTATGGAAGTTGGGCCACAGAGTTCATCATTGACGGAGGCGACAGCGGAACTCTGTATCGATGCGTTGGACTCATCCTGATCGAGCTCGTTGAGGGGTCGTCAATGGAGGATATGTGCTCCCGTGACGAGACATGGGGGTATCTCATTCCCAGCCTCAAGCCCCGAAAACTCCACACAGGCTCTGAGGGTCCAATCAAGTTCGAATGCAACAAGAAGGAGGCCCTCAAGAGCATCACGAGACAGCTCCTGGACGGATCCGTCAGGCACTTTCACGTCGGCGTTGATCATAATGGCGCCCACCCCCAAGACTTGTTCGTCACGATGCGAGACCACGGTCGAGATACGGATGAGCCACGCCTCGTGATGCTCGGCTATTCCCTGAGCGTCGTGTATCGGGAAACCACCCTAGGCAGGATCCCAGATAATGGTGTCCACTGCATCGAGCTGCTGGAATTCCCTCCCCATCCCTATGAACGCTTCAGCGTGGGTGCCATACCCTTTCACGTCGGGTGGTTTCCAGACCCTCCATCGGCTTGGGTAGAAGAAGGCGTGGATCCCATCGATCCCGCGAAGTTCGAAGACCACAACGTGGAGTTCGACAATTTCCTTTTGAGTGAAGAGGGTTTTGGGCCCCTAGTGGACAAGTCCAAGGAGGAGGGCGGCCGTTACTCCACGTTCAAGGTCTTGAAGGGGAACAAAGCCAAGATGGAGGCCGAAGAGGCAGAGCGTTACACCAGACACCTGCGCAAGCAGGCTGAAGAACGGGAGCTCGAGGAGTCGTTGGAGAGCATGTCCGACTCTTCCATTGAACCGTCTGTTCCGGAAATTAACACCAGTATTGACAAAAGAGATCAGACAGAGACAGAGTCTCGACCCGGGCTCGGGCTGCCTGCCACAGAAACCAGCAGCATCACGCTTCAACAAGATGAGCCGGAGACGGGACATCAGCATGAACTGACTGGGTTCGTGAGAAACATCTTGCAACGAAGCATGGACATGTTCAGTGACTGTAAGGAGAATCCGATGATGGAGGAAGAAGCAGGCTGACCCTGTCTTTCAGTGTTTGGAGTGGACGGCAATCCGCTTCGAGCTCCTCCTCGGCCAACTGCTGCCAAGCACTCTTCCCACGCCACTCTAGCTCTCATCCAACGGGTCATCAATTTTGGCCTCCGACCTCTTGGATCATCGCCAGAGGCTCGTCTGTTTCAGACCGTCATCAGCGAGCATTCTCGCCCATTGCCGGCAAGGGAGCCGAGACCAAGATACGAGCAGGGCCGATTAGTTGGTGGTGCTGGTGTTAATGCGTGTCTCTCTTGAAATATCCACAGATTGAAAATACTGGCTCGACAGAGAGGTACACGAGTAGAGGAAGGGTTACTAGCGGTTTCTCGGTTCTATATTCATACGGACACGTTTCGATGGCATCTCAGGAGTCATCAGGTCTAGGAGGAAGGAACACATGAAAAATTGTCCCGGGGTCCCGATATGCAGAACATTTTAGGATCTCGTCCACGACAGTTCGATGGAAACAAATTGTCGCAAGCATGCCGCGCAACGGAGGTTTCAGCACGTCTTTCTGATATTGTGATATTGTCTGAACCAAAGACAAGAAATCCCTTGTCAGTCAGTCGCTTCAGCTAATAGCTCAAGAGTGAACCGCTGTCGCTCTTGATTTGATGTTTATCGTATAAAAGTCAGTTCCGATGACTGCTCAGTAGATCACCGTCAAAAGTGCAAAAATGCAAAACGAATGTTCCGAAACCGAGAATCGAACTCGGGGCTATGCCTAACCTCTCAAGTGAATGAGAGGGCATCATGTTGGCCACTACACCATATCGGAGTGCGTTGCACAGAATCGTCAAAAAGAAAACTAAGAAGCTGTCACTGCTGGTGGGCCCCAATTGGCGCTAGCGGCTGGCCTCTGTGTAACCCTCGCAAGGAAACCCCAAGCGTCTCTCCGCCAAACCTGCAGTCATATCCGGAGTTCACATCCGGGCCCGGCGGGAGACGAGTCATGATCCGGTTCGAATCCCATGTCAACAACCCCCGTGCCTCGTGGACGACGCTAGCTGCTGCCTGCCGCGGGAAACGGCCGACCGTCGTCGTCGTCTGCTGTCGCAAACCATCCGACCGCTTCGGATCTGACACCCAAATCCATCTCGAAAATATCTTTATCCGTACGTAGCGTGCTCTGGCCTGGTGCTGGGAAATCCCCTGGGTAACCCTCCGGCAAATGGATACCCATACCGTTCTTCATCTCACCTCCCCTCCTCCCCCCCGGTGCTCTGGAGCCGGTGGGTGGGTGGTAGTTCGGTGGAGTAAGAGTGACGTAAATCGATCTTTCTGCAGTTCATCGTTTGGAAATGTTGGTGATGTCCTCCCGGGATTGTCGTTAAACGAGGTGATAGGTGATACTCCCTCGTCCCAGAGGGCATGTAGATGGTACTTTCGGCATTTGTACACGATACAAATCAAGGGTTGCGACGACCTCAGATCCCGTCTGTCTCTCTTGGCAAGGTTCGGTTGGCATCGTTTCGTTCCTTGTCTGAACTATTGGAATGATCTCGTCTCGCTAGAGAGATAGGTAGAGAGAGGGGGATCAGCAGGACGCTTCGAGTTTGGACGGAAGGCTGGAGACGACCGAAACCCCCCATCATCCACAGCATCAGCTGGCTTCATGCAGATTGAAATCGTGTTAGTCGATTCTCGCGCGTCCGAGTCGTGCGAGATGCGCATCGTCGTCCGGCCCCATCGCCCGTTCGTCAGACTCATCAGAGTATGACGCAAGTCAGATATCATATCCGGGGCCCTTCGAGGTTGATCAAAGGACTGATTTGCCAGGCGATTCCTCGCTCTTCCGTCGTGGTCCTCTCCTCGATGCAACACACGTTGTGTCTAGAACTCCAATCCCGCCGCCCGGGGGGTGTCTTGGCAGGAAGCTGGGACTGAATCATGTCCCGTGCTCGGCGGGCGACTTCGGCCCCCGTTCGAACGCGCTCCTCTCCAAACCAACTTCTCGTCTCCAACTTCCGCTGGGCTGGGGTGCTCTCCCCAAACACGCACCAGAGGCCGGGAAGTTCTCCAGGACCCTTGTTTGGGTAACTTGCTATTTTCCAGGGGTCCCCGAATGCGAGGATGGGAAATTCTTGTGTAACCTCAGCTCCGGACCTGCTAACCTCAACTACTCACCGTTTGGGCAGCGTTTGGAGAGGAAGATGCGAGGTTAACGGTCTGTTGTCGTGATCGCAGGCGAGCAGGGTCCCCTGAGTCGAAACTCCAACTTCCTTGGATTGCGATATTGCCGCCGATTAGCGTGGAGAGACTTTGCGTCATCCAATGTCGATAGGGCAGAGTTACTTTGTCATGGTTTGATACTATTGATTGAAACGTCGTCGACGGGCGGCACGGGTCTCCCTCTTGTTCTGATGGGGGAAAGGTTCGAAGACTAAATTTGGTGTAACGTCAAACCTGAGATGACGTCGCTCAAGGTTTGGGGAAGGAGTTGGTTTGACTAGACTCTGGAAGGTTACACGAACCTACCTGCCATTATTCAGTCACAGTGTCCTTCGCTTGATAACATGCAAGATAAGTCTGGTGGCTCGAACGCCGATTAACCCCGGATTGCTGACGCGGGGTATCGGCTAAGATAGGATTGAGGCAGTGGTTCTTGATCTGGTAAAGCTTGTAGCCCAGAACAAACCCCGAAGCTGATCTTTCAACCGTAACTTGAGGTGGCTAGAACATTTCGCCAAGATTGCTGTGAGCGGCATGCCCTGATCTATTCTAAACGTTATCCAACCAATATTGTCGAATTTGAAGATGCTACATGCAATTACCAGAAACCGTCTTCGCTGTCAGAGTCGATTGTATAGATTGCTGAAGGTATATCATAGTACCCTACGATCTCGCCGCCCTGCCAACGAGGTCGTTGGCAAAAATGTCCAACGTTGATGGGGGGCATCGTGCCATCGATTTTTCCATTGAAAAGTAACATCGACAGCGTGCTGTATTGATATGTTCCGGAAGAATCCGTAATGGACTTGTTCAATTTGTCGACAACCCTCCTTCGATTGGCGGTTTGCTCCTGCGATGTCCAATCTGCAGCTTCGGCATACCGGTGACGGTCCTCATACGCAATTCCCACGAGGATACTCTCTATCTCGCAGTGAACATGATCGTTATCGTCGAAGTCGCCCGATGGCTCGTATTCTCCATCATCAGGTTGTATAATCATTTCTACAAAGTTCATCAAGAGGTCGAAAGCCAAGGTTGGCCCATTGAGCCTTTGCCCGAGTTGCCAGAGGTCGTAAGTTGGCTGCAAGAGTGGCGCGACTGCGTTGCCCCGATCAGATACGTTCGCCGCGGTTCTCAACTTCTCGGTTTGCCTGATGACCTTGGCGATTGCGGATTCCGCCTGACCCCCAATCTGCTGGGCCTGCTGCTTGACGCGCTCTCGCTCTGCGTCCCATGATTTGTCTGCGTATGTGTGAAGCTGTGCCTCGATGAATGGACCGCACAAGGGGTCTGCGAGTAAGTCCTGGAAGCACGATTTGAGGTCGGGAAGGGTGATGCGCGATAAGATGCCTTCTGTTGAGTTCTCGTCGAGTCCGGGCTGGTGTCGTTTGGGAGATATCTCAACTGCATCGACTGCGTCAAGTTCTCTTTTGGGGACAAAACCCATTGTGATGAAATGAATAAATGGTTTGAATTGTAGAATAATGAGGTCTGCTCAAGAATGGAATCCGGTCAAGAGTTGTGGTGAGAAGAGACTGAGAAGTGCGTCACTTGTAAAAGTCACGACCAAGACGCGCCAGACGCGACGTGGTAGCATGGCGAGACATGGATTAGAATGGAGGACCCTCTCTTCGCGATCTGCAAGTAACGTGAGAAGTGTTTCTTTTTCTGGCAATGTCTCCATACCAACTAACCATCTGCACCTCGGACTGCCCAATGGTTCGAGGCCCAACTGAAATAAGGTAAAAGGCATTCAGTGCCAGCTAGATGGTGGTTATATGTCAAGTTGTAATAAGCAACTCTTACCATTCGCCAGCTGCCCAGCTCCGGCACGCACGCGACCAATCACACCGACCCCCGGCACTCGGTGACAGCGGCGCGGGAACTGACGTCCCGTCGACGTACTCCGTACCCAAGGTCGACGGGTGGAAAAGGAAAAAAAAAAGGTTCGGGGAACACAGCAGGCCAATGCAGGGGCCGAAGATGGCCCAAGCTTGGCCTTCTAGGCGAGGGGGTTACCACACCTGGAGATTTGATACGTGGATAGAATTGCTAGGGACCAAGGCAGCTAAAAGCGACTCCGCCAGCTGAATGTCCCGTCCTTGCTGGGGCATGGGCATGAGGACACCGCACTAACAAGGACCCGTCATCCGTCACCGAGGCCAGACCGCAGCACCTTACCTACCTACCTCCCTGGAAGCACCTGAACCTGAACCTGGAGGAGGAAGCTGTGACCCAAGACCAAGCACCAAGCACCAAGCAAGACCAAGACCTACCAAAGGTGGGCTCTTGACGGCTGGGTTCCAATTCTGCCAGCATTCTGCAACCAAAAAACCACCAACCTCACACGTCAACGTCGTTTCGAGTCATCTGCCAACTGCAACAACCACGCACCTATCTGTAAACATTTCCTCATTCACGACTCAGACTCACGTGCGACCTCGACCACGACTCGACCGAACACCCGCAAACCCGCCCAATTGCCACCCATCCACTCGACGCCATCTCAATTCCGCCCTCGCCCTCGCCCTCGCCCTCGCCCTCGCCCGTCGCTCCACGTCCTAACCCACCATCGCCCGCACGCTTTCTCCTCGGATCTTCAAATCCCATATCCTCGCCAGAGGGGGGGCAATGACCATTCCCCCGCTGAACCATGGCTGATTCGGCCAGGTCATCGGACAAGAACCCCCGGTCCCCCTCCAAGTCCAAGGTCGTCCGCTCCCAGAAGATCTCCGGCCCGGCACCCACTCCTCCGCCCGGCATCGTCGGCGGCCTGCCCGATGATCTCGAGGAGCTGAGTGACGAGCGTGATCTCGACCAACATCGCCGCCTCCCTCCTGCTCCCGCTCCCGCTCCCGCTCCCGCTCCCGGTGGCACCCTCCCCCGTTCCCACACCCCCGGCCACCTTTCGTCAAAGAGCCAAGATCGTCGCCGCAAGCCCTCCGACCTCTCCATCCGTCAGCGTTCTCAGTCCGCCTCACAACCACCGCCTACCGTCCCTCCGACCCGCACCACGCCCACGAGCGCGAACCATCCCAAACCTCTACCCTCTTCCTATCGACCCACCGCCGACGCCGCCAACACCGCCAACACCAATGACGGCTCCGAGTCAGCCGGAGGTCACGGCTCTGACCGCGACGGCCGCCGCCCTGTCGCCATGCGCTCGACGTCCGCCATAGCTGGCAAGGCCTCAATACCTTCCTCGTCAACGACGACACGTCAGCTGTCAACTGCTGCCGCCGCTGCCGCTCGAGTTGCTGCTAGGGGGCAGCATGTTCCTTTCCCTCCGCTACAGGATCCCAAGACGGCCCCTGATGTGCCTCCAGCCCCTTCGTCAGGCATGTACTGGTCACGCGCGCCCGTATCAGGTTCTCCTCATACCTCCCTGCGAGCCCACACCACGACCCTGGTGGGTTCCAACATCTTCGTCTTCGGCGGCTGCGACTCCCGCGCCTGCTTCAATGAGCTCTACGTCTTTGACGCCGATGCCTTCTACTGGTCCATTCCCCACGTAACAGGCGAAATACCAGTGCCTTTACGCGCCATGACCTGCACAGCCGTCGGGAAGAAGCTGGTCATCTTTGGCGGTGGTGATGGGCCCGCCTACTACAACGATATATACGTCCTCGACACGACAAATTTCAGATGGCACCGCCCCAAGGTTATAGGCGATCGTGTCCCGTCTAAGCGTCGCGCCCACACCGCCTGCCTGTACAAGAATGGTATCT
This sequence comes from Colletotrichum karsti, assembly GCF_011947395.1. Lineage (NCBI taxonomy): Eukaryota > Fungi > Ascomycota > Sordariomycetes > Glomerellales > Glomerellaceae > Colletotrichum > Colletotrichum karsti. The sequence goes on from NW_024065920.1 coordinate 873,082, forward strand.
ACATCTTTGGCGGCGGCGACGGGGTCCGCGCTCTTAATGATGTCTGGCGCCTCGACGTCAGCGACATGAACAAGATGTCGTGGAAGCTCGTCTCTGCCCCTGAGCGGGCCCCACCTCCGGGCGTTCGGGAAACCCGGCCGAAGCCCCGCGGCTACCACACGGCCAACATGGTGGGCAGCAAGCTCATCATCTTTGGTGGCTCCGACGGTGGTGAGTGCTTCAACGACGTGTGGGTCTACGATGTCGACGCCCACATCTGGAAGGCCGTCTCCATCCCCCAGACCTTCCGTCGTCTATCGCACACGGCCACCCTTGTTGGGTCCTACCTCTTTGTTATCGGCGGCCACGACGGCAACGAATATTCCAACGACGTCCTTCTCTTAAACCTCGTCACCATGACCTGGGATCGACGCCGCGTCTACGGTCTCCCCCCGAGCGGTCGTGGCTACCACGGCACCGTCCTGTACGACAGCCGCCTTTTCGTCATCGGCGGCTTTGACGGCAGCGAGGTGTTTGGGGATGTGTGGATGTTGGAGCTTGCCGTGCACGCGTATTATTCCCAAATCAGCCATTTCACCATCGAGGTTTGAAGCCTTTCCGCCACCCCCGCGCGCGCGTCTAATTACTATGCTGCTGCCTTAATGCGAGCCGGCTTCTCTTTTGTCTCCCTCCAGACTATACGTGCGTGTGCGTGTGCGTGCGAGGTATTTCGCGTCCTGTTCTACTCTGTATCGTTACAACCCCTACTCTGAGTTACTACAGTATTTATGTTTGATGACGGAACGGCTTCATAAAATCCGGTGGGCGGGCGGCTGGCAGGCATGCAAGAATCTATTTTTTCCCTTTTCCCGTCGAATATAGTAAATCAAATCTCAAACAAATTCTGCTAGATGCGTTCCCTCCTATTCACCTCCCAAACACAGGTGTGCTAATTTGACAGTTTGAGAGAAGAGAGAGTGACGCAATGGATATGTACAAACCGGCAGGCAGCGGGAGAAGATCAAACGCGGGACACCGCTTATCCTCGATTGCTGGCCGGGGAACCCGTTTCTGAAAGCCATCATTTACCACTGACTCGGGTAACGTTGGAAAGGGATGGCAGACGGGAATACGTCATCTGAACGCAGCAGACAACCCGGGCCGGTGTGTACCTCGTCGACAAGAGAAAAGAAAGCTACCCCAAAGCAAAGCCAAGCAAGCATGGGAGACCCCCCTCTCGTCGTGAGGAGCAGGAGCATGGGGTTGGGTGGAGTATATCCCATGTTTCCCAAGTCAGAGAGAACCCGGAGGGAGGTATGGTGGTGTAAGTGTAAGTGTAAGTGTAGGTAGGACCTGCCTCGATCCCGTCGCTTATCTCTACTGTAGACAGGGAAAAGTAAGAGAGAACAAAAGAGACAAGAAGAAGGGCAGATTGCAACGTCTCGTCGTGGGGAGAGGACTGACGTAGTCGGGGGCTGGGTACTATGCGGAAGAGGAGGAAGCGCGATTCAGTCGACGGGCTGATCGACGCGCGCCGGGGATCAGTTTACCACTTTTCGGTGTTTGGTCGAGTTGAAGAAGCAAGTGGTTTTTGGGGAAAGTTGGAGAGGGCTCTCCAATGTTCACAACGATGCCCGCGCCTGGGATGCTGTATGCTTTGATGCTCGTCTGGTGACGAATGAAGCTCTTTCTTATCAGACGCGATAGTTACCGACAAGGGCACCAAGCAGGGACAAATGGGATAACATTAAACAGGGGGTTTTTCTATTCCCGAAAGCTCCTAAGTTGAACATTTGTTTTTGGAACACACAAGACTCCAACGTCCCCGAGTTAAATCAACTCTACTGGGTTTGACCACAAACCGACTCATCGACGGGTATTGCGTCATGGGTCGATCAAAACATCCGACTCGGGGAACCGATTACCCAAGACCCCGTCCCGGGTTGCGCGCGGTTTCGCCGTTCTGCCGCTGTTTGCGAAAAGCAACTCGCCCTCCCCCTTCCCGACTTCCCCTTCCCGTGAACGCCAGCAATGCAACCAGACCGCCAGTGAGCTCTACTCCTACTCCCGGGAGAAGAGATGTATAATTTCTGTCGACAGACCAGGCGCCCTTGGCGGGCCTGTCCATCAACAAATGTGACAAAACAAGGAAAAAATGCAAGGCTCGCAATCGTACAAGACTGTGTGTGTGGTTGGTGTGTTGATAGGTGGTGAGGTAAGGTATGGTAATGATATCATGATGCTATTTTGGTGTGAAATCGAGAGGTCGTTTACTTCTGCTCGGCAGCCTTGCGAGCGGCGATGCGACGCTCCTCGGCAGCGACCATGTCTGTTCGAGATGTGTCAGTAAAAGGTTGGCGGGGTACAGGTGCGAGTTCGGTTCGGACTTACCCTTCCACAGGTCCTGACCCTCGTACTCCTCCTTGTGGATCTTCTTCTCGATGAGGTGCTTGTGCTCCGGGTCCTCGGGGTCGATGATCATGACGGTCTCCCAGCGGCCGGAGCCGGTCTTGGCGTCGTTCATCTCGAAGGCGGCGGTGACGACGAGCATGACGACGGCGAGGCCCTGGGCGTAGACACGGGCCTGGACGAGCTTCTGGGCGCCGGAGAGGTACTTGTTGCGGTTGACGAGGGCGAAGGCGACGCCCATGGAGGCGAGCCAGGAGGTGAAGACGATGGAGTACCTGTTCTCGCGGCCCCACGCCACGAACTTCTGCATCGTCGTCTCGTTGGCCCTGGCCTCGGCGACGGCCCGCGCCGTCGCGTCCTGGTAGCCGAACATGGGGTCCTTCTCCTTGCCGAAGAGGATGGAGGCGCGGTCGGCCTGGACGATTGCGCCAAAGGTCGCCGACGAGGTGACGAGGAAGGAGCGGAAGGGGAGGGTCAACGAGCGGAAGGCCTGGTAGCGCCTGGATGCGAGCATGACGCCCGCGAGACCGACGCCGAGACCGAGGGTGCCGCCGATGAGGCCGCCCTTGACGACGACCTTGTAGTGCTCCTCCTCCTCCTCTTTGCTGAGAACCTTCATGTTTGCGGTTTCTGTGGTGTCTCGATGTGTAGGTAGGAAGGTGTTTTATCCAATGCTAGTTGCGAGAGTTGTGAGGAATTGGTCTTAGGTGTGCGCGCGGCTGAGGTTTTTTGGTGTTGTCGGGATTTGGTTGTTGGTCGTGGGGAAGATGATGTCGTACGATACCCCCGGTGACGGATCGATGACGGATCGGGGATTAGCTGGGTATATAGCTCTGGTTGGTTTTCGTTATCGCAAATCAATGACTGCTAGCTCAATGCTGCGGATCTCTGAAGTTTGTTATGAATGAGAAACCTGAGGCTGAGGTTGACAATCAACAAGACCTTATATCAAGAGTCGAATGTTAAAAAATTGACGACGGCCACCGAACGGCGATTGAAAACAGCGCCGCGTGGACGAAAAACCTCGCACCAGACCCAGAATCGTGCCATGAAGTCGAGCTCCGGCATGATGTAATGGACCCTTGCTGCCCGGTCTTTGCCGCCCGGCCGTCGGTGCCTTCCAGCGCCTTACGGCGTTCTCTAGGCGGCCCGTTCAGCGGTCTTCAGTGGACTCTGCGAGAATGCGAACCTCCCAAGCAAACACCGAGAAATTTCCGTCGGATGAGTAAGCTGTAGAGAAGCCACGATGATTGGCCGAACCTCTTGAATCCAGCCTCGAATTGGACGAGGCGACCTGTCACCTGGCTGGCTGCCAGTCTGACCACTTTTGACAGACGATTCCTATTCTCGCCGTTTGGACTGTGTTATGTAATTCAAACGCCGAAAGCCTAACACATTGAACCCATCGCTCGGCGATCATTCAGCTTGCTGAGAAATGCGGCCTCGCCGACTTATGTCCACTGTGGCTTTCGATGACTGCGGTGTCTTCGCTGTTCGGCTCTTGATTCCGTAACGAAGGTTTCCTGAATATTCTCCCGCCGAGAAGGAGCTCCATCTTCCGCGGAGGACCTGTTTCCATCGGCTGAGCCCGTGACGTGTGCCCGGCCCTCGGCAGTCTTCGCCGGCTTCTAGCGGCTGCTATCACTCTTCCAGAAGCCAGTTCGTCGGGTGCACTCAGTTAGGATGCAAATGGGCTGATGTCAGGACTACGCCACTTTCTGGCCGCTGCAGCCCGGTTAGTGTTGCGTTGGAAGATGATTGAGGATGCTTGCTGACCAGCCTCCTACTTGATGGCCGGTTGTTTTGGCAACAGCGGTTTGAATACCAAAGTTCCTGTCAGCTCGTTCTCGCTGCACAATACTGGTTGAGCCGCCGGGTTCGGCCATGTTGCCCGGAAATTGCAAAACTCATTCGGAGTAAAATTTTCCAGCAACTCCCAACGGGCATCGATAGGTGAGACAGGGTCACGATGCGACTCTGTCGGATAAGCAGCTCAGTTCCGTTCGCTATAGAGAACCAGAGTTGTGGTCCGTATTCAGGTGTCCGTATTGCAGCAGAAAGCAACTGAGTTTCCGTTCCGTTGTCGGTGAGAATGTCGGAGAAACAGCGCTTGGAGATGCCCCCCAGTGCTCAGTACTTTGACAACACTTCGCAACCTCAACCCCAAGTTGTATTTCGGATTCAAAATATCCCAAAGCATCAACCCTCTTGGCTGTTGTCGAGACAAAATGCCAGGCGGTGAGCGAAACCTCTCTTGTCACCGCCCAACCCAAATCGCCCAAGTCCAAAACTCTCCAGCGTGGCATCGTGGTCTGCGCGTTGTGTCGGTGCGGAAGTACTGTAGGAGGCGACCTCACCTTACTGCGGTAGGTTCAAGGTAACTCTCGACGAGTTTCGAGTGTCCCTGCGTTTCAGAGCTTCTAGATGCTCAGGGTCCTAGTCATGCAGTCCACCCCAATTCCGTAGAACTTCCACTCCCGATTCAGGGTCCTCGTGGTTATGCACTACACCGCAGTCCTCACCGCTGGTTGGACGATGATTGTGGTACTGCGTACGCATGGCATGGCGTGGCATGGCTTCTCTGCGTCTGTACTTCGTACGCAGTACGCAGTAAACAAGTTCACGGACCAGGTCCAGGTCCCCTATGATTGTGATTAGTGTATCCGTAGGTAGGCCCGTTCCACGGAGTATTGATGAGGTGAGGGGCTGGGTAATCTGGTTGCGCCTCATTCTTCAGCCCGAACCGTCTTCTAGAAACCTTCCACGATCCTTGCTAGGGCCAGGGTCCTCTGCGCTCTCCCGCCATGCCACGTTTGCCCACTGAAGACAAAGGCCGACCCTCTTCGCCAAGTGTGCGCTTTTCCACTCGCAGCTGGCGGGCAACACAAACTTCTCCCAAGACACCCCCAATACAATTTCAGCAAGCCTTCCGAGAAAGGTTGTTTCTTCCAACTGCATCTTTGTCTCGGTGTTTTGTGCGCCATCTCTGGAACTCGCCGACACCTTAAAGCTGCTCTCCTCATCTTCGAGCGTTCCTTCATTTGTCGAATCGTCCGAACTGTTGATCTTGCGGTCTAGGCCTCTCTTGCTGTCTGATTCATGCCTCATGCATCGTCGGCCTATCGTGCGCACAGGCTGCCAGTGTCTGTGGATGATCCCCTGGATTATTGGGCATAGTAAGTCTCTACCCAACACATCGCGTCCTGGAGCTCCATCCTGGGTGAACCTTGGCCAAGTCCTCATAGATCGGGTGCCGCCGAGTCATTTGCCCGGTCCGAGTCCGGCGTTGAAGCAATTACGTATTGTCCACCTACTTTGCCTCTAGTGCGGGTGCGGTGTAAGTGTTGAGGGTCAAGTCGCGCCAATCCCGAAAGTAGAGGATCCATCAAGCTATGCACATCAGTTGTTTTAAACAGCCGAGAGGATAGAATGCTGAAACCGAGGCAGTGTTCAGAGACGTCCAAGTATAGCGTACAATGAATTCCGTTACTCGTATGAAGTCATAGAGAGATCAGCGCTGGACGCGACTGCTTCGGAGCCACTGGCCATGTACTGTTAGCCAAGGGCAGCCTGACAACCTTCGGTGCTTCGTAGTACCGGTAATGGAGGGCTCTTAGGCCAATGCAGCTAGAGAGTCAAAGGGCCACAAGGCTCAGCGACGTTGCGGTACAAAATATGATTGCGTATCCGTACAATAATCTGCCAAGGGGACAACGATCATTTCGTATGCGGAACCGCAAAATCCACAGGTGGGTTGGTGAAGAGTGATGGACGGCATGCTATGCAGTATCGAGATTGCGGCATTTCAGGCGAATCCCCGCTGCGGTGCCTGGCTTCGATGTCTTGGACCGCGACGGCGCCGAACGGTGGACAAACGCTGACATTACCGTTGCCGTCTCCGCGATCTCGGCCGGGAGGTTGATCAAGTGTAACACGAGCATTGGGGGCTCCGGGCCTGCGGGGTGTTGAGTGGGTGGTGGTATCAGTGTTAGTGGCTCGCTTGCCACGCCCGCGTAGGTCTGGAGGTGCTTTGTTGTAACGGCTGACAGGGTCGGGGAGACGATAAAGGGGAAACCGATGTTGTTGATAGACATGATCTTCTTGAAAGTGTTCCAACATTTGCGTCCAGCAAGGCCATCACATGCAGGATGCAGTCAGTTGTGGGGCATCTCGTTGTGAATCCGAAATGGGTAGAAGCTTGGTGGATGTGTTCGAGATCGAGCTTCCAACCCAAGATCGCACAGAGATCCGGTATCTCGCTGGCACGACGTTGGATCCCACGTCGCACTTCAAAGACAACAAGCGAGTCAATCCCCTGGAGATCTACAGCTCTGGTGGTCCACTGTTGTGCACCATGTTTCTTGTCGAGTTGATGTAGACTCAGAAAAACATGGCAGAAAAGGTGGTCCAACACTTGGAATGGCAGGCGTTGCAGGTTGAGAGAAAGTTGCTGTTGTGTCTTAAGCGAGGTCCATCCTCTCCATCAGTGAACTGCGAGCATGGGACGTGATCCATGGCTTGTCGGACGAGGAAGTGATTTACCGAGAATGAGGGCCGTTTGCAACGGGGGTGACGGCCATCTCATTCCTATGAAGGAAGGCCAGAAGGGATCTGTTTGTCGTTCCTCGCTTCACGCGGCTGAGAAACAAATCCGGTCACTCTAGGGTACGGCCTGCTCCAAGATTTCCTGGGCCTGTACTCCGTGACTTTGCGGGTGGGATAATAAAATGCCTCGGTCTTTCAAAGTAACGAGCCCAGATGGGTTCTGCAGCAAATGGACCAGAGGAGTAGGCGTATACAAGCGGACATGCTGTCGCTCCTAGGTCGTGAAGCCACGGCATGTAATGCGTCTGTCCGTGAGATGATTTGCGCCCTACACCGCCTTTCAACGGTATGGCGACGAGAGGGTTCCGCGCTGCGGCTGCGCATGCATCTGGTCTGGCTGCTGCGTCGCTTCTCCTGATGCTTTCAGGTTTAATTCCGCGCTTCCTGCTTCCTGAGCCAAAATTATCCATTGTTGTCGACGAGCAAGTCCGTTGGCGGCGTGCCTAGTCGCCAGTTTCTGCCAGCCATCGCTAGTGTCCATGTCCCTGAGGAGTAAAGTGTCAAGTGCCTCACGCAGCCCACCCATGCGATGGTGATTTCATCCGGAGCGGGAGCGAACTCTGGGAATAGCGGCAGGGTGTGCACTGCGAGCGTTAGGCTCGTTTTAGTTGTTGCGACTAGCAAGGATGGGGATGAAAGGTAGACGCCTGGCACCCCGAAGTTGGCCTTGGCTGCGCTTTTGGGGTGCCAATGTCGAGGCTGTCATTCGTCGCGGTTGGAGTAGAGCGGCATAGGAGGGTGGGGGTTGTTCTTCTGCTCCGCTTCTGCAGGTCTTCGCTGCACCGTGTTCCCATCGTTCCATCGCCTCCACCGTATCCGTGAGGAATGGTGGTGACTGGTAAGGCAGGGCAAGGTGGTCGACATGGTCAAACCCACAGCTCCCAAGCCAAAATGATCAGACCGCTTTCCTCACTGCAGCCACCGCGGTTGGAGAGACCCTGTTTCTGCCACATTCTTCTCCGACATGCCCTTCTTGGGGGCTTTTTGGCATGGGTGCGACATCTTGAGCTCGCCCTTGCGTCCGCCAACCGTCATCGTTTGCAAGACTTTCGTTTGTCCCGGAGCTATCCCCCGATAGATGTACGAATAGCCGTTGTGATGAGACGGGCTAGTTGTGATGGACGGGAACTCCGCACTTGGATTCTTGATCTTGGTGCACGATGCCTCGGGAGTCGGGACGTGTTGTCGCCTCGGTTGGCGACTATATGCGCCTGCCACCCAGTGACATGCCGTGTTTGTTCGCCTTGGGCCAGAAATAATCCGAAGTACTATTATCCCTTTGACGGTCAATCACCGAAGACGGATGGCGGCCGGTGAGCGCCATACACTCGCCATGGAGCATGGGTTGGCTAACAAAAGCCATGCAGGCCTGCCCCCGACACTAGATGTCCGGTTATGAGTCAAGCATGGAGGCGTCGATGCGGTTGTGCGGCAGCCTTGTCCAGTCATGTTATGGAACATGCATCCGTCGGTACCGTCGGATCCACCAAAGCAGAGGAAATACTGGGCAACTTCGTGGCTCGCTGACGTTCGAAATTCGTTTCTCTGCAACCCTACTGCCAGCCGGAATTCTGGTCTAAGGTTTATTGAGGTCATTCTTGGCCGCGGGTCGCTGGCGTGCAAAGAAACCAGAGGAAATCAAGTCCAAGATGCGCTTGTCGACGGGGACATGGTGGATGATGGGACGACCCCAGTGATTGGATTGCGCGTGGTGACGTCCCTGCGGGCATGGCCAGTGGTCGATCAGTTGCAAGACAGTGCCAGCCTCCCACTCCCAACTTGCAGCTGAGGCCAGTTCGGGCTTGAGGAGGGATTGACAACGCATCCAACCTCTCGGATTGCTTCAACTCTCATTGTGCAGCGCTGCGGGCAACTCGAAGCAGGCGGGTTCGCGTGTCCATGATTGGCAATCTGGATCGGGCCAGTGCTTGACATGTTGGTCTTGAGGAGGTGAGAGGTGATGGAATGATCCCGTCTTCAGGTACGTACTGTATTCGTCGGAAATACTGATCACTGATCTGTACTGGAATTGTAGGCGTAGTTTATTAGTGTAGTGTACCATTAGGCGGTGGGCGAGGGCTGCGTGGAGCTGCCTTGTAAGTGAATCGAGGGACACGGTTCGTCAAGTACCTTGACCATGTCCAGACCCGGCGGACGTCTCCAAGATACTGGGTCGATCACGTAACGGTTTGGATCGCTCCGTCCCCTGTGCCTGAGTTTCCCCTCCGCCGCATGGGAAATCGATCTCCTCTCAGCCGTCTGTCTCCTGTTAAAATGTCAGGGGAGGAGAATCAGAATTGGGAAAGCTGGGCGTCGGTGGGAACAGCGGAAAATGATGGTGGATGTGATTGTGTTTGATATGAAGCGTGTAAGTCGCTACGCCGGGCCAGCTGTGACAGAGGTAGGCACACCCTCGCCAGGCGGGTGTCTCAAGGGGGTAACCAAGGGACCTTTTTTGGGGGGCCGTCTGGGATGGTGCCGGTACTTGGGGACGGACGCGGCTGACGGTGAGGTGCCCTGTGGACTGGACTGGACTGGACTGTGGCGAAAAGCAGAAGCAGGAGCAGAAGCAGATCCAGGAACGGGTTCGATGCGACGTACGACCTGCCACCTGCTTCTTGATGGGGTTGGCGGTGAGGTTGTGAGTGGGTGGGTGGCAGTTGTTGTGAGGTTGGAGGTTGGAGATTGGAGATTGGAGGTCGACGGTACCTGCCCAAGGTAAGAGGCATGAATGATGGACCTGAGGCTGTTTCTTTTTTTCTTATTTTTGCTGTCACAGGCGTTGCAATTACTGGCTGTAGCATTGCGGATATTCGCCAAAATACGTAACGGCTCCCGTATCCGCCACAGGCAGGTCCTCGTCTTGGTTAATTAGGGTAGGTAGATTTCCATGAGCAGCATCGTACCTTACGGAATCAGCTGGCTCTCCGTCAGAATTGCTTCTTCCTCCCGGGTTCTGCTGGTCCCTTGAAAGTCGGGCGTGCTTGGGATCTGGGGGAAGTCGAGTCGAATCGAGTCGGGTCGAGTCTAAGGTAGGTAGGTAGGTAGGTAGGTAATTAGTTGCAGTTCCAATCCAGTGCAGGCGCAGGCGCAGACGCAGTCGTTGCTTCTTTCTCATCTGTTGTTCCTTCTTTTGGAGTGGATAGTGCCATGCTAATGCTTGCCTCGACTGAGATCCCCTGCTCCTGCCCTGTCTTGCCTTGCCTTACAGTGCTTACGTTACCTATTCGCAGTTTCTCATTCGTCAAGATCGGCAGCCGCCCCGGAGCGCGCTTGCCTGCCAGCTCCCGTGCCACCGTGACCGTGACCGTGACCGTCGTGACCGTGCTTTCCTGCCTCTGCCTCTCCTTCCTGTCGTCGTCGCCGCCTCCGTCGTTCATGCGGAGTAGGAGCGCTACTACCTGCACTCTGAGAGGGAAGGCGCATGCCATCCAGGGTTGGCAAGGCGTGGGCGCGGATATCCGTACCTACCCTACCCTGCTCCTGCCCACGTTGTTCGTTGTTCTTGCCGGGCCATTTAATTAATGGAAAGGAAAGTACTATGTGACAAGTACCTCCTTATCCGTACTGCTCTGATGTCAGTGTCAAGTTTACTTCCATTCTTGACTACTATTGCCTGCTGCCTCCTGCCTCGTCCAACTATCCGTATGCCCCGGGTTAGAATGGAATGGCAGACGCGGATACCAAACGCCATGAACTTTAGTTTCTTTCCAATGTCTTGGCCGTCTCTACTGTTTGCCTTTGCCTTCGAGTCGAGTCACACACGCGCCTTGGTTAAGAGTCACTGGCCGTTAAGGTGTGTGTCTGTGTGGCGGCCACTCGACCGTCTTTCCCTTCCGTCCCGTCATCCATACCTCTTTCCTCTGGATCAGGTCTGGAGGTTTGAATTGTTGGAGACCACTAGTAATAGCAGCCTGACCCAGCCCAGCCTACAGCCTGGTGCCAGTCCTCTCTCTGTCCTGCTTAATGGGCTGGATAGGTATCATGGCAAGCTGGTCCTTCTTTTAGGGACAGCCAATCTGTATTATCGCCTTCCACTGAGCAGACCAGGACCTGCACCTCAAATAATAGACACTTTGATCTTCCTGTCCATGATGGCCATGCCTTACCTCACATCGAATACCTACGTGCAAACAGTACCGTACCTGCCGCTTCCCTAAGGTACCTTGCCTTCCCTTCCCTTCCCACCCTCCTTTAAGACTCCAACACCCCAGACTTCGGCCGAGCTCTGCCTTACGGATACCCTTCTCATCTTCGACCGATTAATGGAACCTTGAGCCCGGACTCGTTGGACAGTTGCAGGTACTTTGACACTGGGTCAACCTGGATCTGATGTTGAGTCGAGTCAACACACGCATACAGTTCACACATCTCCAGCTCCAGCTCCATCCATAACATACCAAGTACTGCCCATCTTCTCCTTCTTAACCCCTTCCCCCTCCACTGTTCTGGCTTCATATCCAATCTCCCTCCTCTTCGAAGCTTGTCTCGTTCCAACATTTATACTCCTGCTCGACCCTTCTTCGACGACACAACACTGTCTTCCTCGTCAGAACGCCTTCACCCGCGGCATATCAACACCGCTACAAGCATCCACATCACACTCGACCTGGTGCTCGCTATAAGACGACCACTTATAATCAAAACAAACAACAACGATACCGCCTCCCCAGTACCAGAGGAATACGTCTTCTTTCTGGTTCGTCTCGAAAGGCAACACTCGATGGTTCATTTCCATCTCGTCAAGACGAATCTCGCAGAAGAACCAGGCGAATTATCGGTCGCAACTCCCGGAGAGCATCCTCTTCCCGTCGTCATCATTACCGCCGCCGGCCGGATCTAGATCCAGATTATTCGTTTCTACCTCGGCGACCACAAAATCCCGTACGGCTTGCGTACCTCAGTTGCGTTCGCCCCTTGGCTGAGAAATCGCCTCCGTCGTCCTTGGACCCGAATCTACTGGTCATTACCAATAACGGCGCCGTCGCTGTCACTGTCGTCGACTCAACACCTAGTCCTCGCTCGGCCCCCAGCCCGCCCACCTTTATTTGCCTCCCTGGTCTGGTCGCCCACGGCTGCGCTGAACCATCAACCACCAGCTGTCTTGGTACCTGGATTGTTATTGCCCCAAGGTACATACTTTGCCAGGCAGAATACCTTACAGAGTATAAGGCGCCCTGCCTTACCTTAACTTACTCCAATAACCAAACGGGTTGCACCACAGCCAATTCGGCTTCCCCCCAGCATCTCGACCACCAGACACTTACAAATAATATAAGACTCGACCGACACTCAAGCACACACACACAACACACACAAAGACGCAAAAACAACAATTCACAAACGGGAAAATTACACCCCTCCCCCCTCTTTTTTTTCTCCCCTCTGGGATCTTTTTTTGCGGCGGCATCAATCACTAGTCGAGACGCGGACTCGATCTCCTTTTTCGGGGCACATCCGCCGGCTGCAGCAAGTGGCCCGATTTAATAATTACCCACAAAAAGGGTCGAGAAACGTTCTGGGTGCCACGGTCCCCTACCTAACCCAATACAACGGCTACCTCCAGCTGACATGAGGAGCGCCTTTCGCTGGTTCAACCCATCAAGTACCGAGGACCCAAGGGACCCGTCGACCCGGTCCACTACCACCACCGCCGCCGCCGCCGCCCACAACAGCGAAGACAGGCGCACCTGCACACCCAGCAGAGGTGACTGCGCCAGCGCCGATAATATTAGTTATCGTGCGTCGGCCTTCTCGTCTGCTTCTGACAACGCCTTCGCTTCTCCTTCACCAGGTTCCTCCAACTCAACCTCTCTCACCCCCAACTCGCCCTCCCCTCAACCACTCACGCCTACCGACTCTTTCGACGTGCGTGATTCTCGTGCAGGCCTCTGGTCGACCAAGCCAATCACCATTGCCACACCCACAAGAGACCCTTCGCTGTCGTCCGCCTCCCCCTCTATTATCCCCGCCAAGTCCAGCTTCGATAGGAATCCCTTCGAGTTGCCCGACGATCTCCTCGACTTCCCTCCCATTCCGACAAAGAGCATCGATATGACCACTGGCCCTGCCATGGATTCGGCCATGGGTCGGAGTCGTCAGGACTCCTTTGTCAGCGCAGGTCCCAAGCCTATTTCTATGGCCAACCCCAATCGTGACCATGTCAATCGCCAACGTCGCGAAAGTCTCGCAGGCAGCCTGATGGGCGGCGCCAGCTGGGGAGGAATGTCCTTCGGCAGCTTTATTCGCGATGAGTATGTCCGCCCCGCATTTACCGTTTCTTGAAATGCGTCTTTGCCTTCAAGACCAAGACATTCTTCGGTGGCGCTGCACCGACGTTTACCGTTGATGCCGGCGTCGCAGAAACCCCACGCAAGAAACTCATGTGCTGACTTTGTATACGCTAGTATTGCTATGGCAGGCACCTCGCCTTTCGCCCATCAAGCGTCACCATCCTTCCACTCCGGATCCTACTTGCCCAAGCTCGAGGCCAGCTTCATGAAAGACTTCACCTGCTGCGGCCTTAACCTGCCCAATCTCCACGATCTTCTGCAGCACTATGAGGAAGCACACACCCAACCGAGCCCGAATACTGCGCGCAACGCGCCATTTTCGTCCCAGTATGCCGCGATCCCTACCCAACCGTCGTCTAGAGCCACCAGTGTTAGGCCACAGACGCAACAGCAGAATACGGCTTCCCTGTCGCAACTCGGCCAGCAGAGTCGCCCGGGGTCTAACCTCGGCGGCGGCATGAGCGGTCTCGGGATGCAGCTTGGTCAGCAACATATGGCTGGGCAGCAGCACCACCAATTTGACGACTTGGACCCCGTTGCCGACATGGAGATGGACGATGCACTTGGAAACATGGAAATGGACGACAGCCAGAGAACCATGTCCCAAACCCGCCAGATGTTTGGCCAACAACAAAAACCGCAGCTGCATGTTAACGCCTCGGGCCTCACTCAGGGACTTCGTACATCCCAGCCACCGACTCCTGCAGCCGCGAGCTTTGGTCTTCAGCACAACCCGACGGTTTCTTCGGTTAACACGCCCACGCTTACGACCCAGCAAACACCCCAGCAGCAACGGTCGAACAACGGATTCCTCCAGAACTCTCAAATGCAGTCTATGGACGACATGGACGACATGGACGAGGATCTTCCTGGTATGCCCATGGGCGGCAACATGGAGCTGAACGGATCAAACTTTGGGGATTCGAACTTTGGCAACTCCAACTCAAACCCCGAGTTCTGCATCAATGATCCCGGCAAGCACCTCTTCAGCCCTGGCGGTGCTCTCTCCAACCAACAGCGGGCAATCCAGCAACACCTCATCGGAATGGGCTTCGATCCTAGCCAGCCCAACAGTCCCGCCAACAAGGCCCTCATGCAGAAGTTCGGCGCAATGATGATTCCCGAGGAGCACAAGCCCTTCAAGTGTCCCGTCATCGGTTGCGAGAAGGCATACAAGAACCAGAACGGCCTGAAGTAAGTTTCCAGTGGCTTCGTTGGCGTGAAACTTGTGGCTGACATGACTCACACAGGTACCACAAAACTCACGGCCATCAGACGCAACAACTGCACGAAAATGGCGACGGAACTTTCTCCATCGTGAACCCCGAAACCAGCGCGCCGTACCCTGGCACGCTCGGAATGGAAAAGGAGAAGCCGTTTTCTTGCGAAGTGTGTGGCAAGCGCTACAAAAACCTCAACGGTCTCAAATACGTTAGTTCAGCCCCATTCCCGAAATCGCAAGATGCCGAGGCTGACCCGAAGCACAGCACAAAGGACATTCCGCACCGTGCAACCCTGACTTCAAGTTTCTGGCTGCGGGGCTCAATAACCTCGCTACCCTACCGGGTCTCATGGAGAATTCCATGTCCAACCTTCCCGGGATTGGTGAAGACCAGATGATGTAGGAAGCCATTTGGGGTCACCGTTCTCCCCTGGAATCCCAATCCCACGTGGCATTGGACACTTTGCCAAGACCTAGGCGCGACTGAACACTCAGCAACGCACCGAACCGGGTCTTGGGAGCCGCCGACCAGAACATCTTTGCCACAGAATTGGGTTGCGGCATTTCGCGCGGCGTTTGATTGTTTTTGCGGACGCTTTTCAGCCCGATTATCAGGTCGACCGAGTCTGCTCTTATCCGTTTTATACCCTCATAGACTTACCAGCAACGTTTCTTTTTGCGACTGGCTACGATACACACCTCCCCTCTAGAAATAATTCATACCCTCGGCGACGAAGTTGGAGATAGACGATCACGGGCAGTAGGGTGGACGCACCGTCGTTGTTTTGTTTCGCACCCTCCTTACTCTTCTTTGTCAATAGTTGACAGCCTCGCGTCGGGGTGTCTCTACTTTTTGGCCCTTTTTCTGCCGTTGGGTTTAGCAGGCGGGCGGCCTAGGGTCTTGATGTGGAAGCACAGGATGCTGTCCACAAATTACGATACACACTAAAAAGACCAGCGGGGGGAAAAAAGGCGAACAAAAAGGACCTATCAGGGAAAACGCAGATATGTCTGGCCTCAAGGTCTTTTGTACGAGTTTGGACTACGAAAAGAAAATGATCAGGATGGTTGTCGTTGTTTACCCGAGAGGAAAAAATGTGGTTTTCGGTGGTTTATCTGGGATGGTGGCCGTGTCTCCTCTCTACCTCTCCCCTCGGCAGCGATTTGGGGGCTTACGCGCGGAAAGCGAAGTTGGTTGATGAATGCGTACATGTAGGCGTTGCTCATGGGCGGTACTGGCTGGGAAAAGTTGAAGTTGCTTTGTTTGAAAATCCTCGTTGGCACAAAAATAGACTGAATGGATCGAGTTTACGTATAAATCTTTGCCTTCTTTTTTTTTTAATTTGATGTATGGGATATCTCGTCTAACAAACCTCCCAACTCCAAGGTACCATACCGTTCCGAAAAAGCGAGAAAGCGATAACGTATGTAGACCCGACACCAGCAAATGCGGAAAGAATACTCAGTGCGCCTCCTCCCCAGTTCCTCCTCCTGCGTTAAAACATCCCATCGTTATCTGTAAGCCGTGATTTCCCAAGTCAAGGAGTTAAAGTATGCTCCTGGACGCTGCCAGTTCCAAACACACGAGCCGGTGATGAGCATGCGGAATGCTCAGCCGCGGTGTAGAGGATCAACTCATCTCCATGCCGTCGTCGTCGTCAACGTCAACTTCGCTCTCGTGTAGCTGAGTGTGGTTGCTGCTGACACTCTCCTTACGACTGACAATCGAGCAGCCGTCCCCAAATCGCGAGCCGGCCAGAGCGCCGACGTACTCGAGCTCGTCACCGCCAACAACGCGTCCTTCCATGTCAATCTCTTGAGACAACTCCACCAGCGCTGTCCGTGGCAGGCGAAGGAAGCCTTGGGTTCGAACAATCCGGCCCCAATGTAGGAGACAGAACTGCGCTGCACGCTTGCGCAGCCAATCCTCGCTCGCCAGGCCAGCGCAGTGCCAGATGATGCAAGCGTGGTCAACGTCCAGTTCCTTGGAAAGCCGGTTGACACAGAGCAGTCGAAGATGAGGGATACCGTAGATGTTGGACATGACGAGAAGTCCAGCCACGTCGGATAGCTCGGTGGTGGCACCGCTCTCGTTTACCGACGTTCCGTGGATGCTATCTGTGTAGAGATAGTAAAGGAAGGCTTTTACGACACTATATGGCTCTGGAATGTGCATCTTCTTCGTGTGGAATTCGGCCATCTGGGAGCTATAAAGTCGGGCAAAGTGCGGCCAGCGGGCTTGAAGAATAAGCTTGTGGACGTGAATCGGCGGTGATGTAGGCGCGTCAGGGGACAGCCAGTTGTGATCTGTTGAAGCATTGACGTTCCGGCTCATCATGTCATCGTCTTCGTAGTCGCCCTCCGAGGCAGTGATCACGAAGTCAGTACCGCTACCAGTCTCAGGCGGTTGATCGAACAGTTTGGCCAGATCAGATCCGAGTCCCTTAGAAGGCTGGTCAATGACTCTAGCGGTTGGCCTTGATTCTGTGCGCGGCTCTGGTGACAGGTTGTTGCCAAGGAATCCGTATCGACGGAGGTCGATTTCCATGATGTCGCTATAAGCAGTCAGCATGCCACCCGAAACTTGACGGTTTGGAAGCCTTACCTCAGGTATTCTTCAAATCCATTAGGTCCAAGGTCAGATGCGGCAGGATCGGTGGGACATCCAAGTAGCCATGCTTTGGTACCATCCTCATTCATCGTACAGTAGTGCCAACGGTAACCGGACTTGAAAATTTCTCGACCTTCCGCGAGCTTCTGCCATCTGAGCGTTGCCAGGTCCAGTGCTGAGAGAGAACACTCCTTAGATGTAATGGTCGCCGCTGGCGTCACAAAGTCAAGCAAGGTGCCGGACGAGTAAACATGGAAGTGAATTCCAGAGCCCTGGGAAGGTATGTGGGGACCAGACACGAACTTCAGAGACGAGATCGTACCAGGCGCCATGGGGGCAAACGTCTTAAGCTGGAATGACGGCGGGTTAACCTGTTGGGTCCGAGAATTGGCGGCGTAGCCGGAAGTGCCAACTGCCGGTGGCGGATGCGACAGCGCGTACGGTTGTCTTGGAGAGCCGACTGTCCGGCTGGTGCCAGTTTGGCGATCAAAGATGCCGACTTGAGGGGAAGACTCAAAAGCCGGGCTTCCCTTCAGGTCCAACCACCATAGATCTCCAATCTTGTCCATATCCTCGGACAGCCCTCCAAAGACCCAAACACGATCTCCCCAGATGTATGCAGAATGGTCAAATCGTCCTACGAAACGCCAGGATCGGGACCAGGTGAAAGTCTTGAGGTCGAGGTAGCAGATATCATCGAGAACATAATTGTCGTGGCCCGTGATACCCCCCACGATGAAAAGCTTGTCTTCGTGCAGCACCGCGGCATGTCTTGCTCGGCCTTTCGGCACCGGTCCTGTAACTTGTGGCTGCGTCCAATGTGCGGTTTTCAGGTCGAACATGATGAGGTCGGACAAGTAGGTTCGATGTTCGTTCTCGCCGCCAAAAACGAGGAGTTTGTCGCCTTGGTAGAGGGTAGCCGTGTGACCTGAATATTGATTAGAAGGCGCATGGAAGACGGGTTCGAGGAGCGCAAATGCTTACCCATACGCACGCCGGGGATATCACCGTAATTGTCTACCAGGCTCCATTGATGGCTAACCAGATCCAACTTGAGGACATGATTATACACCTCATCAGTGTATTGATCGAAGCCTCCGAAGGCGTATATGTGGTTGTTGCCGCAGTAAGTGACGGAGGCATTAACGAGACAAGCGGGCCGCTGGCCTAAGGTTCTTGTGACCCTTGGGCGATAGCCGTCTAGGGTGCCTCTGTTCTTGATGGGGGAGTTGGGCATGATGTAGGTATTGTTGCTCGATGCTGCCGACCCCGGAGTCTGATCCACGGGAGAAGGCGTGGGTTGTTGTGCCGGCGTAGAGGATGACGGGGCTGGCAGAGCCTGGCTCGTAGGCACTCCGAAAAGGGATTGCGACAGGGGCCCCGGGGTTCCTGGTTGAGGCTGCGGCTGAGCCATAATGTGCAGGCAGAGCGAGTTCGTGGTCGATGTCAATGAACCATTTCAATCGTGAGTCGCAAAAGAGGTCTGTCGAGGATGGGATTGGAAAATGAGAGGTCGGGCGGCGAAAATTGCGAATGGACGAGGCAGGGCGCACGACTCAGTACCGATGTTGCACAGGATGCAGGAGTTGGCAGTGCAGCGCAAACACAATTTTCGAGGCAAGAGTAAAGTATGGGTAGGAGTATCCGTAGAGACAGGCGATAACGAGATGAGGCTCGCCGTCGCACACTGCGATGGTGGAGTACCAACGTTCCTGCATTGACAATCCGAGGCCGCTTAATTTGGGCAATCACGGGCCAGTCTCCTCCTCTCCACTGTTCACAGCCAAGGGCGGCAAGGCGGGCAGACCGGACACTGAGTACCCACGGTGCCTACGGTGTCCACGTCTGCAGTGTCCCATCCACGCCGTCTACGGGTCCGTGTCTGTCGTGGCAACTGCCAGGCCCTGCTCCTGCAATTGGCTGACTGCTGCCGCACGAGTTGCACGTGACTGCCTTCCAAGTTGTTCGTAAGGTATCTCTGTGAGTGCCTTGTGGCTCTCCAGGATTCGCTGACAGTGAACCGCACTACCGTCTGAAGACTACCTATCTTATAAGGTAGGTACCTAAGGTTGGAGTCCTCTAAATTTCCCACGGGTGTCGGACTGTGTTGCTTCCCTAGATGGCCGCCACGAATACTCCGCGGACGGCGACGAAAGAAGACGACGGCAACAGCGACAGTGACAACGACAGTGACAACGACAGTGACAACGACAATTTAAATATCTTATCGATAAGGGGCGGCGTTCTTCCTTCCAGGTGTGGTGTCGGGTGTGCATCCCTTCCCTCCCAGGGAAAGTGGCCCCACCCGACGTCAGCTCGTCGCCTGGTCCGAGCGTCGTTCGTTGCCCGGCCGCAACAATGGTGGGGCACAAAGTAAATAAAAGAAGTCGAGAGCTCCTGTCCAGCTTCGAGGCTTCTTTTCTCTGTATCAAACCTCATCACCTCGCTCTCCTCCTCAAACCTCTTGA
Source organism: Colletotrichum karsti (assembly GCF_011947395.1). Lineage (NCBI taxonomy): Eukaryota > Fungi > Ascomycota > Sordariomycetes > Glomerellales > Glomerellaceae > Colletotrichum > Colletotrichum karsti. The sequence continues at coordinate 892,669 of NW_024065920.1, forward strand.
ACCTCTCTCACCAAGCTTTTGAGCTTGGCCCATCTCTCTATCAAAGCCTTCACAAGAACCATCAAGTCTGCTAGATCTCATCGCTGCTCTCAGCCATCTGATCGCCCCCTCGACTTCGAGCCCTTCTTCGCGACGGCACCTCTTCGATTTTCGAACAGTACAACAACGACAGAATACTAACCAACAAACAATATTCCAGGAACCTTTAGCTAGAGTCTCTTGGAGCTCGTTCGACATTCGGAGCTCTCTCACTCATCCCTCTTCCTTCGACGCACTAGATTGCAATCGTTGGAGATTTCACACCTCGTTGGTACATCAATCCACATCCTGTACTCAACATGGCCACCGCATCAGTATCGACTCCTATCAAGTCCCACAAGGGGCTCTTTTCTTCCCGCACCGCCGGCGGTCGCATGCCCCTCACCCCTTCCCCCCGTCAGCACTCGACTTCCATCTCCGCCAACTTGAACTCTTCACCCTTCACCCCCGAGAGGCAGTCGAGCAACGACACGTACCGCCCAGCTGCCAAGTCAACCTACGGCAGCAACTTGACAGCACACCTTGCCAGATCCACCAACAAGAAGTCCTCTCACCGCGACTCTCCCAAGTCCAACATTGCCAGAGGCGTCTCTACCCCTCGCAAGGCTCTGGAGCTTGGTGTGTCCGACTTCACCTTGACCAGCACCAGCACCAAGACTCCTTCCAGCTCCAAGCCCAAGAAGGCCTCTATCAGGCAAAAGACCGCCAAGACCACCGTCAACTATGGCGCCGATAGATTCATTCCCAACCGTGGCGCCAGCTCTGCCATCGCCAACGCTGGAAGCAGCAAGCTGGACAGGGCCGAGAAGAAGTCCAAGGTTAGCACTAGCGAGGCTTCCAACGTTTTGTCTTCTGCCACCGATGATGCTATTGCAGCCCTGGAGGGCCTTAACATCGAAGACGAGGAGCCTGCCAGCTACTCCCGCCCTTCTCCCAACACCGTCGCCTACCAAGACTCACTTGCCAACGCCTGCGGTGTCAGCCTCAACACCCGCATTCTTCAATTCAAGCCTGCGCCCCCCGAGTCCTCCAAGCCGATCGATCTCCGCCAGCAGTACAACCGTCCTCTCAAGCCTGCGACCTCCACCTCGGCCCAGTTCCGCCGTCGTGTTGCTACTGCTCCGGAGCGTGTCCTTGATGCCCCTGGTCTCATCGACGACTACTACCTCAACCTTCTCGACTGGAGCTCTGGCAACCAGGTTGCCATTGGCCTCGAGCGCAACGTCTACGTCTGGTCTGCTGATGAGGGCAGTGTCAGCTGTCTTCTTGAGACCCCCGCCGACACCTACGTTAGCAGTGTCAAGTGGTCCGGCGATGGTGCCTACGTCAGTGTTGGACTTGGTACTGGTGAAGTTCAGATTTGGGACGTCGCAGAGGCCCAGAAGGTCCGAAGCATGTTTGGCCACGACACCCGCGTTGGCGTGATGGGCTGGAACAAGCACCTCCTCTCCACCGGCGCCCGCAGTGGTCTCGTCTACAACCACGATGTCCGTATTGCGGAGCACAAGGTTGCAGAACTCGTCTCCCACACTTCCGAGGTCTGTGGCCTTGAGTGGCGCTCCGATGGTGCTCAGCTTGCTACTGGTGGCAACGACAACCTTGTCTCCATCTGGGACGCTCGCTCCCTCTCCGTCCCCAAGTTCACCAAGACGAACCACAAGGCTGCCGTCAAGGCGCTCGCATGGTGCCCGTGGAACATGAACCTGCTCGCCACGGGTGGTGGTTCGTACGATCGCCACATCCACTTCTGGAACTCCACCTCAGGCGCTCGCGTCAACAGCATCGATACCGGCTCGCAGGTCACTAGTCTTCGATGGAGCCCTCACTACCGTGAGATTGTCAGCTCCAGTGGCTTCCCCGACAACTCGCTCAGCATCTGGAGCTACCCCACGCTGGTTCGCAATGTTGAGATTCCTGCGCACGAGAGCAGAGTCCTGCACAGCTGCCTCAGCCCTGACGGTCAGATGCTCGCTACCGCAGGTGAGTAACGCATGATTTTTCCACTGTTTCCAGTAATACATACTGACTTTGGCCACGTAGCTGCCGACGAGAGTCTGAAGTTCTGGAAGGTGTTCGAGAAGAAGGCGGGAGCTGGCGCCGGTGTCGGTAGCAGCAGCTCTTCGGCCAAGGCGGACATGGTCAAGCAGATGACCATCCGGTAAACGTCTCAAATGACCAAGCCTGGCGAATGTCGGTTCAACGACGTCAACAAATGTAGGTATATTTCCCTCTGACATTTGTCGGTCATGGGTTCCCGGCGGTTGGGGTTCATCTTCAGCGAGGAGTTTGGGTTTTGTCGCAACCGACTCTGCGTGGTACGAAAGAGCTTCTCCACGATGGGATATGAAATTGCTTGGTCACGAATAACGGCAGACGATACCATTGATTTCTGTTTGGCACCGGGAAGCATTTGTAATTTTTATTCAAGGAATACTGTACGGGTTACGGATACGTACTTGCGTGTCAGAGATAGACGGCAGCAGTTAAGTGACAAGATGCCGCTCTCAATAAAGGAAAAACTCGATTTAAATACCCCTTTCAACGCGTCGTGATTGCCTCGGTTTCTAGATACTTGGGTAAGAAACGGCAGGGGCCTAGTTACGAGGGTCCCTCCTTCCCCCGCATTCCCGCGAGCCCTTGCAGCTGCCTTTCTTATCGCGTTATCGGTCTTTTTTTAAATGGGGCCTCGGGTGATCCTCAGCCTTCCGCTGCCCACCTGAGCTGACTAATGACCAACAAGCCCACCTTGCTTCAACGTCAACAGGAATCTACCGGACAAAGCCAACCTTGACCCATACACATCACCAGCGGAAAACGGGCCCCGGCAAGATCCTCTGCCACCACCTAAAGCACAACGACTCCGGCCAGATATTTCTACGCAGATAGAAACATCGCCCTTGCAGTTGCCTATTTCTGCGAGCGCGTGCCATTCTGGGCAGCGACAGTGGTGGATTAGGCAGGCGATTTATCATCCATCGGCAATCTAGCGACTTCCTCCTCTGGTGGGCGCGACCAACCAGTCACGACGGTGCTTGAGCTACTTCGACAACAAATACCTTCCCGACCCGAAAAGAAAAAAAACCCTCACTGCGGGAGACACTGCGTTTAGAAAACAAAAGCGACCCAGCGGCTACTCGATCGATCATCGCGACAAATCAGTCTTAACAGAGGCAAGGTCCATTTCGAACGCAGCCATCTACGAAAACTTAGCGGCAACAACCTATTGGCCGTCGCCACCATGTCCAACAACGCCGTCGGAAACGTCTATGACAACATCATCACCGAAGTCATCAATTCTTCGCGTGTCGATTTCGAGGAAGGAGGTGTTGACGAGTCTGTGCTCGAGGAACTGAAGAAGGGCTGGCAGGAAAAGCTCTCTCAACTCGAGGTAGCCAGCTTCCCATGGGATCCTAAGCCGGATGCAGCGCCGCCCGCAGCTCCTCAACCCGCGCCCGTCCAGCAGCCGCCGCCCCAAGCAGCCCCGTACTCCCAAGCTCAGCTCAGTCCTCAGCCACCTCTGCCCGGCGTGCCGCTTCCCGGACCCCAGGTCGGCCAACCTGCCGTGAAGGAGGAGCCTTACATTAAGCCCGAGCCTGGCTTGCAGAATGTGACCCTGCCGCCGTCTCAACAGGACGCTCAAAGCAACCAGGCTGCGTACCGCGCCGCGCAGCACATCCGTGGACAGTTTGGCGAAAAGGGTGCCGGCTCGATTAGCGCCATCCAGTCATCCGCTACGAATAGGCCTGCTGGTCAACCCCCTCTCCCGCAACTGCCTGGTCAGCCCGCCCAGCAGCAACAATACCGCCCACCCCAGCAGCCAGGCCAACAGCCTCCCACGAGCAACGGCCAGCCTGGTGTGAACCCCTCGCAGACCGACGGAGCGGATGACGACTACGATATCGAGGGCGTTTTGATGCAGCGCCGTGCTGATGGCACCGAGCGCGAGCTTGGCCGTGTTGATATCGACCGCATGATCCACAAGCAGATTGCTGCCAGAGCAAAGAGCATGGAAGGTGGTGGACTGATGCTGCCCCTCAAGGAAGCTACGAAACACAAGGCTGCTGCAACCTCTCGTTCCAAGGGCAAGGAACACGGTGTTGCGCCCTACGACGGCTATGACGACGACGAGCTTGACGAAGACGCCATCAATTCTGATCTTGACGACCCGGATGAAGACAAGGATGACGACGAAGTTGACGACGAGGGTCTGGGCCACATCATGCTCTGCATGTACGACAAGGTTCAGCGCGTCAAGAACAAGTGGAAGTGTGTTCTGAAGGACGGCGTACTCACTGTCAACGGCAAGGAGTACGTTTTCCACAAGGCCACCGGCGAGTACGAGTGGTAGAGCGCTGCCGCCAACAAAAATGCTCTCCACAGTTGATAGAGGGCACGCAAACCTGGTCTTCAGACATGTTGAGGACCCAAGATTTTATAGAATGGCATTGGGTGATGAAGACTCCAACCCCCCAAAGAGCCTCGCCATTAAGTTTTGGTTTTTGCGACATGCCTTGACACACTATCGCCAACCCGGTCTAACAGAGGAGCAAGGCTTGAGGAGAGAACAAGAAAGACTGGATTGGATCTTTCAGCTAGGTCTTTCGGCTTGGCCACAAAACGACACTCTTGCCGACACACTAGCTGCTCACTCTGCAGACAATGCCTCATTCCAGAGCGCATGTGTGTGGCTCAGACTGACAGCAAGAGCGAGAGGGTGTTGGAAGGTGCACTAAAAGTTACTCCTTGAGGAGAAGGGATAGTGAGCAATGCAGTTTGGCAGTTTGGCAGTCTTGAAGTCCGTCCCGGGAAAGGCGAAAAATGGACAGGCAGAGTTTTCTTTTTCTCTTTTTTACGTATGAAGAAGGCTTTTTCATTGGAATGCGGGCCCCCTTCATTTTCTTTCTCACGACGTCACATCATCAAACAAAAAAGTGTACAACAGTCATGGGTTTTTCCTTTAGAATAGAAACCTGCTGCTACTTTACCCTCCTTGCCCGCTCTCACATAAGTGATGGACACTAGAACTGCTAAAGCGGTTGAAGCATTGAAATGTGACGTTTCACGCGCCGCATTGCATTCATTGCTCGGGAGCATCCGCGGGACGATGATCTGCTTTAGGCCTCAGCCCCTTATCTCGCGGCCATCATCCATCACACTGAGGCCAATGACAGCTTGCATGGGTGATATTTCCTTTGAGTTTGAAACAAGCAGACGGCCTAAAAGGAATTATCATACCCTTCCAGAGATGTTTCCGAGACCATCTCCGCATACAACTCCGCCACACCCTTATCAGCTGGCCATTCCTACAATACCTGCCCAAAACCTCTCTCACCACGAGAGGGAGAGAGAGGGGAGGGGCATGCAGAATATTTCTCTCATATTCCGTCACCGCTTCTTCGTCACGATACCCATGCCCATGTCCCCCATGCCGGTCTCACATCCTCCACCTGAATCGTCCATCCCCTTCTGGCAGAGAGAGACATACGGCCTGGCTGGGCTCTCTCTGTGTCTCAATCTCTCAAGTACCGGACGTTAAGGCAGGTAGGGCGAGTGAGACCCAGTAGGGAAGCAGAGTTCTGACACATCGTAGGGACCGCTGCTGAGGCTTCCACCCTTCGGCCCGAGGTTGGGCCTGCTTATTCTCAGGGCTGTCTCGGCATCGGAGGTGTGCTATTGGCGTTGTCTGGAGCGGGAAGAGGGGGGGTGACGGTTGGGTGTTTTATTGATCTTCTTGGCTTGTTTCCCGTACCCAATACTGCAGGAGATACTGGACCTGGATGCCGTTGGCAGTCCTTGGTCTCGTGTGTACTGTCTTCTGAAGACGGCGACGTCGGAACCGGATATCATTACTGGGAAGTCTCCCTGTGTCCTGTCGATCGTCGATGATGGGACGCAGGATGGGCTTGCCGGGTGCGTTTCCGTCCGTCTTGCTAAACCTAATGAACCCAAAAGTAACGGATGACCATCTCAAGGCTACGAAGCAAGCGGTTGACCAAGAAAGTGATATACACACCACGTAGCGCAGTCTCGCCCAGCTTCTAGACCACGCTGATAGACTGCATATCATGTTTCGGGGACCCTCTTGAGTAGGCTTTTGGGTGACATCCCAACCTTCCTTCCTGTGCTTTGTCCTCGGCGCCGCACGTACATGGGCGACTTCCGCAGGAGAGCGACACAATTAAAGGCGCTAATACGACGTTGGGATCGTTTCCATCATAACGAGCTCTCATAAGTTACTGCTCAAATCGCGTTCAACTGCCGTTTCCAGAAACGAGTTGCCAAGTCAACTCTTGCCGATTCCGCTTGAACGAAGTGAAGATGAACGTCTGCTCTCGCGCAATAGCAGTTTGTACCAGCCAACACATACGCATATTTGTAAATCTTCTCGTATTGCCCAACAAGTCGATCTTGATTCCAGTGCCCTCCAGAGTGGTCTGAGCCAGAGCCGGTCGTCGACATATATCATCTAAGTCTCGAATACCATGTCTGGATCTCGATACCTGTGCTTTGGCGAGCCTTGACTGTCTCTGGTCAGCATTGCAATCAACTGCTGAGGCTTGGAAGGCAGCTTTAGACAAGCTGAATTCGAGCCACACCCATAAGCTCTCATGAACACATCGTCATGGGAAGTTTCAGTTTGTGGCATGCCGTGAACCGCAATGGAAACGATCGGTCCTTTCCTGAAATGGGCTTGCTAACGCGAGGCAGCAGGCCCGTACCCGTACCGGTAGTTTTGTAGCTAGTTTGGCAGCTGTCTTGCCTGCCTTCCGGGCGCCGGTAATAACCACAGTCCACTCCGGTAGAGTCTTCATGTTCAAACTTAATAATGAACAAGTTCACAACCGCTTCAGGTGATTCCAAACTGGCCCTTCACGAGGGACTCGTCTGGCAACTCAGACATGACCATTCGCTAGGGGGCTTTCCCCGCGGCTATCGCGCGTTC